>NC_062546.1:77917414-78240595 GCF_016906955.1 Phacochoerus africanus
CAGCCAGTGTACAGCCCTAATTAAATGAATCATATCCTACAACCAGTCTTGGGTATTCCTGCTACAGTTTTCACCACATGAGACCCATTTAAACATCAAGCATGACCAAGACCTAGTCCTACTCATGAAATCTTCCTCCCTTCTTCCCTCTTCCCCCCCTTCCTCCCTTCCTTCCTCTCTCCCTCCTTCTGCCCTTCTTCCCCTCCTTCGGTGATGCCCTTTACTCAAACATCTTAACAAGTATGACTTACATATTTTAAAGCTTTTATTCATCATTATCATCATCAGCTCCGTTGTCCTCTGTGTTGTCATCATCACTGTCAATTAAACACATGCGCACTTGAAAAAAAATTAGTAAGAAAAGCATAAAATAAAAACTATTTACCTGCCTTATTACCATAGTCCCATGATATTTTGGTCAACTTCTGCTGTTTATTTACATAATTTTAAAATTTTTCAGTAAATATTTATGCACAGAAAAGTTGCAAAGGCGGTATAGAGAGTTCTCATGTAGCCGTCCCTGAGCTTCCCCAGATGTTAACATCTTACATAATCATGGGTACACTGGTTGAAATTTTTTTCTGCTTTTAATTCTTCTGGTTATTTCTTTCATACCTGTAAATAAATACCTCTACTAAGGTATCAAATTTAGAGTATCTATTGTCTATCCCCATGAAGAATAGAAATTGGCTTGAATGCAGTATACTCTGTTTCTTAACATATATTAGTTTTATATATTTAGTATTTTATTAGGAAATGTTTTGCTTTAAACAACGTACCTCAGAAACTGTATTGTTTTCAATCATCACTATGCCTTTATCTCTTGTGGGAGAGGAAAAACAATTTTACCTCTACTCTTCTTGCTTCTCAGCTAACACTTCCTTGTAATAAAAGACAGATTAACAGAAAAAAATTGATTAGTACATATGGACAGGAGCCCCACGAAGATACGAGGCTCAAAAGATAGTCAGCCGAATGAGACTTTTATACTAAGGAGAGAGATAGGGGCTTCAAAGAGGATACAAAATGGTAACTTCTGTTGTTTCCAGGTCTTCTCCAGCTTCTCTTTTTTCCTCAATCTAATTAGCTCAAAATAATCATGCCAAAGGAGCATATTTGGGGTGGCACATTCTGCTACCCTCTATTCTTAAAATTTTTACTTTTAAATTCAAGAAATTGGTATCTTTTGTTTCTCTCCATTCTATCCCTTGCTTTTCACAACATTCATTCACTTATTGAATTGATAACTTTTTGAGCATTTACTTTGAGGATTTTTTCCAGATCTGTGGATGGAATAATTAAATTATAGATATGAGCAGATGAGATCCTTTCTCTCAGAAAGCCTGCACTTCAGATTTTGGTCTAGTAAGATAAAAAAAAAAAAGAACAATTGAAAAACTTAGAGGAGTTTCCACTGTGGCACAATGGGATCCATGGAATCTCTGCACACTGGGATGCAGGTTTGATCCCTGGCCTAACACAGTGGGTTAAGGATCCAGCATTGCTGCAGCTCCGGCTTAGGTCCAGCTGTGGCTTGAATCTGATCCCTGGCCTAGGAACTCCACGTGCTTGGGGAAACCAAAAAAGAGAAAAGGAAAACACACAAACAAAACCGAGAAAACAGTGGTGCAGATAAAAAGCCTGAAGTAACAGAGTAGTTGAGTGTCAAGGAAGACCTCTCTGAGGAGATGACTTTTTTTTCTTTTAAGTTTTATTGAAGTATAGTTGATTTACAAGGTTGTGATCATTTTTTTCTGTTCAACAAAGTGATTCAGTCATACATACACACATATCCATTCACTTTCAGATTCTTTTCCCACATAGATGATCAGGAATATTGGGTAGAGTTCTTTGTGCTATACAGCAGGTCCCTGTTGGTCAATCATTCTACATACTCTAGAGGGCATATGCCAGTCCCAAACCCCTAGTCTATCCCTCTCCTCAACCTATCCACTTTGGTAACCATAAGTTTTTCAAAATCTGTGAGTCTCTTTCTGTTATGTAAATGTTCATTGGTATCCTTTTTTATTTCTTTTTTTTAGGGCTGCACTTGCAACATATGGAAGTTCCTGGACTGTAGGTCAAATTGGAGCTGCAGCTGCCAGCCTACACTACAGCCAGAACACCACCAGTCTGAGCCAAATCTGTGATCTGCACCACACAGCTCACAGCAGCACTGTATCCTTAACCCAATAAGTGGGGCCAGGGATTGAACCCACATCCTCATGGATACTAGATGGGTTTGTTACAACTGAGCCATAGTGGGAACTCCCATTTGTATCCTGTTTTTAGATTCCACATGTAAGTAATATCATATGATGTTTGTCTTTCACTATCTAACTTCACTTGGTATGATAGTTTCTATGTCCATCCATGTTGCTGCAAAAGGTATTATTTCATTCTTTTTAATGGCTGAGTAATATTCCAATGTATCTATGTACCACATCTTCTTTATCCATTTCTCTGTCAGTGACTTTTAAAGTGAGAGGAAATGGTTAGTGTAATGGCCCAAAGATGAGAGTGAGAAAGAAAGGGACAGGCAAACAGAAAAGACAGGGTGATAAGAGATGAGGTCAGTATGGTGGGCAGGAGTCAGACCATAAATGTAGGCATTTTGAGTAGAGTAAAGAGTTTGGATTTTATTCTAAGCATGATGGAAGTCTTTGGAGGGCTTTGGATATAGTGTGGGGGTACAAGAACATGGTCTGATATACATTTCTAAGTATTTTAACTGTGGAGAATGGACAGTAGGAGTGGGAAGTGCAGACATTGCATCAGAGACCACTTGCAAGATTATTGTTCTAGTTTAAGTGAAAAATGATGATGATTAGAACTATTTGGGATTTTCTTTTTATAGCTTCACCTGCTATAGTTCCCAGTTCAGAACTTCTGAACTGCCCAGAAGTTCCCAGGCTATGGGTCAAATCTGAGCTGCAGTTGTGGCCTACACCACATGGCATGGCAACACCAGATCCAAGCCACATCTGCACCCTATGCCACAGTTTATGGCAAAGCCAGATCCTTAACCCACTGAGGTATCAAACCCACATCCTCATGGATGCTGTGTTGGGTTCTTAATCCGCTGAGTCATAGCAGGAACTTCTATTTGAGATATGTTTTTAAAGATAGAACTCACACAACTAGCAGATGAACTGGCTGCCAGATGTAAGTAAAAGGATACAGATAAGTCATATAAGCTGGACACTGGGTGGTACTCTTTATGGAGATGGGAAAGCTCTAGAGAAGCTAGTTTAGATGAAAATGTTGAGATAATCAGTGGTAGCATGATGGTGATGCCAAGAGGCATGTGAATGCTGATGGTTAGCAGGCAGTAAAATATGCAGGAAGTGGTAAGATATTTAAGAAGGGGTCATGCTTCAAGTGCATATTTATAAATTACTTATAAATAGTTTGCATTTAAAGCAGTGAGACTAAATGAGGTCATCTAAGGAGAGAGTGGGCAGATAAAAAAGAGAAATGATTTAAGGAGGAGTCTTGGAGTGCTTTTACATTTAGATGTCAAGCTGAGAACAAGCCAGCCACAGATTATGAGAAGTAGTCAGTAAGAAGAGAGGGGAACCAGGGGAGTACAAGGAAACCCAAGGAGAAAATGTTTTAAAAAAAAAGTGCATATAGTGAACAGTCCCCAAAGCTGCTGGGAAGTCAAGCGAGAAAAGGGGCTATTGGCCTGGCTATGTGCGGGTCATTGACAACACTCGCAAGTGTGTCCTCAGAGGAGTGAGAAACAGGAGTCGTTTCAGAGTGGACTGAAGAAAGAATGAAAGGAACTGGAGACGGAAACTATACAGAACAATTTTTAGAAGTTTATCTGGGAAGAAGAGTGAAGAAGTAATGTACTCACTGGAGAGGTGATATAAAACATATTTGTTTCCTTTGGGAAATAATTCAAGGGAGGGGGAGAAAATGATGATGTAGGGTAGAGAGGCCAAAACTAAAGTAGCTCCTACATCTGATATGACAAGAGGGGAAGAGACAGAGAGCAAAAGTAAAGGAATGGCATCAGGCCCAGGTAAGGCCCTTTATTCAGCGTAATGGAGGAAAGGCAGAACACATGGGTACGTAGGCATATAAATTAGTAGATTTGGAAGCAGAATGATAAAGGAGCTACTCTCTAATTATATTCATTTATCAGAGAAGCATTAAGCAAGGCCAACAGTCGAGGGAAAGTGGGGGTGGGGGTGTAGATAATTCGAGGAGAAATAAGTTATAAGGAGGTCGTTTTGGAGAGAGTGACAGCAAACAAACTAGAGAAATGCAGTAGGGCTTCCCAGAATTTTAATTGCTAACCAGGTCATTATTGTTTGAAAGTTTTTTCCCCCAGTTTCTTGGGTGCAGGATGTGAAACGGCACAGAATTGAATATTACTACTAAGACTGAGTATTTGCTAGGCAAGTTACTATAAGGGGAAGATAACAGTGGACTTTGGAAGCTGAGCTGCTTAGGGACAGTGGGAGTACAGGTGTGGCTGATAATGGGGAGTTAACTAGAGCTATTGGTTTTGAAATTTGGGGACAGGGTGTTGAAAATGCTAGAGAGTAATGTGGAAGGATGTCAGAGAATGAGACACTGGAAGTTATGATTTTAGAAGAGAAGCATTTCTCAGAGGGATCATACATCAGAAGAATGTAGAGTGTGAGAGAAAAAATTTAATCCCAGTATAAGAAAACTGACTGGATATCATTTACATTGTCTTCTCTAACTGAGGTGTTCTGTGCTTTTAAGAATGAGTCTAAAAATTAAAGAGCAGGAGTTTTCATGTGGCTCAGCAGGGTAAGAATCCAACTAGTTTCCATGAGGATGCAGCTTATATCCCTGGCCTCACTCAATGGATTAAGGATCCAGCGCTGCTGCAAGCTGCAGTGTAGGTCGCAGATGTGGCTAGGTTCTGGCATTGCTGTGGCATAGGTTGGAAACTGCAGCTCCAATTCAGTCGCTAGCCTGAGAACTTATATATGCTGCAGGCACAGCCCTAAAGGAAAAAAAAAAAAAAAAAAAAAAAGAAAGAAAGAAAAAAAGTAAAAAGAACAAATCATCAAACTTGCATTATTATGAGTTTGTAAACAGTGCTTATGTAACATTTGGAAGCATGACTGAACAAGTAGAGAAGAAAATATTTTTACTTTTCCTATTGATTTTTTAAAATTTCACCAAGCATATTTTTACTTTTTAAGGACAGCATTCTGTTCTTTGCTTTCTGTCTTTCCATAGTAACCTTTTCTCCTTTCAAATCCCTCTTAATTTGCTAGTTGGAATTTGTGTGTGTGTGTGTGTCTTTTTGCCTTTTCTAAAAGGGCCGCTCCTGCGGCACATGGAGGTTCCCAGGCTAGGGGTCCAATCGGAGCTATAGCTGCCAGTCTACGCCAGAGCCACAGCAACGCGGGATCCGCACTGCATCTGCAACCTACACCACAGCTCATGGCAACGCTGGATCCTTAGCCCTCTGAGCAAGGGCAGGGATCGAACCTGCAACCTCATGGTTCCTGGTCGGATTCGTTAACCACTGAGCCATGACGGGAACTCTGCTAGTTGGAAGTTTTTGAAAGTTATCTTTTATTTTCTAAATTATATATATTTCTGGCACCAATATCTGCTCATCGCAGACCTTTTAGTTTGTACTATTCGTTTTCCTCAAATGTCTTCTGAACCATGGGTATCTAAACATTGCTAATATTAATAGCATTATTAGTGGAAGAATAAAGTTGATAGGTAAGATCTAAGTGAGATCTTAGACTCTGGTTACTTGCTTAAGGAAATCACTGGAAGTAAAGAGATGGATGCCTACCTAGTTTCTGAAGAAACCCTGTATATCCAAAGAAACCATAGACATGACATGGCCAACAATAGTTTTTGTTCATATTCTAAGACTTTCTCACATATATGCACAAACGTATACAAATCCCCCTCATCCTGCACCTTCAGACTCAAAGTGAAATCAAGTAGGTTGTAAAAGTCTTGTGTTCCCTATTCAGAAATGGTCCCCTCTGAGGGCTAATTTGTAAGAGATGGACATGGGATATTTTTCTAGAGAGCTACTATATTGATTAACCAAACAGCTGACGCTTCAGGCAGAGCAGGGCATCTGCTATTCCAATCCAGCAGGAGTTGATGTTTATTACTGATTAGTGCCTGCTGGTAATTCCCATTCTCCCTTGTCCTGAGGACTGAGGGTTTTTTTCTGGTCTTTTTAGGGCCACACCTGTGGCATATGGAGGTTCCCAGGCTAGGGGTCCAATTGGAGCTGTAGATGCAAGACACAGCCACACCAGATCCAAGCCGTGTCTGCAATCTATATCACAGCTCATGGCAACACAGGATCCTTAACCCACTGAATGAGGCCAGGGATCGAACCTGCATCTTCATGGATACTAGTCAGATTTGTTTCCGCTGAGCCATGATGGTTTATGGCTTTTCTAAGGTTTATGGCTTTTTTTTTTAATGATTATTCTATTCCTTGTCCCATTGTGTATGGAATGTGTTATGAGAAGATAACTTAAAATTCAGAATCATTGAAACCCTGAGAAGCCACATCTGGAAATAATGGAGGGAAGTACACATCATCCACCATGGAAGGTAGAAAAGTCCAGTCGGTCACTCTGTTACGTGTTTCAGGGTTTCTCAGGGAAACTCTTAAGATAGAACTTGAGCATTCTATAGTTTCCCTCTACCAATCTTTTCTTCTTTCTTAGGAAAACAGAGAAAAGTAATACACTGTGACATCTTGGTGAACAAAGTATAATAGTCAAGGTCACTGTGACTTTGTCTTTAAGATACATTCACAGTTGTTCCAAGAATGAATTACACTTGCACATCTGTGTGTGCCCTTTTGCTTCCAATTAACATAAAGGAAAATCATAGTATTTCTTAACATGGGCTTAAAAGTCTACTGGGTTTTTACTACCACTTACACCTAGGCTACAATCTTGCCAGAGGGTTGGAATAAAAAGGCTTACAACATCAGCAGTCTGGAGGAACCTGGAAAAACTTAGAGCAGAAACAACCACCATGTTATCATCAGAGTCCAAATACCAGACTCCTGTCATTTCTGGGGCCCAGCATCCTTCAGATGGATTAAAGTTTCCCACCACCAGGCAGATAAATGACCACAGTGTGGGTACAGTACAAATCTCTTTCAGGCATAAAATAGTGAAGAAAGAGCTTGTGAAGCCTCTTGGCCAATCTCTGGTGTCTTTTGCCATCTGGTGTCCTAAAATTCACATGTATTTGATTAAAAGAATCAAAATACAATGTAGTCCAAGGAAGGGCTACCCTATAACTTCAAATACCCTACTGCACCATTGCAATATATTGTGAGACTTAAAAATATCTGTTTATTTATTTATAATAGGTATATAGTCTAGGAACCAACAACCCTTTGAAAGATATAATTTTTCATTGCATCATTCATGCATTTCACAAGTATTTCTAGACTATTAACTATATAATATCAAGTAATTTTGAGATAACTAGGACTATATGTTCAGCAGTATGCTAGATGCTCTGAAAGAATGGACTAAAAATGACTTTAAGCCCCTTTCAGTGGCTGTCATCAAGGAGTACGATATGCAGGGATAGCTATACATTTTTTAATCTATACTTTTTTTTTTCGTCTTTTTGCCATTTCTAGGGCTGCTCCCATGGCATATGGAGGTTCCCAGGCTAGGGGTCTAATCAGAGCGGTAGCCACCGGCCAACGCCAGAGCCACAGCAATACGGGATCCAAGCCTCATCTGCGACCTACACCACAGCTCACGGCAACGCTGGATCCTTAACCCACTGAGCAAGGGCAGGGATCGAACCTGCAACCTCATGGTTCCTAGACGGGTTTGTTTCTGCTGCACCATGATGGGAACTCCCTATTTTACTTTATTGAGATAGCCAGAAATGCCACAATAGAGCATTCGGAGAGCACTTGTCTATAGACTGCTGAAGGGTGAGTTGAGATTTCTTTCTATGTAATACTAATACTAATTATGATAAATATATAAGTTGCAGTTGCATAAAAATAATTACATAAATGAGTACTTACTATATGCAATACTCTCTTCTTTAGAATTAGTATAAATTATAAATATTTCTTGCAACAGTCCAAAGAAGTAAGTATATGTTTTAGCATACTATGAGTAGAAGAAATGGTGCCTATGGAGTTTAAATAATTTGCCCACAGTTGACTGTCCTAATCAAAAATATTGCTCCCAGTTGAAGGAATCAGGACTCTTTTAGCCCTGTCATTAGGGAGCAGAATGAAAGGAACCAGTGTAGAAAACCATGGCTTTGATGCTTCATGCTGATTAATCCCCTGACTGTCTCCTTTAAGCTAGTTTAATAATTTCAAACCACTCCTGACTCCTGGCTGTGGTAAGAAATGGAACCTAAATATCACAGACCTGAAGCCAATGGCCTCCAAGCAAGTTTTACATTTCTGACATCTAAGCTGATACCCATTTTTCTTTTCTTGACTCACTCTTCAATTTCAGAAATCCCTTAATAATCCCTCACCATAGAGCAGATCAGCTCTGCTTACCTACCTCCCAATATAAATGCATGAATGCAGTAATTAATTGTAGCTCATCATGTATTTCATATAAAACATATATGAAATAATCATGAAGATTCTGGAGAGACACTCATGCTCTTTCCTCAATTTTCCTTAAAACACGTACTAAGCTTTTAGACCTTGGTTTAGATAGCACCTCTTCTGAGAAAGCCTTCCTGACCTCCTAAACTAAATTACTTTTTCTTCTTTTGTGCTTCCATGCCTCCCAGCACTTTGTTTGCCATGTCTCAAAAAAGACTGAGTTATAATTGTCATCTTACTCGTTTGTCATCATTACTAAATTGTTAGTTTGTTGAGGGCACAGACATGTTATCATTCATGGCTATATCCTCGGTGTTTCCATATTTCCTAACATATTATAGAAACACAATAAATTCACATAATATGATAAATAAATAAGATTGAATGAATAAAAGGGAAGTTATTAAATTGACTAACATGTTAAAAGAAGGGAAATTAAACATGACCCAAAGAATGAGCAGAGTAGGATCATTAAAACCATGAGAAAAATTCTGCTTCAGCAAAATCTTCCAGACTTTTACAAAAGCCAGAAAATCTAGAAAGCAACTACTCAGATTCAGCATACATGTAAGTAGTAAATTCATTTGGCCTTGATGAATGCTGGTCACTTACAGAAAGTCCAAACAAAAGGCTTTGCTAGTGAAAGGGAACAGGGTATACCACCCCAAAATATGCTGCTTTGGTATATTGAATATTTTGATTTAAAGGTACTTGAGAAGCATCCAGTATAGGAAGCTCACTCTGACGCACCTTTGTCCCCTAAAAACAGGGGATAAGTCCCCCATGTGAAAGATACCCTTCTTGTATCACAGGAAGGCATCCTTATCACCAAAGATGGGAAATTTAGGGCCAAGAAGGCTCTATAAACAAACCTTGTTATTTACCATTTTACTACCCAAATCACAACTCCCTTTTGTCAGTGCTTCACAAATTCATTGTTTCTTTGTCTAAAAGGTGTAAAAGCTACCTTCTTTGGTCACCTCCTTGAGTCTCATATTTTTATGGGGCTCTTATTTCTCTCCTATTAATCTGTCTTATGTCATTTTAATTATTAGACCAGCCAAAGAACCTAGAAGGGAAGAAAGGAAGTCTTTTCTACTCAACACCAGTTACCCAAAAAGATAGCTCAGAGTCCCCATCGTTCCCATGGCTCAGCAGTAATGAACTTGACTAGTATCCATGAGGATTTAAGTTCGATCCCTGGACCTGTTCAGTGGGTTAAGAATCTGGCATTTCTGTGAACTGTGGTGTAGGTTGCAGATGCCACTTGGGTCTGGTGTTGCAGTGGCTATGGTGAAGGCTGGCAGCTGTAGCTCTGATTCAGCCCCTAGCCTGGCAACTTCCATATGCCATGGGTGTGGCCCTAAAAAGCAAAAATCAAATAAATTAATAAATAAAATTAAAAATAAAGAGACAGCTCAATGCAGAACTGAGGCCTTCTGGCTTCATGTATGCCACCCTGTAACTTTCATCCACACAATAGCCCATCTCTTGCATGTATTTAATTCAAACAAGATGATCCTAGACAGGCTGAGGAAAACCAATCAGTTCTTGACACCTTTCTCCTAGAAATCATAAATCATCCATGGTCCAGTGGCCGCTCTAGACATAAGATGTACTGTGTTCCTCCTCCTCTCAATCCCCCAAAGATTCAAGGCATTGTTCCCCCGTCAGAAAGCTGTTCAAACCTCCTCCAACTTCAGATGACCAAATGTGGCTCAGGTACTTAAGGAAAAGCTGAAGAAGCAGGGCTCCAGACTGCTAATTGTCTCTCATGGCAGGAGAGGACAGGGCAGCAGCAGGCTGGTAGTGAGTGAATAATGACATATTTTTGAAACCTCCCATTTCATTCATATAATAATTTAACACTATGGTAGGATAACATCAAGAATGATTTTACAAACCTTTCTATTTATTTGTGTTATAATCCTGTACCTCTCATGTTATTTTAGTGATTTTTACTTTTTTTTTAAGTTTAAGAGGCTGGGCAAATAGTTTTAAATAAAGGATGATGTCAGGTCTCATTGTGCTTAAATTGCCTGTTATTAGCATGGTTCCTAATAGAGTTTTAACAGCTAGCTATTGACAATCATTTGTGCTTAGACTGCTTTTCTAAGGAGGAAGTCATTTCTGTGTAGCTAAAAGCCCTGGATATCCTATAGTGACTAATACAGAAGTCATAACCACACAAATTTTACATAGCGATCTCTAATATAGACAAATGCCTTTGTCTGTGTGGAACATAATGATGAATTTTCTTTAACCCTGGTGAAAATGTAGGCTTTCACAAAATACAGAGTACCCAGGGCCTCTCTAGAAATGCATGGAAGAGCTAATCAAATCAGTGGGTTCAAAGCAAAAGTACTTAACCATCAAATCAGAAAAACAGCAAAGCAAAAATGGAGCTGTGTTTAACATTGGATGAAAACAACAAAAATGAGGATTTCCCACCTCTCTGCAGAAAGAAACAGTAGAAACAGGAAGTGTACATGCATCTGTCTCTGTTAGTGAGAGGATGGAACTGAATGGAAATAGGAAACAAGCGAATTCTCAGTTGAGTGATATTTTGTGTGATCATCTAAGCAATGTGATAGGCTCATCACCAGTTGAACTAAGGTAATGATAGGCTGTTATAAAGACTAGATTGGAAGCAGCGTGGAAGTAGAGCATATTATTTTTAATAACAAAGTCCTAGATAGGAAGTTAGGAGAATTGGGTTTGGGCGTTGCTAGAGACATTTTCCTGTTTGGAGTCCTTGTGTCTGTCCTTGTGAAGGTTATTCAAAGAATGGTATTTTATACCTTTTCCAGTTTCCAGACTCAGTTGTCCAAGTGAAGTGTATTATCTGCTTCTGTTCTCAAGAACAGCATGACTTTTAGTAAAAGGAAGGATCAGGAGTAACCACCACCAGCAATAATGATAACCTTAGCATTTACTGAGGACATTGTATGTGCCAGAAACTTCATTAGGTGCTACATGTGCATGCCCTCATTTAATGAGCACAGCATCCCAGTGAATTAGTTTCCACAGGGAAGGACCACCTTATACAGAACTACTTCCTGAAATTAGCCCTTAACTATTTAGTAAATATTATGAATGTAACTAGAAAACCCCTAGAGATAAATGTGGGATGGATGGATAATTCCTAAAGAGTCCTTGCTTTCCTAAAGAGTTTACATCTTTCTTAGTGTTAAGTCTCAGTGACCTTAATCTACGTGATTTAAAATAATTACATCGTGAAATCCCTAGAGAAGAATTAAAATATTTAGTGTAACCTCAGGGGAAGGATGAATTATAGAAGTAGCACACTCAAATGCATCATAGTACTCCTCTGTAACTCACATTGGAGGAAATTAAAGCTAGAGAAGCTAAGTACATTTTCCAAGGTCAAGAAGGTAGTAAGTGATGGAATTGGGATTTAAGCCAGAGGTCTCTGCGAGCACCAGTGTACAATTTACAAGGCCAGTGGAAGTAGCATTGTGTACACAATTCAAAAAGACAGAATTTCCTTTGTTAGCAAAGAGTTTAGAAGCAGACTATTTATTAAAATAGACTGTAATTATATGTGTTTAAGTGAAAACATAGAGAAAATGTTCACAGCAGGGAAGAAACATGGCAAATTCATCAATACTCCAGAAGAATAATTTTGTGAACTTATATTTAAAAAAAATGCTTTGATAAGTAAGTGAAAATAGCTAATTCTGAGGTACCAGAGTTTTAAAATGCTAAAAATTTTTGCAGTATTTGTGAAAAAGATTATAAGTTAATGACAAATCTCAATAAAACCTAAAGAATTTGGTACAAAAAGACACTGAAGAGTAACTACTCAATTATATTTTCTACTGAACAGTCATACACACCCACTGCCAAACCAAAGCATTTATCTGCCTCAAATGGAAATTGGTTTTCACCTTTGCTGAAAAATCCAGAGTGGAGCCAGTAGCCTCAGTCAGCAAGTCTTTGGGTATTTGACCATGTAGGATGACACAAATTTCTCCAGAGCTGGCATAAGCTTCTTTCCAATAAAAAAGTAATGTAACACACTTTTGCTTTACCCTTTTTTTGCATTAATTACTAATCATCATGACCACGGATAGTTCTGCTTTTAAGTGTTTTATGTTTATTACATATATTCTAGTTACTGGAATCTAAATCTGAACTCACTGCTTTCCCTCTGTTTTAAAGGACAGAAACTCTTTGCTTCTCGCAGATACCACCCCATCTTGTCACATGGATATCAACCCTTTGGTGCTGTTTAAGGATTTTGTTCTTGAAATTACTCCATGTTTTTTTTCCTTCTTAAATTTTATAATGATTTTTATTTGTCCATTATAGCTGGTTTACAGTGTTCTGTCAATTTTCTGCTGTATAGCAAGATGACCCAGTCACACATACATATATACACATATATACATTCTCTTTTTGTCCTTCTCAGTCACTTGTACTGTTCTTGTCAAGATACAAATTTTATCAACCAATTTGTAAAAATCCTTCCTTGAGACCAAATATCTCTACTGAGCCTGCTCCATTTCTCTAATTTGTAGCAAGAGTTGGAAATATCATGGTTTATATTTATTGTCTTCACTAATTTCCTATTTTTAAAAAAATAATTTAAGAAATTTAAACAAATAGAAAATTTGCAAAAACTGCCCAAAGAACTCCAAAATTTCCTTCACCTAGCTTCCCCAATTATTCATATTTTACCACATCTGTTCCATATCTCTCTCTCCCTGCAAATACTTGTAACATGTATTCCATTATCATTATTATTTGTCTGGATGACTTACAGGCAGCTAGCTGCAGATACAGTGTCCCTTCCTCTTGAAATATTCCCATGTGTATTTTTCAAAGCCAGGACACTCTCCAACACAACTGTTACTTAATCATCAAAAACAGGAAATCTCCACCGTTGGATCACTCCAACCAAACCTGAAATCCCTTCACATTTTCTGACTACTTCAGTTAGGTCTCTTACTTTTTGGTCCAAGATACCATTCACGATTGTGCTTTGCCTTTGGTTTTGATGTCTCTTTAAATCTGAACCAGTCCTTCAGCATTTCCCTGCCTTCTATGTCCTTGGTGTTTTTAAAGAGTACAGCTCTTTAATTTTGCAGGATGTCACTCAGCCTGGTTTCCTCAGGTCCAGACAGGAGTCATGTGTTCTTGGTAGGAATACCAGAGAAACAATGCTTCATCCTTCCCAGGCTTGTGAGAAGGTGACATCCCTCAAGAGATGATGTAAACCTTCTTCAAGTTGATGTCTGCCATATTTTTGAACTTAAAGTCACCATTTTCTCCCTTGTAAATGATTAGTATTTTACACCAAGTCTAAACCTATATACCAATGGCTTTGGAGTGTGTCAGTCTGGCTGGGATAAACTACTCTTCCCAGAATGTTTCTAGTTAGGCTGAGCCACACAGGGTTCCTGTGGGCCATTTTGCAGGTGGAAGTGGGGTAGCAGCCATCCTGTACTTTCATGCCTAGCTTCTTGCCCATTGTCGTATGTCGCTGGTACGCAGCACCAGGCCTTCAACTGCTCCTCTCTCCCTGCTGCCCTTCCCAGCATCTCTGACTTCTGCGCCAGGTCAAAGGGCCCTGACTTCTGCAGGACACATACTGTCAGCATCAGAAGCAACTAGAACTATACAGGTTTCAGCCCATCTTTTGTCTGCAGCTTGTGCTTGTGTCTAGCTCATCCTTGCTTCTACCCCTCTCACCCCCATCTACATTACATCCATTTTCCCCTTACTTACAGCCTGCTTTTTGGAGTTCAAGCTTCAGCATAACACAGAGACAGTGGCCTGCTTAACTGACTTCCACAATTGCAGAAGGCTAAATCCTTCTGCAAAGGTACAGTTTATATATATATATATATATATATATGTAGTATACCCACTATTCTTTGTTATAATTACAATAATTATAAATTATCATTATATACAATAAGATATGTAATATAAATTTTGTGAATACAGTATATAATAAAATATATAACCTATTATATATTTAAATGATCTATAAATACAAATCAGATATTTTAAAATTTTATATATATATATAAAATCTCTTCACGGTTGATTCTACTTCTGTGCTTGGACCCTGACTGAGCTACTGTTCTCCAGCTAACAGTCCTAGCATCTTTTCATACTGTCCAGTGGAATCAGTCATGACTATGATGTTTATCAAATGCTGAGTTTCCTATATCCATATTTCCTTCCAGATTTATTAGTTAGCATCCTACTCTAAGGAAGAACTTTTCATTCTCCCTGATTTATTTCTCTCTTCATTTGTTTATATGTTATGGACCTATGAATTTCTATTTCTTTTAATGTGTTGCAAGCCATCAGTTATCATTAATCTTGATGCTCAGAGATTCTTAGAGTTGGCTGGTGGAAATTCCCTTTGATCTAGCCCCATGTCTCTTTTGACATATCCCTTTCATTCTTTGACTACTTCCTTCCTTTCTGGAACAAAAGATATTTGTGGCTCCTTTTGTTTGTTCCCTGAGTTAGCCCCAGAATCAGTTATTTTTCTGGGGATTGGTTCTTTTTGTGGAGGATGGTATTTAGACAAGCCAAAAATATTGAACTTCGCCTTGCTTTATTCCTTTCTTTTGTCCTCTCTATTATAAGCCATGTTTTAAATTTATAAACCATTATAAAATCATTAGTTTTGTATTGCTGCATAACAGATTAACATAAACTTAGTGGTTTAAAACAACACAGTGTATATGTACCACATCTTCTTTATTGATTCCTCTGTTGATGGTCATTTAGGTTGCTTCTGTGTCTTGGCTATTGTAAATAGTGCTACAGTGAACATCAGAGTGCATTATCTTTTTGAATTATGGTTTTCTGTAGGTACATGCCTAGGAGTGGGATTGCTGGATCATATGATAGTTCTATAATTAGTTTTTTAAGGACGCTCCATATTGTTCTTCATAGTAGCTACACCAATTTACATTACCAACAACTGTTAGGAGGGTTCCCTTTTCTCCATACCCTCTTGAGGATTTATTGTTTATAGACTTTTTGATGAGAGCCATGTAACTGGTGTGAGACGATAGCTCATCATAGTTTTGATTTGCATTTCTCTAATAGCAATGTTGAGCATCTTTTCATCTGCTTTTTGCCATCTGTCTGTCTTCTTTGGAGAAATGCCTATATAGATGTTCTGACTATTTTTCGATTGGTTTGTTTTTTAATATAAAGCTGATGAGGTGTTTTTATATTTTTGGAATAGTACTCAGCCATAAAAAAAGAATGAATCAATGCCATTCACAGCAAACATGGATGGATTTGGAGATAATCGTATTAAGTGAAGTAAGTCAGACAAAGAAAGACAAATATCATTAGATCACTAAACGTGGATTCTAACAAAGAATGATATAGGGGAAATTGTTAAAGGAACAGCTTCAGACTCAAGGATTTTGATACAAAACTTATAGTTACCAGAGAGAAAACATTGGAGAAGGGATAAAAATATGAGGTTGGTATTGACATATGAGCACTGCTACATATGGAATGGATGAGTAACAAGGACCTACTGTATAGTACAGGGAAACCTACTCAATAATCTGTAGTGACCTAAATGGGAAAAGCATCTGAAAGGGAATGGATATATGTATAACTGGTTCACGTTTGTGCATACCTGAAACTAAAACAATATCAACTATACTCCAGTAAAATTTAATAAAAAATGTATTCTCCCTCAGTTTCCATGGATCAGGAGTCCAGGCACTGATTAGCCACTCAGGGGTTCACAGACTGTCATCAAAGTGTCAGCTGGGCTGTAAGCGTCCATGGCTTGGTGCCCTCTTCCAAGCTTGTCAGGTTGTTGGTAGACTTAAGATCCTTGTGGTTGTAGGGCTAAGGTGACCTTTGGTTGGAGGTCATTCTCAGAACCCAGAGGCTGCTCTCAGGCCCTAGCCACATGGCCCTCTTACAACATGGCAGCTTACTTCTTCAAAACCAGCAAAAAAAATTTCACTCCAGCATGTTATGAGGAAATCTCAGTCAATATAATGTAATCATAGGAGTGTCTATCCTGTTATGTTCACAGGTCCTGTTCACACTCGAGGGAAGGACAGGGCATGTACACCAGGGGGTGGAATCTTAGGGTCCATTTTAGAATTAGTCTACCACAAACTCATCAGCAATTTCTAAAGGTTCTACTTCTCATATAATCCCAAATCTGGCCTCTTCTCTCCATTTCCACTGCCACTATTCTAGCCTGTGACACTTCCATTTCTTACCTTTATTCTACTAGTTTTATAATCTTCCCTTCTAACAGTTTTGTCTCTGTACCTCCATGACCTTTCAAAAACATACATAAGACAATGCTATTAATCTCCTTTAAATCATCAACAACATCCCACTGCTTTCAGAGCAACATCCACACTTCTTCCCATGGCCCACAAGGCTGTCCACCATCTGCCTCTGCCTACCTATGGCCTTGTCTTCCTTCTGTTCCCTAGAACTCAGCTTCCATAGCCTCTTACCCTTACTTCTCAAAAAAGCCAAAGTTGTTCCCTCCTTCTGCCTTTGCACTTACTCTGAACAAATTTCTTTGGCCATTTGCATCTCAGTTTATTAATAACTTTGCTAGAGAAGTCTTTCTGATGTTATAAAGCAACAACATCCAAGTTCAATTACTCTGAGTCACACAGCCTATTCATTTTCTTTGTTCTGTTTATCAACATCAGAAAGTGTATTATTTCTTTACTTGTGTATGATCTGCCCACCCCAGGTAGGTTGTTAGCTCCATGGGGCCAGGGACTAAGTCTGTTTCATTCACTGGTATATCACCAGTACCTAGTACTATGCTTCATACTAAGTAGGCACTTGATACATATTATGAAATATTATAGAGTAATCAGAAGTTTGAGAAGATATTACCTTAAAGCAATCAGTTTCTGAGGTCATTTTGTAATGTGAAAAACTACATATGTATGTAAGTATATACATATATACATACATAGATGTTCTGTCAATTGTCTGAAAGTAGGAATTTAAGAATTAATATTAAACTACTCTCTTTGATAATGCAAAAATCCCTCTTGGACCTTTGGAAGAAGCATCACTGCAGAAACAATTTTTTCACTGCTTATCCCATTGGTGGCCTGATATTTTTGCAGTAAGCACCTGGCAGTGTTCTCTTACAGCAAATTCATATTTTGATCTGGAATTTCAATTTACCCCTATTAGTAATAGTAATAAAGATCCTTATTCCAGATACTCTACAGGTGGAAGATTCCTTAGTGATGTTAATTCTTCAGCCACTAATCAAGAACAATCCACACTCTCCCACAGCTATCCCTCTTTATCTTATTGGGAAAATTTAGTAGAGAAGGTGTGGTGGCGTTATTACCAGATGGCTCCAGGGTGAGGCCGAGGTCTCAGGTGTCTTGCCCCAAGCTGGCACAATAGGAAGGAGCATGGTTAACCAGTCTTGGGTGTGCTCAGCGAGAGCTCTGCCTGGGTGACTTCTGGGATTCTGGAGGATTCCAGTATCCTCCAGGTCTCTCCAGGGTGCAGTCCTTAAGAAACTGACCGAAAACAATGTGCACTGATGACATTTTCTGTGGTCAGTTTGCTAAGTTAAACTACTCTATACAGCTTAAGAAATTTAAGAGCCTCTGGCTAAAGGGCTGAATGTAGCAGGAATGCTTAGGAACTGTTTATATGCTTGATTTGTTTTACAGTGTTTTTGGTCTTTAGTTTTGATTGGATTGTTTTACCGAAACATGAAGGGCATTTAGAAGGCAAGAAACTGAATAGGATACATTTGCAACAATATGCCCTAAAGCAACATCTTAATGTCAGAAGTAAATTATAACAACTTACATTACTGATGACATACATTATAATTCAAAGCCAGGGGAACTAGATCAAGGTTTTTCTCACTATGATATAAAAAGTGTTTTCTTTCTATCCTTTGCAACTAGCTGAAGACCTTTATTGATGGAAATGGTATCAACAAAAGGTAATAGAAGAAAGTACACATCTCCTGTGATGAGCAAAAAACATTTTTTGAAGCTTCCCAAAACCGTTGCATCTATTTCACTGAAAATATTCATTTCATAGACAGCATGGAATGAGTTGCTTTCGGTGTTATATAAGTAACCCGCAAGATGTCAAGAGCAAGTTTATCGAAAGTTTTCTTGATGTATTTCTGATCTAAGTATTCAGTTGATAAAAGCACAAACTGTAAGTGACGACCCTTATAGGGTAATGCTTGTGACAAACTATCAAAATGGTTAAGAGCTTAAGTAATTTATTTATTTTGTTGTTTATTTGAAAAATGTTTGCTTATATTCATATTCAAATCTTTTAAAAACCTAAATTTAGGCCTGACTTAGCTCTCAAATTAACAACTGAGTAATGAGATACTTTGTGAAAGTTTACTTCATTATTACTATAAAAATATTAACATGAGATGAGGACACATGAATAAAAGGATAAACATGGAGATGTCACAGTAATTTTTTCCAATGTAAACAGTCGATCATATATTCTTTGATTATACAGGATACTGAGTCTAAAAATCATACCTTTAATAGGTATAAGGATCTGATGTGGTATTCCACATCAATCAAAATATAGTCAACTCTCAGTCACTGCCTGTGCCTTATTCTTGTGTGTGTGCATATGTGCCTGTGTATGTCTGCAGATGCAGCTGAATTAGACCTGGGTCTCTGGCACCCCCAGACTTCTGACTGGTGAAGCACTGAGTCGGGAGAGATCCAGTCATTCTTTTGCAGCCTTGGTCCCAGAAGCTGAATGCGAAAAATTTGAAAGCCTAAGGAAAACCTGTCCCTTTCTTTTAATTTGGTTGTACTATTCCAGCCCTTCTATGGGCTTGCCAGCTTCCTCTGCTGGTATTCCCAGGACCTGGCTAAGAATCCTAAATGACAGAGCTCAAAGGAAATGGAGATCATCTAGAACATCAGTGGCAGCCGTGACACTGCACCGTCAGGCCTCCATTCAGGAGAGAATCAACTAATAATACTCAAATACATATATATTATGACTGTAGATAATGATAACTCTTGAATTGTATCTGTGGGTATGTTGGAACCATTGGTTCCCTGGAAAACCTAGAAGAGGGCATAAACTCTTTTGCTTGTTTTCTTGCTAACCTAAAGACAGCCTGCCTTAGAGGGCTACTATAGAAGCCATTTGGGATGATGTGTCTTTAAATGTAAACTGACTCACAGCCCTGTTTGGGAATGAGGTGCACCTGCATGACTGCTGGAAAGGGATGTGTTTTCTGAGACTTATAGCCCATCTCATGAAATATCAGGGTGTTTAAAGTGGTTTGAAATAACACTATTGTCAGACAGCATTACCTGAAGAAAAAGGCCAAGTGAGAGTCCGGAGGCTTGAGTTCTGACAGTGAATTTACTGAGACCAACTACTATTTGTAGAATACTCCTGCCTTCACCTATATATTTATGAGACAAGAAGGGCTCAATAGAAATTTTTCCAACGAGGAAACAGAGGCCCAGACTTACTGACTTAAGGTTCGTGAAAATTAGTTCCTTGTTATATGGATAGCCTTGTATGTTCTTGGAAAATATGTTGTTGATTCTTTTTTTGAAATCTGTGCCATGGGCTAGCACAGTCATCATTGTTGTAAAATTTGCCACACTCAGTTGTATAAATATTAAATGAGGTCATGGAATTAAAATTGCTTTATTAATTTTAAAATCCTAGATGGATGTTTTGATTATAATTATTCATTTTAAAACGTATATACTGAGACCATCAAAAAAGATGAAAATTCCAAACTAAGATTGTTAGGTATTTTAACATTTCTCATATCTGTAATTCTCTGTAGATGAAGGGAGTAAAGTTGGTCTCATCCGTATTTAGAGTGTAATTCTTAAGAGCCATGTAGAAATACGAATTGTAGCTTAAATAAGAAATATCTATTATGTGTGTGTAAGATAATGCCTCCTGTTTGGACTTAGTCTTTCTCTACTCATTAAAAGTTGCTCTCACCATCCTATAAATTGGCCACCACCAAATCAGAGGGGTGAATCTTAAAATCAATTTGCCTAAAAATTGGATCTCTCCATCTCCATTGTCATTGACAAAATCTAATCGGATTGGATTTTATTCGGGACATCATTATAAAAAATGTTTAATGACAGTAAATAAAATATGTGTTTCCATATTAACTAATACAGCAGGACCTTATTATACCTGCTTGGAGTTTAAAAGTTTCCAGATAATCTTATAATTGAGCCTTTTTTTCCCCATTTTACCCAAGAAAGAAAAATAATGCATTGTGTTTGTATAACACTTTTATGTGTTATCTTATTTGATCTTTGGGAAGGCATGAAAAGCACAGTGACTCCCAGGCTTGGCTAAGAATCAATCAAGAGGCTTGCCCCAGGTTGCTTGGTTACCGAGCCAGTGGCAGGGCTTCTACTTAAACCAAACACTTCTGACCTCAACTCCCAACATGATCAGTGCCTCTCACACACCATGTTCCTGCCATGGTACCTGAGATTTTCCTTGTTTGGGCATTAGATTCGTATTCCATGCTTTTGAATGTACTGTATGTCATTCATGCTCTCTGTAACTTCACAGGCTTTGATTGTAAAACACTGGTGCCATACCAGCTTTATTATCAATGTCTCTATCCTTCCAAACCCATGAAAGAAAAGGATTTTTCTGTGTTTCAAACACATGTAAAATGCAGGAGACCATGAAAGTCTCAGTATTGTTGGAGCTGGTTGGCCCCAGCAAATCTAATTAGAATATGACTGTACCTCAAAATTAATGAGTAATAATATTTCTTTAATTGTTCTGGTTTTTGTTTATAAACATTAAAACAGTGCATGGCTATTTATTTTCTGCTTAGCTAGTAAGGACTTGGAACTTCTGCTTTCTTTTAGTGCTAATACAGACTGACATATTATAATTCATGTTCATAGCCATTTACCTGAAAAGGTTATGATATTTTCATTTATATTGGTATTTCGAAGTTCTTGGCTTCCTGTTCCAGAACCTACTTTCCCTCCTACCACCCTCTACCAAAAGAAAAAATAGCCAGAGAAGATTCAGGTATATGAGGTTTTGTGTTTCCCTTCCTATATTTTGCCATTGATTTTTATGTCAGTAATAATCAAACATATTTGTACTCTGGAAACTGCTTACCTCTCTGTGTGCAGCAAATGTCTGTTAAAAATGAACAAGCATTACGTTTAATAATGGATCTTCTAAGCTTTCATTTCCATCTGTCTATGTTTGTCTGTGTCTGTGTGTGGTGAAGGGTGACAGGGGAGGGTGAAGTTTTCTTAAAGGAATGCTGATAGAGAAAGGTGAAGATGATTCACTTAGCCAGATTTGATTCCATAGATAGAGTCAATCATCTTTCTGATAGATATCTCCAGTTGCACAGTTCTGATTCTGATTTGTCCAAAGCAGTGCTATGGTCTGAAAGTCCGTGTCCCCTCTAAATCCATACATTGAAGTACTAACCCCCAGGGTAATGATATTAGGAGGAAAGGTCTTTAGGATTAGGGGATAATAATCCTCGTGGATAGGATTAGTGCCTTTATAGAAGGCACCCCAGGGAGCTCTTTGATTTCCTTCCACTATGTAAGGACAGTGGAAAACAAAAAGGTGTCATCTGTGAACAAGAAGGTGGGCCTTCACCACACCATGCATCTACCAACGACTTGATCTTGGACTTCTTAGTCCAAGAACTATGGGAAATAATTTTCATTTATAAACCGTCCAGTTTATGATGTTTTGTTATAGCAGCTCAAACAGACTAAGACAAGCAATATTGGTCCTTTCATTCCTAAGCAAAGTACCAAAGCATTTTGAAAAATGGTTGTGAGTAATAAAGTGTTAAGTTATACAGCTTTGTACTGATTGGGAGAAAAAAACCTGTGAACTGGTTTGGGAGTATTTATAAGACAGGCAGTTTTTCTAGTTCATGTTCTGATGACTTTGAAAGGAGAACAGTCTCTTGCTATAAAGCAATAAAGTCATCAAGCCCAGATGGCTGATTTTCTTTGTTATTTTAAATAGCCTTTAAGAGTCTTTCCACACAGGGAAGGCTCATATAATAGAGTTATTTAACAAGGCATTTATATTTTTAATATATTGCTGATAAATTTTATTATGAAAATCAGAGATAATGCTATAGTGGTCAAGATTATGGACCAAGTTTTTGAAGTTCTATAAAGTTGTTATAAAGTATACTATTCTGAATATTCATCATTAAATCCCATGGCACAAATAGTTATAGAACCCAAATATAATTAATCATAAATTACCACTGTACCAGTTTTATTGTTTATGAAAACCTTCCTTTCTCCCTCCCTCCCTTCCTTCCTTCTATTTTTTATGGCTGCACCCACTGCATAAAGAAGTTCCAAGGCCAGGGACTGACTCTAAGCCATAGCTGTGACCTGTACTAAAGCTGTGGCAAAGCTGGATCCTTTAACACACTGGGAAAGGCTGGGGTTTGAACTTGTGCCTCCACAGTGACCTGAGCCACTGCAGTCAGATTCTTAACCCACTGAGCCACAGCAGGAATTCCTGAAGAGCTTTCTTACACATGTTTCACTTCATAGTCATAACAATACAGGAAAGCTTGTGGTGGAAGTTGAATGGGCAATGTGATAGGAACATCCCATCCCTCAGCGTTAGCTGTACTGTTTCCCTTATTTACATGTAATAGTCTAACTACTGTCCTATTATGGATAAGGCATTGGTTCTTGTTCATATAGGTACTCTTATTCATTATAATATTCATTATGAAAATGATATTTTTTTCCTGAAATTTCTGCCTTTATTCTCCCTCATGCTCTCTGATTATTTGGCTACACTGAAGACAGAAGACAAATCCTCATGCACATTGAAGGGAATCTTTTTCACCTTAGAAAGATCCCACACCTACAGTGACTGACCATTGGAAAACTCAGACACAAATCTTCCAAACTTTGGAGAACTGGTTCAAGACTAGTTAAAGGTCATAACAAATTTATTTGCTCAATTCTTCCAAACTCATCCATCTTTCTTAGAGTCAATAGCATTGTTATCTTTGCTGTTGAGTGTCTGTAGATCCTCTTAGAAGGCTAGTGAAGGATTTTCCTTCTACACCTCTCTACTTTCAGTTAGCTAAAAATGAGCACTTGTCATCAGTTTCCTAAATACTCAGTGGCAAGAACTGGACACGAGAGTCCACCTTTATAAAAACAGTGATTTAGTACGGTTCAGTCTGTCTATAAATACATTTGTGTGTGTGTGCAAACATACTTCTCTGCATTATCTCTCTTTTCTCTGAGCTTTTGGTATTTATTGACTCTGAGCCCTACCTTTGATGCTAGAAGTTCTCCCAAATGTCTAATAATCCTTAATGGAACATCTCCTTAACTGACCTCTCCTTGCCTTAACAGCCTTATCTCTTAGGAAAGTAGCTCTTCCAGAATCCCAATCCCAAGGCCACAACCAGTGAGCATGCAGTGCATACTAGTACTCTCTGCTAGTCATCTCTAGCACTTCGTTTTGCCTGTAGCATGCTGTGAATATTGTAGGCATTTAATAAATTAGTTGAATTGGAATTTTCCATTATCACTTTGAAAGCACGTGAATTGAAGTATTTTATACTCTGCTTCAGAGTATAGGCCTATCTGCTGGACCAATGAGAAAGAGCTTGAAATCTTACTATTCTATATTTTCTGTGTATTTTTACCCAACACCCCTGTTTCCAAACCATATCTATCTTGTTCTTTACTGTATCAAGTGTCCCATATTCAGAGCCTGATTTATTTGATTTATGCAGAGCATCTAGCTCTATTCTTCTGTTAGGGTAGAAGAGGTCGTCTCTGGGCTCTCAGGGCTCAGACTGGGATCCTGGAGGTTCTACAGGATTTCACCTTGAGTTGGGTCATGACTAAGTCTGCTATAGGTTCTTCTAGAACTCAAAAGGATTGAACTGCTGCATAGCCAGAATTCCTTATAAAGTAGATATTAGTTAGGGTTCTCCAGAGAAATAGAGCCAATAGGAGATGTAAAGATATATATATAGCTTTTCATATACAAAGATATATGTATATATAAGATCATATATATATCTATGAGATTTATTTTGGGAATGGTTTCTGTGATTATGGAGGCTGGGATTTCTCAGTCTGCCATCTTCAAGCTAGAAAACCAGGAAAGCTGGTGGCATAATTCAGTCTGAGTCCCAAGACCAAAGAACCAGAAGCACTTAATGTCTAAGGGCAGGAGAAGATGGACTCCCCAGCTCAAGCAAAAAAAACCCAAAAAACAAAACACTGCGTTGTGCCCCTGCCTTTTTGTCTATTTGGGTTCTCCGTAGATAGGATGGCGCCCACCCACAATTGTGAGGGTGATGTTTTTTACTCTAATTCACATGCTGATCTCTTCTGGAGACACCCTCCCAGGCACATCCAGAAATGTTTTTAGAAAATATCTAGACATCCTTTAAAGTCGTTGAATTGACACATAAAATTAACTATTTTGAAGTACTAGCCAGTTCTTTAAAGAATAATAGGGTCCATTACTTTTTATAACAGTATAAAAAGTATAAGGCTGTGGCTCTAGGACCTTCTGATTTGCGGATTTCCTGCCCCTGAAGAAAGAATTTAGCATGGGAGTTCCTGTTGTGGCTCAGTGGTAATGAACCTGACTAGTATCCATGAGGATTCGGGTTTGATCCCTGGCCTCACCCAGTGGGTTAAGGATCCGGCATTGCAGTGAGCTGTGGTGTAGGCTGGCAGCTGTAGCTCCGATTTTCAACCCCTAGCCTGGGAATTTACATATGCTGCAGGTGTGACCCTAAAATACAGGGGAAAAAAAAAAGAATTCAGCACTATATAAGTGTGCCTTTGTGAGGGAAATAGACACCAGCAGCTGGGGTACTTGCATGTATCTCCCTTCTGGGGATCATCTTGATAATGCACACTGATTTATTAACATCCGTGGGAAAGCCATCTTGAACCAAGTCTGTGTTGTTATTCTTACCAGTCTTCAAAGCCAGGCTGCCCCTTTTTGGTCTGACTTCATCACCCCAGTTTTAGCTCCGTACTCTTGTTACCTGCATTCCCAAGACTTGTTTGTCCCCAGCTCTGCAGGCGTTTAGGATTTAGATTCCACCCATTCATTTCTGTCATTCTACATTTTGTTGACATTTATTTTTAACTGGTTTTCTTATTCCTGATCACTTTGTTCTTAGGGATTTATAACTTTTTGTTTCCTTACCTTTACTTTGGTACGATTTCAAGTGGAAGCAGCTATAAATGCATGGACTCATGTTTATTCAGTTCTCTTACACCTTATATATTTTTAAAATGTTTTTTATTAAATTAATATTTACATACAATAAAATCCACTCATTTTAACTGTAAAATTTGATAACATTTTTATATCTTAGATGTTTGAAATGCTCTACTTGATAGTGAAATGCTGAATCATATTTATGTCATTCTCTACCTTAAACTCACAGAAATAAATATATGCATTCCTCCTTGAGGAGGCTGAATATTTGCAGCAGGTGCATTTTTAATGGCTGCTGATAAAGCATGACAGGCACTTTGAGAGCATCTGATACATTTCTCCCAAGTAGTCCACTGTTCTGTTTGGAAATATTGGAGAGGAGTGTGCAAGGTATCGCTCAAAATTTCTGTGTTTTAATATTTTTTTTAATTTTAAAGCATGTGTAAGTACAAATACCTGTGTTTATTTTCAATGAGAAAGTCTTTAGTAGTATGTCTTCTAGTTGGAGCCAGCATCTACAGAAGTTAGGCAGGTATATAAACACAGATACAGAAAAATAGGGAGTAGGGAATCACAGCATGGCAATTTCTCTTGAAGACATTCAAATTCAGGAGTTCCTGCTGTGGCACAATGGGATCAGTGGTGTCTCTGTAGTGCCAGGACTTGGGTTCAATCCCCAGTCCAGCACAGTGGGTTGACAAATCTGGTGATGCAATAGCTGTGGCATAGGTTGCAGCTGTGACTTGGATCTGATAACTAGCCCAGGAACTCTATATGCTGCAGGGCAGCTAAAAAAGAAAAAAAAAAGAAAGAAAAATAAGAAACACTCAAATTTAAAATATGTTAAGATTTATTAAATAAAAAGTAAATTTAAAAATAAACAAAGAAATAAGACAGATAATTAAACAAACATGAAATAAAATTAACCCAAGTCTTCAGATATCTATAGATTGCTGGCTACCAGTTTAACTTCTAGTATAGGAAATGATGAGTTCTCAGAAGCTGACAGCTTCAAGAAAAGAGCGCTTGATACTCTGCATCTAATGCTCAACTCAAAACTTACTTAAATATCCTATTTAATCTTCTTGTTTTTTATCCTCTCTACTTCTCTAGTGTTCACTCCTGTGCCTTTGATCCTTTCTTGTTTCCTCTTCCTCTTATCTCTCCCCCTCCTTAGCTCATCAAGATGTGAATGAAGTGATATGTATTGTATGTAACTAGTCTTATAAAAGTTGAACCAATTTGAATCTCTCTGACTCATTCTCCTCTTGAAAATGCCTCTGATGGCTTCTCCTTCCCTGCTGCACAAAGACGATAAATGTCTAGCCTCCCGTTAAGATCTACTTAACTGACCCCTCCTTGCTTTGGCAGCCTTATCTCTTAGGAAAGTAGCTCTTCCAGAATCCCAAACCCACAAGGCCACAGCAACCAGTGAGCATGCAATGCATATTACATACTCTCTGCAAGTCATCTCTAGCCCTTCATTTTTCCTGTAGCATGCCATGAATATTGTAGATGTCTAATAAATTAGTTGAATTGGAATTTTCCATTATACTTTGAAAGCATGTGAATTCAAATATTACTATATTTCTATTTAAAAATTTTAAAGCCAATTAAATGAAGTCCCATTTGGCCTCTGACTTGTTTTTCTTCCTTTCCATGAAAATAAAGCCATTAAAAGTACAAAAGCCATCCTTGTCTGCATCTCCTTCCATGCCCTGTTGTCTTATTTGTTTGATGAAACAGATGGCCCTAGGTGTTTGACTCTGGCATGTGGTTGATGAGCATGAACAAAACACAGGAAGTGTGAGAGATTTCCAAATTCAGAAATTGTTGACTAGTAGACCATAGTTTACTTTCACTGCTAAAAGCTTTTGCTGCCAATGTTTCAGCCGTTCTGGGCTCTTCTCCATTACATGAATTTGCTGTATAAATTCTTCTGTTTTCATTCACACAGTGCACCCTTTCTTTCCTCAATGCTCTGGATAGAATCTTACAAAGAGAGTAAACAAGCATTTCTTTGTCATTTACAGAGGGCTGTGTTTGCTCAATAAGTCCACAATTTAGACACAAATGAAATATGAAATATGCCACATTATACTTTGAAAATGACCTTGTATCAATGTCAAATAGGGAGCTGTTCAAAGAATTTCATGGTTCCTATCCAAATTTTATGCCTACGTTATAGAATCTTTTCCACACTTATATGCCTTGATGTTTTTATAGACATTAATACAAAAAGAACAATTTGAGTTGTTTTAAAAAAAATCTAAAATCTGATTTATCTATGAGACACACTTCAGAACACAAACCAATTTTGCTATAGTAATACTGTGTCAATATTTCCTGACAGAAGACAAATGTTGTTATTATTTCACCATTTCTTACCTTTGTAAAAGTTTAGAATTTTACAAAATGACTCTTCTTTACATGTCAAAATAGTAAGGTGGTGAAAAGTAAAAAAAGAACTGCAGGAATTTTTATCTGTTGGCAATGATGGATAATCCAGATGTGTTAGGTTATAAATGGGCACATACAATATTGACAACTAAAAAAAAGTGAATATGATTTTAATGGAGAAACATATCTTTCATCAAAATCACAGATAAATTATTTTTAAAAAGCTTACTTTGACTTGTTTCACTCCTAATTTGATTAGCTATTCTCTATGATAGAAGATTAAAATTAGGGCTATCTGAAAGTCATTGGTCTCCATCTAGTAGTTCATTGACTGAAACATAGAATAAATAGCTGGGAAGTTAGCACTCAGCTAAACTAGGAAAAAGAGAAAACCACACTTCAGGTTTTCTCCCTTTTTTTTAATAGTTATTTCCCCAATATAATTTTTTTTCTACTGTGCAGCATGGTAACCCAGTTATACATACATGTACACATTCTGTTTTTGTACATTGTCATGCTCCATCATAAGTTCCTAGACATAGTTCCCAGTGCCACACAGCAGGATCTCATTGCTAATCCATTCCAAAGGCATTAGTTTGTATCTATTAACCCTGAGCTCCCCAAGCACTCTGCATGCTACTCCCTCCCCCTACCCCCTTGGAAACCACAAGTCTGTTCTCCAAGTCCATGATTTTCTTTTCTGTGGAAACGTTCATTTGTGCCTTATGTTAGATTCCAGATATATGATATTATGTGGTATTTGTCTTTCTCTTTCTGACTTACTTCACTCAGGATGAGAGTCTCTAGTTCCATCCATGTTGCTGCAAATGGCATTATTTTGTTCTTTTTATGGTTGAGTAGTATTCCATTGTGTATATATACCACATCTTCCTAATCCAATCATCTGTCAATGGACATTTGTGTTGTTTCCATGTCTTGGCTATTGTGAATAGAGTTGCAATGAACATGTGGGTGCGTGTGTCTTTTTTAAGGAAAGTTTTGTCCAGATATATGCCCAAGAGTTGGATTCCTGGGTCATGTGGTAGTTCTATGTATAAATTTCTAAGGTACCTCCATATTGATCTCCAAAGTGGTTTTACCAGCTTACATTCCCACCAAAAGTGCAGGAGGGTTCCCTTTTCTCCAGACACCCTCCAGCATTTGTTATTTGTGAACTTATTAATGATGGCCATTCTGACTGGTGTGAGGTGGTATCTTGTGGTAGTTTTGACTTGCATTTCTCTAATAATCAGGGATGCTGAGCATTTTTTCATGTGCCTGTTGGCCATCTGTATATCTTCTTTGGAGAATTGTCTATTTAGGTCTTTTGCCCATTTTTTCCATTGGGTTGTTGCCTTTTTTGGTGTTGAGTTGTCTAAGTTGATTGTATATTCTAGAGATTAGGCCCTTGTCCGTTGCATAATTTGAAACATTTTCTCCCATTCTGTAAGTTGTTTTTTGGTTTCTTTTTGGTTTCCTTTGCTGTGCAAAAGCTTGTCAGTTTGATTAGGTCCCATTGGTTTATTTTTGCTCTTACTTCTGTTGCTTTGGGAGACTGACCTGAGAAAGTATTTATGAGGTTGATGTCAGAGAATGTTTTGCCTATGTTCTCTTCCAGGAGTTTGATGGTGTCTTGTCTTATATTTGAGTCTTTCAGCCATTTTGAGTTTATTTTTGTGCATGGTGTGAGGGTGTGTTCTAGTTTCTTTGCTTTGCATGCAGCTGTCCAGGTTTCCTCACAATGCTTGATGAATAGGCTTTCTTTTTCCCATTTGATGTTCTTGCCTCCTTTGTCAAAGATTAATTGACCATAGGTGTCAGGGTTTATTTCCGGGTTCTCTATTCTGTTCCATTGGTCTGTCTGTCTGTTTTGGTACCAGTACCACACTGTTTTGATGACTGTGGCTTTGTAATATTGCCTGAAGTCAGGGATAGTTATGCCTCCTACTTGGTTTTTGTTCTTTAGAATTGCTTTGACAATTCTGGGTCTTTTGTGATTCCATAGAAATCTTTGGATTGTTTGTTCTAGTTCTGTGAAAAATGTCAAAAACTATTGAACTGATCAAAAATTCAGCAAAGTAGCAGGATATAAGATTCACATTCAGAAATCAGCCACATTTCTGGTCTAGGCTGGCAGCTATAGCTCCAATTAGACCCCTAGCCTAGAAACCTCCATATGCCGCAGGTGTGGCCCTACAAAGCTAAAAAAAAAAACAACCAAAAACCAAAAAAAAAACCCCACAAAACTTAGGCATATTACCAAATTTAATATGCAGATTACATTTAGGTCCTGATTCAAAAATTTTAAAAATATTACTGTAATGGGACCACTGGAAATAATGGTTTAGACTACTAGATTAACAAACATCAAGATTAACTAGATGTTTGCTAATTTTAAGGAATTATTGTTATTATTATTGTTATCGTTAAGGAATTAACAACATTATTTATAATAATTATTGTTAAGAAATTAACAACATTAATTATTATTATTGTTGTTAAGGAATTATTATTGATGTAATGCCAATGAAATTGTGTATTTAAAAGTCCTTAATCATTTAGAGACAAATACTGTAATATTTGTGAAATGATGCGACATGGTGTGTGGGATTTATTTTAAAATTATGTGGGAACTTTTCTAGTCACTTATGATAGAGCCTGATAATGTGAGAAAAATGAATGTATACATGTATGTGTAGCTGGATCACCATGCTGTACAGTAGAAAACTGATAGAACACTGAAAATCAGCTATAATGGAAAAAAATAAAAATCATTATATAACAAAAGAAAAAAATAAGAAAAATAAATAAGTAAAATTATGACAAAATAAAAAAAAAGAAATCAGTAACATTTCTATATACTAACAATGAAATATTAGAGAAGGAATACAGAAATACAATGCCTTCTAAAATTGCACCCCAAAAAATCAAATACCTGGGAATACACCTGACCAAGGAGGTAAAAGACTTATATGCCAAGAACTATAAAACATTAATCAAGGAAATTAAAGAAGATGTAAAGAAATGAAAAGTTACTCTATGCTCCTGGGTTGGAAAAATTAATATTGTAAAAATGGCTATACTACCCAAAGTAATCTACAGATTCAATGAAAACTCTATAAAATTACGCATGACATTTTTCCCAGAACTAGAACAAACAATCTTCCTTTTCTTTTCTAAGCCTTTTTCTAGATCTTTTCTCCTGTTAGCCATCCCAACACACAAAGAGTCACTGCAGATACTCATACTGTCTGAGGCCTTTTCATAGAGGAATTTGATAAATTCTTTCGGGGAAGGTGCTTAGGAATTTAATATGCTACAATGATCAGGAGAATTAGAAATTAACAAAAGAGGAAGTTCCCACTGTGGTGCCATGGATTAAAGGTCCAGTGTTGTCACTCTAGCAGCTTGGGTTCAATCCCCAGGTTGGTGCAGTGGGTTAGGAATCTGGGGTTGCCACAGCTGTGGCATAGGTCGCAGCTGCAGCTCAGATTTGATCCCTGGTCTGGGAATTTTCATATGCCACGGGTGTGGCCAAAAAACAAACACAACACCCCCCCCAAAAAAAAAGAAATTAACAAAACAGCCCAAGAGGAAAGAGAATGAAGACAATGCATAAGTCAGTAATTGTGGGATTTAAAGAAGCAATTTAGGGAGAAGCGTTCTAGAACTTTAACATCAATATACAAATGACAGGTCTTTCTTTGAAATGGTGTCAGTAATCTTATGATGAAACAAGAGTGTTGGACTGTGTTTTGTGTGTGAACTGGAGCTTGTGATCAGCTGGTGCAAGTTTGGTTTTCTAGGTGTTTTGGCTAGAGTATTCCCAGTAATTATTCACTGTTTCTAAGAGGATGCTATATCCAGCAGTTCTGCTCCACTTCTTTCTGTACAGCCATTCCTAGTGCTTTCCATCTTGCTCTTCCAAAGTCAAGAGCGTATTCCATAGAATCTTTCTTCACTTATCTTCATATAAGCAATTTTCCAAAATAACTGACCCTCTCAGTTCCTTCTGTAGAGCAAACTGATTCCCACAGAACACTTCATTCCCTCGCTAATCCCTAAAATGACCAAAATATTATTTTTTCCATCAATTTAGTTATTTGTTCCCAAACCTTTTATGTCAGTTATACTTGTTATTGTAATTTTATAATTTAAATAATATTCAAACTATGAATAATAACTGAGATAGTACACAAGTATGAAAGTAAAAAAAGAGTTTTGCTTTGCCTGTAAAAATAAATTGAATGCTTTTCACAGACTCAATAACTGTTAGTCACAGAAAGTTGTATTAGAATAGATAAGGGCAAAAATAATTCATAAAAATTAAACAAATTCTAGACTTAGATTGCTTTGTAAATTTTTTTAGAGTTTTTTTCATTTAAAAATGTGAAAATGGAAATCGTGGACAGTATATTATGGATGTGGTTTGTGCAAGAAATAGAACTCTAATCATGGACCTGTAGTCAAAGAAAAGCTGTCGGTCCTACATCAAAGAGTTGTTCGTTTATATGTTAAATGTTTACAACTGTTTAAAGTATGTTTGTAACATTTTTATGAGCACAGTATAATCTTTTATAATGATACCTAAATGGCCAACTCCTCATCCAGTCCTCTCTGAAAAACAAACTTCTATGTGGTATATCTAGAAAAGAGTATGTACAAAGTAGTAAGTGATTAAAATCAGATTTTTAAAGTGAGGAAGAGAGAAGGTGCTCTGCTGTTTCTATAACATAGTGTCTCAATGTGGCTATAAGAAGTAAAAATTCAGAATAGGGGTTTATTTTCTATGTTGTGTTTGAGCTGCATCCAAACCTCGATAGATGAAGTCAGGATAGTCAGCATTTACATTGAATTTAATCAAGAGTCAAAACATGAAATATGTACTTGGAAGACAAAGCAACAAGCAGCAGTGGAGGAAGCAGTCAGGAAGCACATGGCTAGAATAAAGCCTGACATATTGGTGATGCTCAAAGATTGTTTCTTTTTCTTTTTCTTTTTTTTTTTGTCTTTTTGCTATTTCTTTGGGCCGCTCCCGTGGCATATGGAGGTTTCCAGGCTAGGGGTCGAATCAGAGCTGTAGCCCCTGGCCTACGCCAGAGCCACAGCAACGCGGGATCCGAGCCACATCTGCAACCTACACCACAGCTCACTGAGCAAGGACAGGGACCGAACCCGCAACCTCATGGTTCCTAGTCGGATTCGCTAACCACTGCACCACGACGGGAACTCCAAAAATTTTTTTTCTTGAATCGTGGTTTGAACTTTTTCTCTACCTTATTAATTCATCCCCCTTGTCTTCCCTTCTCCTTACTTCTCAGTTCTGACAATAGTTCTTAGACCCTCCCATGGTCCCTGAAGACAGTCAGAGAACTAAAGATTCTTGCCCCTTCCCAAGACTGTGGTTTTTTTTTTTTTTGGTTATTTAGCAATTAATGCTCTGCATGGTTTTAAAATTATTTTTTTGGATTCTTGAGTGATATGCATTAGAAGAGTAGCTATGAATATACTACCATTATTTTAGGCCAGGTTTCCTGGAAGCAGATGCTTAGACCAGGATTTGTATACAAATGATTAGGGAGAATGCTCCTAGGAGAAATAGGTAAGGAGGTGGGAGAAGGAAGAACCTAAGCAAGAGAGCAATTTCAGGTGTTATTCTAGCCTCAGCCTGATCCCATGAGCTCGCAGATTAAAGACTTCAGAGTATTTTCTTCCTCCAGGCAAGAGATCAGGCTTTTTACCCTGTCTTCAGTCAGTCAGTGGCTACCAACCTTCCAGGGGTTAGGTAAACTCAAGATGCTTTCAGGAGAGTGGTTCCTACAAGTTCAGGGCAATCCTCTGAAGAATGTTGCTGGGATGAGCTGTTAACAGGTGTCATCAAGAAGCTGCTGTGAGGACACACAGAATAAGTAAGAGGGATCCAGGGGAGCTGGGCAGAGCTTAAGGTATCCCCTAATGCCAAAAGCTATGGTGAACACACTACTGACTCCTTTGTCACCTTTGGGTCTGGTTGGTAAGGTGGATACCTGAGCACACAGTGTCCTTGGGGGTTCCTGATGCCATCACCCCCATGTGGAGATCTGCTAGTGACTCACACTTATCAGATGGTTTCAGGTTTGGATTCTGCCTCCATGGGTCTATTTTACTGTAGGACATCACCTTACCAGAGGAGAATATCCATGTAATTGCATTACACTTTTTTTAGATTGAATTAGAAACATTTTAAAAAATTTTTTTCTCCAAAATAAGTTCCATATGGTAAGTTGTGAAAATTAAGATGACCCATTGTCAACTGTAATGTGCACTGAAGTTTGGTTTCCTGCTTATTACTGCAATCCATCTCCCAGCTCCCTACTGAGAACATAAATGAGATAAATTATTATTTTTATGTTATTTAAATTATAAATATTCTCTAGAATTTAATACATATTGTTCAAGATAGATTTCTAAAAATGATAGGGTAAGGATGCCAATCTTAGCATAAATATATTAACGTCTGTCCTTTTTCTTTAATCCTTTTGCCAGTCTTATTACTACTTATAAAAAGTAACTTTTTTGAAAAATATAACTAGTTTTACTTTGCACTTAGGTGTTAACAAAATGGTCATGTAATTATAACCTCTTTATGTGTAATAATATGCACATATGTATATAGAATGCATATGTGTAAGTTTATATGTCTAGAGATCAACATTACATCCACTAATCAAAACACAATCATGCTTTATCAATAAATAATTATTTTACAAATGCATAGAAACAGAAAACTTAGTAGTTGTTACCAGAGGCAAAGGTGTAGGGATGACAGTGAAATGGGTAAAGGGGATCAACTGTGTGGTGACAAATGGAAACTAAATATTTGGTGGTGAGCACACTGTAGTGTGTATAAAGGTCAAAATATGTTTAGAAATGAAATTTATATAATGTTGTAAACCAGTGTTACCTTAGTAAAAAAAGAAATGTATTATAAACATTGCACTCTACAGTGAATAAGAAACATTTCCCAGAGCTCGTGTAACTTTACTATTCTATTGTCTTTGTACAATTATAAAATCAAAGTATTTGTTCAATAATTTTAATTATCTTTTTTCCTGGCAAACTAGTATTATTGACAAACAAATTCAGAGAGATTATTCAGGAGTGGGGTATGGGGAGGGCCTTCTATAAACTAACACATCTTTAGGAAGGAGGTGTTAGAAAGACAGCAGAAGTATCAACAGCTTAGCATGCCTGAAGAACAGCTGGTCCTGTTGTAATCTCTAGTATGAAAGTGTAACAATAAATGAGCTAATAAAGTATGATATATTCATGGCACTGTTTATTAAAATATCATTTTGATAGATATCCTTCAAAAGTAGTTCAATATTTTCAATCCTTATTTTGATAAATAGGAGTTATTTGGAAATTTCACTCATGGGGAAGTATTTCATTTCTGAAAAAAGAAAAATTCAACATTATTACCTGTCTTGAAGTAGCACAAGATTACTCTGGTGTTAATGTATGTATATGCCACAAATCACTAGAATATTTAAGGTGTATTTCTGACCATCAGAGTGAAGATACAGCATGTCTTAAAAAAGTTTTCAGTTTTTCTAAGCTCCAAATTATTTAAATTCAAGCAGAGTGTGAAGGGAGAAAAGTAGATAAAAGTGTCCACTTTGGTGACATGTAATACACACCTCAGCCCCCTTTAAAACATATACTGTGTAACCATAGAATAACCAAAGTTTTATGTCAGAGCAGGAGTGCTCCTGAATGTGTTTATCAAAGTGGTTAATTAGAGCAAAAACACATAAAGAGGACTTTTAACCCTCCCATGGACTTACCACCAATGTTGATTCTCTGATAAAACCTACACCTCTGGGAGAGAGCAAGTAAATTATAATCTGCTGCAGTTTCATCAGTGAAGGAATTCCTCTCTAGCATTCATGGTTAGCCTTCCTACTTGATGAAATTCATGGTGGTGTAGTTTCTTGGTTGGTCTGATTCCATTGGATTGTGAATTCCAGAAGAGCAGGTAATTTGACTTTGCATTCACTGCTGTGTCTCTAGTAGCTGGAATATCCCTATCTTACGATTCTGTTGGTTGAATGAACAAATTATTTAGTATCACTCTCCATGAAATAAGAAAATCAGTGAAATCAACTATTGGATAATGGACCCAGGAATAAACAGAAATGATGTTCCAGGGAGCGGAAACAGAGTGGAAAGCCAGGAGCAAAGGATGATCATACTGAAGCATAATGAGAATTGTTGGAACTAACTGCATACAGAAGCAGTCCTCAACCTGAACTTTGTGGATACTTAATTTATTGGTCTCATAAGAGTCAACTTCTCTGAAATGTTGTAAATGAAATATTAAAAATGTAAATTTGTCCCCCAATTTGCATGTATTGTGGTGACATTTAATCCCTGAAAATTTATATAGAACTCAAAATAAGCAACTGCAGAAGAAATACTGGAACTCTAATAGGGCAACAGTAACATTATTATACAGCTTATTTCTAATGTTCCTGTAGGTAACTTGGGATATATTTTGGGGAAGAAGAACACTCTGCCTCCCTCTGTAGGAACAGCCCTCACCCTTCTCTTCATGACCCATATGACAGGTGAGTCACCTTCAGGGCACAATCTCAAGGTATGTCCATGGTTTATTCATAGTATTATAACCTTTATAACTGAATCTAATACACTGAAACTTCATGTTCAGATTTTAGAAAGTGTCCTTATTATGTGAATAATTTTGAATCTGTTTTGTTTATTTCAAAATAGTAAATCACTGGGAATTTTATATCCAGCTATGGTAGAATATCTAGTATTAGACTCACCTTCTTACTATAAATTACTATAAAACTGAACAAAATATGTAAGACAGTTGTTTTTAGAACTGGGCAACAAAGAGAGGGAAAATATGATCCCTGAGGGGGAAAAAAAACAAAAAACATGAGACTTGTCCCACTTGTCACACCTTCTACTCCATTAAAGAGGTAGAAGCCAAGAAGACTACTAGATTGAGAGTGCAGACATGGGGGATAAGGGTTGCTGGAGCATCTGGAATTTGTGAAGCATGTTACCAGAGAATAGGAAGCCAGGGGTGGAGGTGGGAGGCGGCAGGTACAAGTCTGTGAGCATTCTGTGCAGTTCATCAAGGGTTGAGATGTGCATTCACAAAGCAAGATCTGTAAGGCTAAGCCAAGAATGATTGTTTTGGGTCTAAGAGCTGAACAAAAATACCAGAAGTTGTAGAGGGCTGTAAAATTTTAGATTTTGGTCCCAGTCAGAGTGGAGAGACCACGTGAAGACCAGCCTAAAGATTGAAGACCATACACTGAAGTAAGAACCATCCTTTAGACTAAAAAACACATTCTGAAGTGAGGATGCACCCTAGGACTAAGAGTAAACCAAACTGCTCCACCCTCACAGCAGAAAGAAACTCAATTCTACAGAAAAGAATAAAAGGCAAAGGAAACAGTGAAAATGTAGATAAATGAAAGATTACCTTTTTATTTAACTTTCTGTTTATTTTATGTAAAATATTAATTCTAAGGAGACTATGATAATTTAGGATGCATATTATAATAAAAAATAGATAGCTTAAAATGTTAATAATTCAATTAAAATGGAGTGTTAAAATATTTATTTAACATAAAAGAATCAGAAAAAGAGAGAGGAGCAAAAGCCAGATGAGATAGTGAGGACACAAAACACCAAAATGGTAGACATAAACACTACTATGTAGAAAATTATGGTACATGTATATGGACGGGACACTCCAATTATAAGAATGGATGAAAAAGAAAAAAGAACCCTTTGCTGGTTACAAAAAATATTTTAATAATAAAGACACTGAAGAAAGTAAGAGGATGGAAAAAAAATTAACATGCAAAAAGTACATATAAAAGTAACTGGGAGTATGTTAATATCAGACAAAGTAGTTTAAGACAAGGAGTATTAGCAGAAATTAATAAGACTAATTCATAATTCTAAAGAGCCAATTAATCAAAAATACGTAATGGTTGCAAATGTATATCCATGTGATAATAGTGTTTCAAATTACTTTAAAACAAAAACTGACAGAACTAATGGGACAAATAGGTAGATCCATAATTATAACTGGAGATTACATTGCCCTTCTCTGTAGTTAAGAATAAAAATATAGAAATTTTCAACAGCCTATCAACTAACATAACCTAATTGATATTTATAGAACAATGGACCTAATAAATGCAGAATAGACTTTATTTTCAAGTACATGTGGAAGAATCAGCAAGAGATATAATATGCTGGGCCATAAACAAAGTCTCAATGCCTTCTAAAAAATGGAAATTATAGAGAGCATATTCTCTGAACACAACTGAATTGTTAGAAATAAATAACAAAAATATATATGAAAAATCCTTAAATATTTGAAATTGAACAACATTCTTCTATATAAACCATGGATCAAAGAAGAATCATAGGTAAGTAAAGAATTTCAAACTGAATGTTAGGGAAAATTAAATATGTCTATATCAGTTGAATGCTGTTAAAACACTGCTTAAAGGAAAATATATAGCTTCACATGCTGTGCTATACATTAAAAAGGAAAAATGGTTTAAAATTAGTGGTTTAATTTCTCGATTTAAAAAGCTTGTGAGAAAAGAGTAAATTAAAATCAAAGTAAGTAAATTAAAAGGAAAACATGAAGTTCAAAGCAAGCAATCACTATAAATAACACAATAAAATTTTGCTTTTTAAAAATATAAACTCTAGCAAAGATAATAAATAATAAAAACATAAAAAAACTTTACAACTACCAAAACTACCAGAATTAGGATTAAAAGATAGGCTATCACTACACAGTCTATAGATATTGCAAGGATAGTAAGGGAATATTGTAAGAAAATTTATACAAATAAATTCGACAAATTTAAATGAAATACTCAAATACCTTTATTTTTTATTTTTTAATATTTTTATTTATTATAGTTGATTTACAATGCTGCCAATTTCTGCTGTGCAGCAAAGTGACCCAGTCATACACACACACACACACGCATTCTTAAATATATTTTAAAAACACAACTTACAGAGTTCCCATTGTGGCTTAATGCGTTAAGAAACTGACATGGTATCTTTGGGGATGTGGTTCAATCCCTGGCCTTGCTCAGCTGGAGAGGATCCAGTATGCTGTGGCTATAGCATAGGTCTGCAGCTGCAGCACAAATTCGACTGCTGGCCTAGGTAACATCCATATATTGCAGGTGCAGCCATAAGCAAACAAATAAACAGCAAAAGAAAACACAACTTACTAAAACTTAAACACAATGAAATATAAAATCTAAATTGTCCTATATTTGTTGACATAATTAAATTTTAAAATCAAAATCTTATGGACTTATTAATGATGGCCATTCTGACTGGTGTGAGGTGGTATCTCATGGTAGTTTTGATTTGCATTTCTCTTATAATCAGCGATGTTGAGCATTTTTTCATGTGTTTGCTGGCCATCTGTATATCTTCTTTGGAGAAATGTCTGTTCAGGTCTTTTGCCCATTTTCCCATTGATTGATTGGCTTTTTTGCTGTTGAGTTGTGTAAGTTGTTTATATATTCTAGAGATTAAGCCCTTGTTGGTTGCATCATTTGAAACTATTTTCTCCCATTCTGTAAGTGGTCTTTTTGGTTTCTTTTGGGTTTCCTTTGCTGTGCAAAAGCTTTTCAGTTGGATGAGGTCCCATGGGTTTATTTTTGCTCTAATTTCTATTGCTTTGGGAGACTGACCTGAGAACATATTCATGATGTTGATGTCCGAGAGTGTTTTGCCTATGTTTTCTTCCAGGAGTTTGATGGTGTCCTGTCGTATATTTGAGTCTTTCAGCCATTTTGAGTTTATTTTTGTGCATGGTGTGAGGGTGTGTTCTAGTCTCATTGCTTTGCATGCAGCTGTCCAGGTTTCCCAGCAATGCTTGCTGAAGAGACTTTCTTTTTTCCATTTGATGTTCTTGCCTCCCTTGTCAAAGATTAATTGGCCATAGGTGTCAGGGTTTATTTCCCGGGTTCTCTATTCTGTTCCATTGGTCTGTCTGTTTTGATACCAGTACCACACTGTTTTGATGACTGTGGCTTTGTAGTATTTCTTGAAGTCTGGGAGAGTTATGCCTCCTGCTTGGTTTTGGTTTCTCAGGATTGCTTTGGCGATTCTGGGTCTTTTGTGGTTCCATATAAATGTTTGGAGTGTTTGTTCTACTTCTGTGAAAAATGTCCTGGGTAATTGGATAGGGATTGCATTGAATCTGTAGATTGCTTTGGGTAGTATGGCCATTTTTACAATATTGATTTTCCCAATCCAGGAACATGGAATATCTTTCCATTTCTTTACATCTTCTTTGATTTCGTTGATGAAAGTTTTATAGTTCTCGGCATATAGGTCCTTTACCTCCTTGGTCAGGTGTATTCCGAGGTATTTGATTTTGTGAGGTGCAATTTTAAAAGGTATCGTATTTTTGTATTCCTTTTCTAATAGTTCATTGCTGGTATACAGAAATGCAACTGACTTCTGAATGTTAATCTTATATCCTGCTACTTTGCTGAATTTGTTGAGCAGTTCAAGTAGTTTTGGGGTTGAGTCCTTAGGGTCTTCTATGTATAGTATCATGTCATCTGCATGCAGGTGACAGTTTGATCTCTTCTCTTCCTATATGGATGCCTTTTATTTCTTTGGTTTGTCTAATTGCTGTGGCTAGGACTTCCAAAACGATGTTGAAGAGCAGTGGTGAGAGTGGGCATCCCTGTCTTGTTCCAGATTTGAGGGAGAAGGCTTTCAGTTTTTCCCCATTGAGGATTCTATTTGCTGTGGGTTTCTCATAAATGGCTTTGATTATATTCAGGAATGTTCCCTCTATACCCACTTTGGCGAGGGTCTTGATCATGAATGGATGTTGGACTTTGTCAAATGCTTTTTCGGCATCTATTGAGATGATCATATGATTTTTGACTTTTTTTTTTTTTGTTAATGTGGTGTATGATGCTGATTGATTTGCGTATGTTGAACCATCCTTGTGAACCTGGGATGAACCCAACCTGGTCATGGTGTATAATTTTTTTGATATGTTGTTGGATTCGGTTGGCTAAGATTGTGTTGAGAATTTTTGCATCTATATTCATCAATGATATTGGGCGATAGTTTTCTTTTTTGGTGGCATCTCTGCCTGGTTTTGGAATGAGGGTGATGGTGGCCTCCTAGAATGTCTTTGGGAGTATTCCTTCTTCTTCAACTTTTTGAAAGAGTTTAAGGAGGATGGGCACCAATTCCTCTTTATATGTTTGATAGAATTCGCCTGTGAAGCCATCTGGTCCTAGACTTTTATTTGTAGGGAGTGATTTTATGACCTCTTCAATTTCATTTCTAGTGATCGGTTTGTTCAGTTGGTCTGTTTCTTTTTGATTCAGTTTTGGCAGGCTGTAAGATTCTAGAAAATTAATAAGTCCACAAATAACAAGTGCTGGAGGGGGTGTGGAGAAAAGGGAACCCTCCTACACTGTTGGTGGGAATGTAAATTGGTACAGCCACTATGGAGAACAGTTTGGAGATACCTTAGAAATCTATACATAGAACTTCCATATGACCCTGCAATCCCACTCTTGGGCATCTATCCAGACAAAGCTCTCCTTAAAAGAGACACATGCACCCGCATGTTCATTGCAGCACTATTCACAATAGCCAAGACATGGAAACAACCCAAATGTCCATCGACAGAGGATTGGATTCGGAAGAGGTGGTATATATACACAATGGAATACTACTCAGCCATACAAAAGAATGACATAATGCCATTTGCAGCAACATGGATGGAGCTAGAGAATCTCATCCTGAGTGAAATGAGCCAGAAAGACAAAGACAAATACCATATGATATCACTCATAACTGGAATCTAATATCCAGCACAAATGAACATCTCCTCAGAAAAGAAAATCATGGACTTGGAGAAGAGACTTGTGGCTGCCTGATGGGAGGGGGAGGGGGAGGGAGAGGGAGGGATCGGGAGCTTGGGCTTATCAGACACAACTTAGAATAGATTTACAAGGAGATCCTGCTGAATAGCATTGAGAACGTTGTGTAGATACTCATGTTGAAACAGAACAAGGGGTAGGGAAAAAAATGTAATTGTAATGTGTACATGTAAGGATAACTTGATCCCCTTGCTGTACAGTGGGAAAAATAAAAAAAAAATTCAATTTCTTGTTCTTAAAAATGAAAATTAAAGTAACAATGGAAAAAATAAAATAAAATAAAAATCTTCTAGAAAGAAAATACAGTCAAGAGAGTTTCATTGATTAATTCTGTCATATATGTAAAGAACACATAAATCAACCTCATGTACAATATATCAAAAAATAGAGGAGATGGGAACACTTGCCAATACATTTTGTGAAGCTAGCTTAACCTTGATGCCAAAATCTGACATCAATAGTAAAAGGAAAGAACAGATCAATGACTGTCATGAACATAGAACCAAAACTTAGCAAAAAAAAAAAGTTAATACGTTAAATATAATAATACATTATTAACAAATAAGGTTTATCTTAGGAATGCTACTTTTGTTGTTTTTCAAAACTGAAACAATGAGATTCACACCATTAAGGAAATTATAAAGGAAAGGGATTGTCTCAACAATAAAAGGTACTTGACAAAATCCAATATTCCATCATTATAAAGCTCTTGGTGAAGTGGAAACAGAAGTTAATTTTTTCAGTCTTGTAAAAAGCAATTATAATAATCCTATAACTAACATAATACATATTTGTGAATGATTTATACTTCCTTGCTAAGACTGTGAACAAGAAAGGATGTACACTCTCTCCAGTTCTGTTCAACCTTTCACTGAATGTGCTACCCAGTGCAATAAAGTAGGAAAAAGAAATAAATGGCATAATAATTGCATGGAAGATGGGAGGCAAGCTGTCTTTATTTGTGAACAAATTTTTTTTTACATAGATTGGGAAACTACAAAATAATTACTAGAAATAATAAGTGAATTCAGCATTATAACAGTATAAAGGGTTAACATACAAAAGTTGTATGTATGTTTTGTATATTAGTATATAAATCTTGTATTTCTAATATTACCAAACAATTGGAAAGCTATAAAAAGCTATTCCATTATAGTAACATCAAAAAACAAAAAATACTTAGAATAATGATGAAAGATGTTTAAGACTTTTAAACAAAAAAATGAAAATTGGAGTTCCTGTTGTGGCTCAGCAGATTAAGAACTCAACTAGTATACATGAGGATGTGGATTTGATCCCAGGCCTTTCTCAGTGTGCTAAGGAATTAGTGTTACCACAAGCTGCAGCCTAGGTCACCGATAAAGCTTGGATGTGGCATTGCTGTGGCTAGGGCATAGGCCAGTGAGTGCAGCTCTGATTTCACTCCTAGCCTGAGAACTTCCATATGCTACAGATGAGCTCTAAAAAGAAAAAAATACCCTGCAAATTATAACTGAGAGAAATTATTGAAAATGAAATTTAATAATCAGTGAAAAATTCATGAAATAGATATACTATAAAAATTCAACATTGTTAAAATATCTTATTTTCCTCAGTTCAATCTATAGATAGTCCCAGTTAAAACCTCATCAAATATTTTGTATAAATTGACCATATGTTTTAAAAATGTATAGGAAAACAAAACTCTATAATAATGAATCTTTAAAATATGAATTTTGAAGATTAAAACATGAAACTTTCGATAATTTAGCAGAAAATATGGGAATATATATTAAAGCATATTAGGGGAGGAAAAGATTATGACCCTAAATCACTAACCATAAATCAACAACAACAAAGATAATAAATTGGACTTTATCAAAATTAAAAACTTCTGTTACCAAAAGATCTATTAAGAAAATATAAGTGCAAGACATAAACCAAAAAAAAAAATTTACATATATCTGACAATTGTCCTATATCCAGATACAAATCAACAATTAAAAGTCAAACACCAAATAAAAAGTGGACAAAATACTTAAAGAGTCATCTCACAAAAGAAGATGTAGATGTGGCCAGTAAAGGCATTCAATTATTCTTTACATTATTAGTCATCTGGAAAACACAAATTAAAGCAACAAAACATAATGAGATACCCTTTACCACTCAGTAGAATGGCTGGTAGTAATGTCTAGTGATACAGTTATTGGCAAGGATGCAGAGCAACTATTTTCACCTGTGTTGATGAGAGTGTAAAAACAATTACTATAGATAGACATTTGGCAGTTTTGTTAATGACATTAAACATATACTTATGCCATTACTCAGAAATCCCATTCCTAGGTATTTACCCAAGATAAATGAAAATATACCCATAAAAACACTTGATAAATAATGTTAATTGAATCTTAATTCATAGTTTCCCCAAACTGAAAACAACTCAATGTTCCTTTACAAGAGAAATTGTAAGCAAATATGTTTTGTTCATGTAGTGGAGCACTATTCAGCAATAAAAAAGAATAAACTGCTGAAACACTCAACATGAATGAACCTCAGCATTTTTACATTGAAGAGTAAAAGTAATACATAAAAGATCACTGGACTTTTATACAGTTCGAAAACAGGCAACTTAAACTATAGGGATAGAAATAAGAACTGAAGTAATGTCAGCATGGAACCATGAGATGGTCCTCATTTTTCCTCCTTCCTCCAAGAAAATGTCAGCATCCATCCATGGACAGAAGTACTATTGAGGTTGCTGTGGGATCCAGCACCAAATGCCAAGATACCCAGGAGGAGTCTTGTCCAACTGTGTGTCAAGTGATAGACTGACTTCAGCCCTGGTTCTGAACACTGCCATAGCCATGAACTATCTCCAGTCCCACATGGCCATGGGCCCAGATTCCCTAGAATACATCGTCTTAGGCAGTTATTATAGATGAAACAATCCTTTGTGGAAGTCTAGGTTTTCAGAGAAGATGTTGAAACATACTTCAGACAAACTACAAGTTTGGACATATTGGGGTAGAAGGCAGTTGATAAGAACTGCAGGAGGTGACTGCTACTTTACAAATGAATACAGTTACACAGGATTCAAGGAACATGAAAAATCAAGATAACATGATACCACCAAAGGATCACAATAATCTCCCAGTAACCAAACCCAAAGTCGTGTGGATCCTCTCTTTATCCAATAAAAAGTTTAAAAAGTTATTTTAATGAAACTCAATGAGCTGCAGGACAACACAGAAAAATAACTCAAGAAATTAGGACAATAATACACAAAATGAGTTTAACAAAGAGATAGACTTTTTTAAAAAGAAAACCAAATCAAAAAATCCAGAACTAATGAATACTGTGAATAAGATGAAAAATGTAATAGCATCAATAGCAGAATGGATCAAGCAGAAGGCAGAATCTCTGAGCTAGAAGACAGGAACTTTGAAATTATCCAGTCAGTCAAGAATTAATTTTTTTTAAATTAAAGAGTGAAGAAATCCATTGTAACATATGGGATATTATCCAAAGAAACAATATATGAATTATTAGAGTTCCAGAAGAAGATGGGGGGGGGGGCAGAAATCTAATTTAAAGAAACAATGATAGAAATAATTGAAAATCTGGGGAGAGATTTGGATATCCAAGTTTATGAAACTTATAAGTCACCAAACAAATTTAACTTAAAGAGATCTTCTCAAAAACACTTAATAATAAATTGTCAAAATTCAAAGACAAAGAGGAGTTCCCTGTGGTGCAGTGGGTTAAAGATCTGGTGTCATCACTGCATTGGCTTGGGTCACTGCTGTGGTTGAGGTTCAGTCCCTAGCCTGGGAACTTCCATATGCTGTGGGCATGGCCAAAAAAAGATAAAGAAGCAATCATAAAAGCTGTAGGAAAATCACAAGCCTGTGACTTACAAAGGAACTTTCATAAGGCTATCAATAGATTTCTTAGCCAAAGCTTTATAGGCCATGAATGAATGGTATGATATATTCAAAGTGTTGAAAGAAAAACATTGTCAACTAAAAATGCTTAACTTGGCAAAACTGTCCTTCACAAATCAAGAGATAAAGACTTTCCCAGACAAAGAAATGCTAAAAAATTCATCAGTACTAGATCTGCCTTACAAGAAATACCAAAAAGAGTTCTTCCAGCTAAAATCAAAGGACACTAATTAGTAACATGAAAACATACAAAACATTGATATATGTAAGTATAAATTTAGATTCAGAATACTCTTGTACTTAATGTGGTAAAATGTTAACCACTTTACTATAAAAAGCTAAAAACCAAGAGTATTAAAAATAACTATAGTAGGATTTCCCATCGTGGCTCAGTAGTAATGAACCTGACTGATATCCATGAGGATGTGGGCTTGATCCCCGGCCTCACTCAGCAGGTTAAGAGGCCATCATTGCCGTCAACTCTGGTGTAGGTTGCAGACTTGGCTTGGATACTGTGTTGCTGTGCCTATAGGGTGGGCTGGTGGCTGCAGCTCCTATTCAATCCCTGGCCTGGAAACTTCTATATGCCATGTTTGTGGCCCTAGATAGACAAGAAAAAAAAACTGTAGCTACAATAATTTGTTAATGAATATACCATATTAAAAGAGGTAAACTGTGAAATCAAACCCATAAAGGGAGGTTGGAGTAAAAGAATAGAGTTATTGTGTGTAATCACAGTTAAGCTGTTATAAGTGTGAAATGGACTATTTTATCTGGAGATGTTTTATGTAAACATCGTAGTAACCACAAAACAAAAACCTACCGTAGATATACAAAAGGCAAAGAGAAGGGTGACAATGTATACCACTATGGGAAAGCATCAATTCACAAAGGAAAGTAGCAAGAGAGGAAGAAAGGAACATGGGAAATATAAAAGCCATCAAACACTGAAGAAGATGACATTGATAAGAACTTACCTATTAATAATTACTCTGAATATAAATGGATTGAATTCTCTATTGAAAAGATACAGCATGGCTGGATGAATAAAAAACAAGATCCACTTATGTATTACCTATAGGAGACTCACTTTACTTTTAAGGACAAACAGTATCAAAGCGAAGCAATGAAAAATAATACTCCATGAAAATGGAAAACAAAAGAGAGCAGAGGTAGCTATACTTATACAAAATATACTTTAAGCCAAAAATGGTAACAAGAGACAAAGAAGGTCATTATAAAATAATAAAGGAGTCAATTCATCAAGAACATATAACAATTATAAATATTTATGCATTCAAATTAGAGTACCTTCAGATATGAAGCAAATACAAAGAGATCTTCAGGGAGAAATAGATAACAATACAATAATAGTAGAGGACCTCTATACACCACTTTCAACAATAAATTGATTATTCAGGTGGAAAAACTGAGAAAAAAACATTAGACCTGAATCCTACCTTAGACTAAACAGACCTAATAGACTAAATGCAGAACATTCTATCAAATAGTAGCAAAATACACATTCTTCTCAAGCACATGGAACATTCTCCAAGGTAGATCATATAATAGGTTGCAAAGCAAGCCTGAGCAAATTTAAGGAGATTACATTGATATTAAATGATTTTACTAGCTATTATAGTATGAAACTAGAAGTCAATAACAAGAAGAAAGCTGGAAAATTCAGATATGTAGAGTTTAAAAACACACTTTTTAACAACCACCTGGTCAAATAAGAAATAAGGGAATTAAAAAAAAAATCTTCAAAAAAATGAAAATGGAAACACAACACACCAAAAACCTATAGGATATTACAGAAGTAGTTCTAAGAGAGGAACATGTAACAATAAATACCTTAATTCACAAAAAAGAAGATGTCAAATAAATAATCTTCTTTATACTTCAAGGTACTGGAAAAAAGAAGAAATAAAAGTTAGGAGAAAGAGGAGAATAGCAAAGATCAGAGAAGAAATAAATGAAACAGAGACCAGAATCACAATGGAGAAGATCAATAAAACTAGGTATGTTTTGAAGATATAAACAATGTTGATAAACATTTACATTAAGAACAAAAGAGGACACAAACAAAATCAGAAAGGAAAGAAGATATTACAGATGATACCACAGAAATACAAATCATCATAAAAGACTATGAGCAATTACATGCTAACAAATTGGATAACCTATTTTTTTAAAAAGGGTAAAATGATAAACTCCTAGAAACATACAACCTAAGAAGACTAATTATGAAGAAATAGAAAATCCAAATAAACAAATAACAAGGAGATTTAAATAGTAATCAAAGACCACCCAACAAAGAAATCCCCAGGGCCAGATGGTTCCACTGCTGAAATTCAGCTTTAAAGAAGAATTAACACCAGTCATTCTCAAATTCTTCCCAAAATTGGAAGAGGTACATTCATTTTACAAGGAAAGCATTACCCTGATATCAAAGCCAGATAAGGACTTGACAAGAAAATAACAGTACAGGTCTACATCCCTGATGAACATAGATGGAAGAATTCTCAAAAAATACTAGCAAACCTAATTCAACAAATGAAAAGGATTATCCCACAGGATCAAGGGGATTTATTTCTGAGATGTAAGTATAGTTCAATATATACAAATCAATAAATATGATACATCATATTAATAGAATGAAAGATAAAAATCATATGATCATTTCAATAGAGGCAGAAAAATCTTTTGGTAAAATACAACATATTTTCATGATAAAAACACTCAATAAATTGGGTATAGAACATACCTAAACATAAAAAGCATCTTACATAGCAAGCTCATGCTAACATCATGCTTAATGATGAAAGCATTTCGTCTAAGATCAGGAACAAAACAAGGATGCCTACTCTCACTGTTCTTATTCAGCATAGTACTGGAAGCCCTGGTGAGAGACATCAGACAAGAAGAAGAAATAAAAGCATGCATAGTGGGAAAGAAGTAAATTTGTCTTTGTTTGCAGAAAATCCTGAAACTCCACCAAAAAAGCTTTAGGGCTAATCAACAAATTCAATAAAGTTTCAGGATTCAAAATCAGTATACAAAAATCAATTGTTATATAACCAGCAACAAAATAGCTGAAAAAGAAATAAATGATCACATAAAAAATTAAAATCACATAAAAATTAAAAAATAAAAAAAATGAAATACTTAGGAATCACTGTAACCAAAAAGTAAAAGATCTATGCCCTTAAAACTATAAGACTTTGATGAAAGAATAGAAAATAGAAAAAGAGAAATAATTATCCTAAAATTAATATGGAGGCAGAAAAGATCCTAAATAGTCAAAGCAAACTTGAGAAAAAAGAAGAAAGCTTGATGTATCATATTTGCTGATTTAAAACCATACCACAAAGCTATAGTAATCAAAACAGTATGGTACTAGCATAAAGATAGACACTTGGATCAGAGTCAATAGCCTAGAAATAAACCCTTGCATGTGTGGTCAACTAATACTTGAAAAAGCACTCAAGAATACTCAGTGGAGAAAGGACAGTATCCTCAGTATATTTTTGAGAAAACTGGATGACTATACACAGAAGAAAGATATTGGACCCTTATCTTGAAATTTGACCACTCACAAAAATTAACTTGAAATGGATTAAAGACTTAAAAATAACACCCCAAACTATGAAAAAACATATGGAAAAATTCCTTGACATTGGTCTTGGCATCAGTTTTTTTGGATATGTCACCAAAATCACAAGCAATAAAAGCAAAAACTAATTCATGGGATTATATTAAACTAAAAATCTTCTGCACAGCAAAAGAAAACAAATTAGAGAGACAACATATGGAATTGGGAAAGAATATGTGCAAATTGTCTATCTTATAAGGGGATAATATCCAAAATATATAAAGAACTCATACAACTCAATAGCAAAAAAAAAGAAAGTTAAAAAATAGGCAAAAGATCTGAATAGACATTCTTCCAAAGAAGACATACAAATGGCCAATAGGTACATGAAAATATGCTTGACATCACAAATCATCAGAAAAATGCAAATCAAACCATAATGAGATATCACCTCACACTTACTAGAATGGCTGTCATCAAAAAGATAAGAAATGGGAGTTCCCGTCGTGTCGCAGTGGTTGATGGATCCGACTGGGAACCATGAGGTTGCGGTTTCGGTCCCTGCCCTTGCTCAGTGGGTTGACGATCCTGCGTTGCTGTGAGCTGTGGTGTAGGTTGCAGACGCGGCTCAGATCCCGCGTTGCTGTGGCTCTGGCATAGGCGGGTGGCTACAGCTCCGATTTAGCCCCTAGCCTGGGAGCCTCCATGTGCCGCGGGAGCGGCCCAAGAAATAGCAACAACAACAACAACAACAAAAAAGCCAAAAAAAAAAGATAAGAAATGGAAAATATTGGCAATGATATGAAGAAAAGGAACTCTCATGCACTGTTGATGGGAACGTAGGTGGTATAGCCTCTATGCAAAAGGTTGGAGTTTCCTCAGAAAGTTGAAGATCAAACTACCATATCACCTAGCAATGCTACTTTTGGGTGTGTATCCAAAAGAAATGAAAATAGTATTTTAAAAATACAGTTGCATTCTCATGTTCATTACAGCATTACTCAGAATAGCCAAGGTATGGAAACAACCTAAGTGTCCATCATTAGATGAAGTGATAAAGAAGATGTGGTATGTATGTGTGTGTGTATATGTACACACACAATGTAATATTATTAAGCCATGAGAAAGAAGGAAATCCTGCCATTTTGGACAACATGGATGGACCTTGGTGCTATTAGATTTGGTGAAATAAGTGAGGCAGAGAAAGACAAATGGCAGATAATGTCACTTATTTATAGAATCTTAAAAAAGCAAATGATGGTAACAGAGAGTAAAATGGTGGTTACTACGGGTTGGGACATGGGAGAAATGGGGAGATATTGTTCAAAGAGTGCACAGTTCCAGTTATAAGACAGATAAGTTCTGGGAATCTAATGTAAATCATATGGTCATTTTAGTTAATAATACTATATTATATACTTAATAGTTGCTAGAAACGTATATCTTAAGCATTTACATCACAAAAAGAAATGGCACTTGTATGATTGAAGGAGGTGTTAGCTAACACTATGGTGGTAATCATTTTGCAATATACAAGTGTATCAAATCAACACGTTTTATTAAACTTACACAGTGTTATATGTAAATTATATCTTGATGGTGGTGAAAAATTAAGAACAGGGATTGTTTGTGGGAGTTGTGGATTGACCAAATATAGGTAAGAGGCAATTTTCTGGGTTGATGGAAATATTCTATTGATTGGTGTGATAGTCAGATGGGTATACATTTGTGAAATCTCCTTTAAATTGTACACTTAAGAGTGTGCATTTCACTGTTTATGAACTTTACCTTAATAAGTCAAAATAGCATGTATTTTGCAAACTTTGGTCTTTCTACCATTAGTAACAAATTGCTTAGAAAACTTTTTACCTCATTGAATACCAGAGTTGAGAATTGCTGCTCTCACTGTATACCAGAAAGCCATGCCTAGGGTCATTCAAAAGAAGCAGTTTGGAGACTTTAATAGTTAAACTACTTTAGCTTTAGCAGAGGTATAGGCAATGAGTGAACAGTTGTGGTAAGTTAAGGTAGAGATGGCTGCCATTACCTATGGTGTAAGAAGTTGTAAGCGGCCTCCTATAAAGGCCACTATTCATTCATGCATTTATTCAATCAAATATTTAATCAGTGTCTAATATGAATTAGTACTGTCCTAGGACCTGGAAATCCAGTGGTAAACTCCCTAACATCATGGGACTTATACTGTAGTGGGAGAGAAAGATATAATGGTACCAGCCTATTAGGTAATTACTACTAATATGAAAAGATCAATGGAGTGCACAGGGCTATGAGGGTTTGTAACAATATTAGAAACTCCTTATGTTTATTTCCTTCAATCCTACAAAGTAAGTGTAATAGTTACCATTTCCATTGAATAGCTGAAGAACTTGAGGCAATGCAAGGATTAGGAACTTGCTGAAGGTCACAGAGCTGACCAGTGGCCAAGCCAGTTTTCATCTAGATTCTGTGTTCTGTCTTTAGATTCTTTGTTCTTAACCACAGTGATACCATGTGTATCCACCTGGTCTGGATGTCCAGGAAGATGTCCCTGAAAAAAAAATTGAAAAAACATTTGAGCTGAGGTCTGAGAGGTGGGTGGGAATTGTGTACCTGTGTGCAAGCAGGGAAGAATGTGAGCAAATGCCCTGACATAGTAGGGAACACAGCATAGTTGATGACGAGGAAATAGTACATATCTATCAATTCTACAAAAATCACAGAAAACTCTAAGAATGACGGAACAAGTCAGAAATGAGAGATAAGAGAGATAATATTGACTTTAAAGCTTCATTAACTTATACTCTTCCTAAGTTAAAAAAAAACCTAAATTAAAAATTAAACTATATTCCCCATCATCAGCTGAATCACTTTCTTGTTCTGTCCTCAGTGGGGATGAAGAATGGGCCACCCTTCATGATTCTGAGACCCTTTCAGAATGCCAGCACTGTATGCTGCTGTTTAAGCACTGTGATTGCAGTTGCAATGAAATCTTTGGCTGCAATTCTTTTTTCTAATCCAGTGGAGGAAAGTTCTTTTCCCAACAATTGTAGTCCATTGTCCCACAAAGACTCTTCTCTAAGAAACATGAAGCAGTTGATTCACCCTGCCAAACACAGCAAGAAGGTAATACTTTTCTCAAATATCAAATCAGTCCAATTTCATTTAGACTTAAATGATTTTTCTGGCTCTTCTTCATGTAGACACCTTCGAAGTCAATTAGCATTGTCACTTTTAATCTTCTGTAGTCAGATCCTGGTCATTTCCCATTAGAGTTCCATTAAATAGATTCTTATGGCCTGGCTGAACTGACTGCAGTGCAGTATCTGTAGAAAGCACACACTAGTCATCATTATGCAGCTGGCATTTACTAAAGGTTAGGTATTACCGATAACCTTAATCATGAATTATGGTACATTGCCTGAAAATTCACTCCTGGATTTCTTTGCCATAAACTCGAATGCTCCTGGAATACTTGGCTTTGCCTAGATGGAAAGGCACCTTGAACTATGTATCTCAGTTCAAAGCACTTTAAACTCCATGGCCTTTGCCTTAAGATCCAAAGCTCATGGCTGCCTGGGACAGAAGGTCCTGCATTTAACTGTGATGCTAGCTACACTCTAAATAAAGAGGAAGGTGGGATGTTTTTTCCTAGGGAAAGAGAGCTCTGTCCTACTGTGACTTTACTGAGTTCATTGCTTTTTGCAAATAAAACAGCAATGGAACTATAGAAAACTGAAGGACAGATATAACTTACAGACAATGTCTAAGTCCAAAGATTGGGCTGCCAAGACCAGCTCAGCAGGTGAGAGCTGAAGAATGAATGCTGTGAAACTTAAGGAAAGAAGTTAACATAAAACAAGACACAGAGACATTTATCTTAAGTAAAGGTGGGAACCGGGGGACTCAAGGTCTCAGGGACCAAGATCGCCGCCTCAAGAAACCACACTGCTTTTATTGCACTCTTTAGGATTATGTCAAGTGAGAAGGGGGTTGCAGGTGCAGGATATAGTTCTTTTTATTGTTTAAAAAGTTCTTTTATTATTTTAAAAGTCCCATAGCTGATAGATGTTTAAGCTTTTATTCTGACCTTTAGGGATTTAACAATCATTAGCATTGAGGAAGCTTGGCATAAACTATCTATGCATAGCATCTAGAGAATCATTGTGCTTCTGCAAATGGCATGCCTATCTGCAGCAACCCCTATGTGCCTAGGTCTGTACACTGGTTCTCCTTAGTAATGCATATCGGGCTAATGACCCCTCATAAACCCCTTGGGGCCATGAGGCTCATATTCCTCTTATTTTAACAGGACATATCATGCTGTGCAAATGGTGTGCCAATCTGCCCAGGTCTTGTGTGCCTAGACCAATGTATTATGTCCTCATTCAGCTGACCACATGAATAACTTATGCTTTTAAGTCTTTGTTCTGAAGCTTAAGTCATTTACCAGCACTGCGACTGGTAATGTGGGGTAAAGTAAAGCAGAACAAGATGGAGTTTTCAGCATAGAAAATAGAAGCAAAGAGGCTAAGAAAATATTGTAGAAACATGTCTCCCGACATTGGGCCAAGTTAGAGAAACTCAAAACTCACAGCAGATGTGAAATAGCATTCTCTAATAGAAAGTGGCACAAACTACATATCAGAAAACATGGCTTCCACATACGCAGTACTAACTGCCCCTGTGACCTTGAGAAAGTCAAGTGATTCCACTGGGCCTTTTGATCTGGAAGTCACTGCATAAATATCAGTTGGGTGACAGGTAACTTTAGCTGATTAGCATCTGTTGTCTCCTTGGCAGAGTGGGGACTGAGGAGACAAGGAGGGCCAGTACCCTCCAGCTGTGCTGGTTCTCTCTGCAGAGCTGCTTCAGGCACACAGGTGCTGGTTCTTTCTGTAGAGCAGCTTCTATTCTAGGGGTAGGAAGACAAGAAAGGCAGCACCAAGACAACTCTGTCGAAATGACTACCACAGTTTTGTTGACAGCCAGTCCTAAAGGAATAGAGTTCCCCTAGATACTGCATTGCAAAGAGATACAGCAGTAGAAACCATCTCGTGGACCATCCATCTATAGGCTCATTCACTAAGTTCCTTAAGCACTTGTTAGAAAGGACCCCTGCTCTTCAAGGGCTTAGAGTTTAGTAGGGAACAAGTCAGGCTGGCTTTGGACAAGTGGTCACAGAAAGAATCATGAAACTCAAGTCTTTATTGTAGACTGAAGGTCTTGGGTCCTTGTATAGATTTGATTTCTCCCTAATTGTTCTCTTAAAAAGCTCCATCATTTGCAAATCAAAACTACCATGAGATATCACCTCACACCAGTCAGAATGGCCATCATTAATAAATCCACAAATAACAAGTGCTGGAGGGGGTGTGGAGAAAAGGGAACCCTCCTACACTGTTGGTGGGAATGTAAATTGGTACAGCCACTATGGAGAACAGTTTGGAGATACCTTAGAAATCTATACATAGAACTTCCATATGACCCTGCAATCCCACTCTTGGGCATCTATCCAGACAAAGCTCTCCTTAAAAGAGACACATGCACCCGCATGTTCATTGCAGCACTATTCACAATAGCCAAGACATGGAAACAACCCAAATGTCCATCGACAGAGGATTGGATTCGGAAGAGGTGGTATATATACACAATGGAATACTACTCAGCCATACAAAAGAATGACATAATGCCATTTGCAGCAACATGGATGGAGCTAGAGAATCTCATCCTGAGTGAAATGAGCCAGAAAGACAAAGACAAATACCATATGATATCACTCATAACTGGAATCTAATATCCAGCACAAATGAACATCTCCTCAGAAAAGAAAATCATGGACTTGGAGAAGAGACTTGTGGCTGCCTGATGGGAGGGGGAGGGGGAGGGAGAGGGAGGGATCGGGAGCTTGGGCTTATCAGACACAACTTAGAATAGATTTACAAGGAGATCCTGCTGAATAGCATTGAGAACGTTGTGTAGATACTCATGTTGAAACAGAACAAGGGGTAGGGAAAAAAAATGTAATTGTAATGTGTACATGTAAGGATAACCTGACTCCCTTGCTGTACAGTGGGAAAATAAAGAAAAAAAAAAAAAAGCTCCATCAATATCCTCTTCATCTACCTCAAAGAAATTCTTCATCCATAAATGTCTAGACTCAAATAGAAAGTAGGGCTAATTGGTGGATATCAGAGTGCCCACCTATAAGTTGTATGCTCCTATTCCTAAAGAAATGTAGATTCTTTGGTGTACCATACCCAGAAACTCAAGGCCATAAAAATGTTCCCCAGTAGGACTCCTGCTAGATTTACTTTAATAAGTGGCCCAGGGTCTTTTGTAATTAATCTATTAGCAAATTCTTGCTAAAGGGCTTCAGAAACTATTTTCTTAGGTATTTTTAAGCACAATTTCTGAAAATGCCTCTATCCTATAACCTTTCTCATTAAGGTAATTTTTTTTTTCATTCCACATAGCCAAGATGTGTCAATTTAACAAAGCCAAGTTGTGATCACTTTAATGTATTAAACCAGATGGTAGAGGTGAAAAGCCAGTGTGGTTTTGGAATTGTCTGTGAAAGTTTATTAGAGGATGCCTAAGTTCGTGTGGGTAGGGAAGAGTCAAATTACATGAAAGGAAAAGGAAAATAATTTCTAGTAATGAAATGATTTGAGGGGAGTCTGGAGTCTGGACCCATTTTGGAGACACTAGCCAGAGGGGTACTGATCCACCTACTTTAAGTCCAATGCAGGAACAATAAAACTTCTTAAGGGAATTTTCCCACCATTTAAAGTGAAAATGGTTTCCCTGAGTACCAGGGATGAAAGGTGTATATTCTTACACCTACTGTACTAAATAGAAAAAAAGAAATAAAAATAAGTAGCCTTGTTTTTGAGCCACAGCAGTGTCGATACCTATGCATATCTGAGAAACAGTCATATCCTCACAACTTTCTCATATTTCACCCTTGTGTGAGTTTGGGTCCTTTGAGAAGCAGATACTAAAATGTGATTAGATATGCAAGAAATGTATTAGGGGAGAGCCCTGGGAGAGAACAGGGAGGGGGCTGAGGGAGGTAGGGAGAGCTGTCAGAATAGGATCCAGTCTGACCCTGAGTGAAGGAGAGAGAGAAGGAGGGAAGGAGGGCTGGGGAGAGGCATGGCAGGCTGCAGTGTGCTTCCAAAGAAACTTTGCCAAGGCTCTCAAAGGTCCTTCAAACTAAGGTCAGCCTTCAGAGAAGCCTCATATCTCCTAGGCATGGGGCTGCCTTAATGTCCCTTGGTGCTGTTATTGGCTCAGAGCAGCCCCCAGGAGCCATGGCCTTTGTGCTGACACAGCTATAGGTTTCAGAGAGCAGCCCCTGAGGCCCCTAAAACAGTCACATTCCCTGCCCTTGTAAATCTGAAAGGCTTGTTCTCTTGGTCACCATAGTGTGGGGTCATGCTATACATGTGGGTCACATGTGGTTCACTCTGAATACTAATCCTTTTAATTCGGTGGGTTATAATAATAATACCTAACACTGGTAAGGTACCCTGTATTATCACAATAGCACCACAAAGAAAATATTGCCAAGCTAATTTTATAAATGAAGAAAAATACTTGACACAATAGGATATGAACAGTGAACTCAGACCCAGATCTTTTAACTCCATATCTCACATCCTTCCCACTCCTCATGCTGATTAAAATAGAGAGCAGACTACCCGTTTTCTGAGATAATGAGCAGTATTGTGAATAGCGTGTGACTAGGACAGCAATATAAATTATCAACAGCACTGAGAAAGGGGATTCTATTAATACTTCCATCAGGGGAAGGATGTTTTCTTCACTAGCACCTTCCTTAGTTTCTAATCCCGCAGCATCCTCCATGGACAGGTGTGTAATATCGGTCCTATCTACAGCACTCACAGATTTAGGTAATCTTTGCCTGAGAACCATCTCTATGATCAGGAAAGAACTACCCCTCAGCTCCCTTCTCACCTCTGCTGCTTTTTCCAGGGAAAGTTCCTCTTCAGATCTTCTGATCCAGTCCTTCAGTTTCATCAAATTACCTGGAACCTCTGACCCTGTATCTAGAGGGTTTGTTTTATATCACTGTTACAGATTAAATTTCAGATTTATTCAGCATCTTTTACCACCAACCCTACACATCATTTGCACATGGCTATTTGCCCACAGTATCTTATTTGTTTAATTGATTGACTGTCTCAGTTTTCAGGGTAATTGTTTATCTCAAGTGGCATAAAGCATGCTCCATTCTTATGCCATTCTTGGGAAGAAAGTGCTGGCTTCTTGGAATAATTCAAGTTCTCATTAAAGAAAAGAGACTGAAACTTTGCTCTGGAAATTCTCAGCCAAGGTACATATTCCTCACAGCTTTGCAGATTTCATTTTTTTTCCCGATGAATTTGCACACAGGAAAAGTGCTTGCTCAAGTCTAAGTCAATCAAATATTTTACAGAAAACATGGACTTCACAATTCTCTCTTCCAATCTGTTTAGCATTTCTCGCTTTCCACACAGCTCATGATTTTTTTTTCCTGCTTGCTGTTAATGATTTCGCAAAGCCTGGGAGTTTCTATCCTGTGGCTTCAGGAGATAAGGGTCATTTTAAACACAGTCATAGATACATTTGTGGCTTTCATATCATGCTTCTGCATTGCTAGTGGGCTGACCTGAGCCAGTCATTTTCAGCCATTATGGTATTAATGGCACTAGTGAAATCCATGGTCCTTTTAATTAGAACTGCAGCCATAGCTGAGGTGTTGGTTAAGCTAGTGCAGTGCAATGCAACCACTTCTACCTCTGTTCCATCCCAGTTCACTACAGGTGAGGGTCTTGGTCACTGTGATGTTCTAGCTTGCCAAGGTTATTACCACGGCACTTTCGCCAGCAGTAGTCTGCTTTTGGAGCATCTGGTCAAGAGAGTCTAGATTTTAGAATCTCTTCCTGAGGAGCTGCTTCTTAGGAAAACTGGTATAAAAACTTCTGGTAGAAATCCTAATTTGGGTGGTCCCAGAAAGATTTAAGCATAAGAGGAAGTGCAAGGAGTACCACTAGGAAAATGGGAAAGTGACAGAGGGAAGGGAGCAGCCCTAAAGGGGTGCATTATTAAGCCCACCACTGGAAGTGGTAAGCTGGGTCTTCAACCCATGGGAAAACTTTGGGGAAAATACATGAAAACAAACAAACAAACCCACAGCTCAGAATTGTCTCACATGAGTGGCAGGAGAACTGGGACACTTTTATACTAATTCTTGAGTCATTAATTGAAGGCTTTTTTTGCAGGGGGCGGGGGGGGATGTTTATTTTCTGGTACTGGTGGCTTGCCAGTCTCCTACACTTCTGATGTAGACCGTGGAACTGAAAATCAGCTAGAGCACCTTGAAATGGTAAAGTCTAAGAACTGTGGTTTGGAGTGCTTACAATATCTACCACATTCATACGTTGAAGAATGAAAATGTTCACTTCCTTTGATTTAAACTAAATGGATCAACTCAGTCTTGGCTCAAATTCTGTTGCCCCCTCTGAGTATTAACATTATATGCAAGGCCTGGATTTCCCACGAGCAGTTTCTAAGATTGCTGCTTCATTTAGCCTGCAGTAAACTGTTAAGGCAAGAGAGATTCTAGCTTTGGAGTCAGCTGGGCTGAACTTTGAGTGTAAGCTTTCCTGCTTGTTGTCCGTGATCTTTTACAAGTGTCTGGGAGCTGGACAATTCAGTTTTCTTGCCTATAAAATAGGAATGACAGTACCTACCTTATAACAGTTATGATGATGGAGGAAGGCCTGGTGTATTTAAAGAGTCTGACATGATGTTTTACAAACAGTAAGACTTCATTAAATAGTAATCCAAGAGGATTCAGTGGTAAAATGGAATTTGTATTGGCACCATACTTACTGGTTCCTCAAGCTCTGATAAGTCCCTTCTGGCAAATCTCAGCTATGCCAGTCTGTTTACCCAGCTAGATGTCTTCTCTTTGGCCTGCTAGATCGCCCTCTACCTTTTCCTGCTCTTCTTTGTGTCTTTAAAAGCTGACGCACATCTCCAGCTTTAGTGGACTCTTGCGTCCCATTGGGTTGGCCAATGGGATGCAGAGGAAGGAAATCAGAAGAAAGGAAAAATTGAGGTGACAGTATCTCCCCCCCATAACTTCCCTTCTGGGTCATCACAGGGTGGCCACTACCCTCTATTAAAGGTCACAACCACTGGTAGTTGAAACTCTTCATACAGCTTCCCTCTGGATTCCAATAAATTCTTGGTCCCCTTGTTCTTTCATGTTTGGGAGTGATAAAGACCCCCGTGGTGCTGTGCTTTATGGTAGTACACTATACTCTTGGTTTCCTAACACAACTTCTGAAATAATCCCTCCTCAATTATTGCCAGTTTGAGTGTGTTTCCCAGTTGTTTCCTACCAGGATCCTCACTGAGATATTAACAGAGGGATAGATTTCCTGATGAGGGCCTTATAGGTGTGATGGGGGTATGTGTTTGGGGGAGGGGGGAATAGGAGTGTGTGCATGTACCTGTGTGTAAATATGCATTGTGTAATTAATTATGTTAAATATAATTAATATAAATTAATAATTAATGTGAACTAATTAATTGCAGTGTGTTCAAGACACTGCATTTACATCTCCTATACTTCACATCCACGCCTGTTTGGGACATTAAAGGTTGATTGATGCAAAATATGTGTGTCTGTGTGTATGTGCATGTGCATTAAGTACACACACACACACACACACACACACTCACAGAGTCATGAGCTGTGCATGGAAAAGGTATCGTATAAGGAGATGCCAAGATCAGGAATTCTCAGTCTTTTCACTGTTAGGGGGTATCAGTCCTTCTACGAATAATTCACTTTCACCGTGCCAGTGATTCTAGGGTATGCAGGGAAAGTATTTTGGAATTAATGTATTTAAAGAGAATAACTTGAAAATTTTCAAAAGATTCTTACATAGCCGTTATCTTAAATATCACTCCTCCAGAAGCTTTCCTTCTAACTAGAGTTTCAAAAGTTAAAGTTTTCACCTAATGTCCTTTTTTTTACCTGAGCAAAAGAAAGAGAAGGCAGTATAGTAAAAAATATTAAGGGCTTTTGAGTCTTTCATACCTGAATTTGAAGTTCAAATTGCCACCATTCAGAGTATTTTTCTTTTGTAAAATTATAATTTTGGAGCATTTTTATAAGAAAGAAGAGATGTTATACACATCATTTATTTTACATGTTTGTATTAATACATTTGAAATGAAATTTTAAAATGCTTACTATATCAATGAAAGGTAGCTGTCAATATTACTGGGATAGAAACAGGCAGGGCTCTGCCCCTTTTTTCCGTGGTCTGTGACTGAGAGCCACACAGAATAAGCAAGGGGAAACCTTGATGCCAAAAGAGGCAGTGACACGAGAGGTCCAGTAACCCAGAACCAAGTCCAAGAAGAGAAAATAAAAGTTAATAAAATGCCCTCAATTAGGAAATTGAACTAACACTTCCCATGTCCCTGTACTAAACACAATCTGTGGCCCCAGGGCTCAGAAAGGATGGCTTTATAGATGTGGCAAGTATATAATCACATTAGATAGTGGAAAACCATCATACATAATTTCAAATATAGCATGATGTGGCCACCTCAGAACAAGGTTAATACGACTGAAAGGAAGTTTCTCGGATTATTTCCCAGCCCTAGGAGTCTGTAAAGGAGGCCAGTGCTGGGGAGCCCCTGGCACATGTTGCTCTGCAGTTGTCTTGGACCCTGTCGCTTATGTCATTCTTCCTCACGTTCCATATTCCATTTCATATTTCCCCATTTGTAGCACCACATTAGACTGCTGGAGAAGATAGGGCTGACCTTGGTGATCCTCAGGACAAAGTGACCTGGACCCATGTAAACACAGGCAGCATCCCAACAAAGAGATTCTGGTAAAAGCAAATGAGGATGCAGATACAATCTGTAGGAAAAGGGGCAACATTTCTCTGTTCTTATAGCTACAGTATCATGGTAGCAAATGCCAACCACCAAGGCCAGGAGAACTAACTAGGTTACGTTCTCAGGCATCTTTTATTCCGACCGTTTCTTTCTGTTTTTTAAAAATACGGCCCAAGATCCTATTTCTCTCTCCCCATCAACCAAATTCTCTGGCTTGCCTAGAATTTGCCTTCCTTTCATAATTCTTCTACAACTCCCCGAAAATCCTCTTAGTCCAATACTTTTATCGAAGAGTGTTTGCAGAAGAATTAGAATTTAATGAATAAAGGCTCAGGCTTTAGAACCTGGTGGATTTGTTTTGAATCCATAGATATAGGCCTTTGGAATTTATGTTTAGCCGAATGGGTAGAAAATATAATACAACTAGTTTAATAGATGAAGGAAATGTTATGCACCTTCCAGCGCTATTTCGGCTTAGAGAATTCACATAAAATGCTTAACATATACTAAATGCATGCTATAACCTAAACTTTAAATACATATTATTTTATTTGTTTCTTCATTTCTTACTTTGTCTCAGGAAATATTTTCATTCTATCCATTTAAATATTTCTGCCATTTTCCCTGCTTTCTCTACATGTTCATTTTACTCTTTTCCTAAGATTTCAGAAAATATGGTGGGATGCTCTTAATATTAATGGTCACATCACCAGCTAAGCAGAAGAGAAATCCCAATACCCTGTGGTTAAATGGAGTATGCAGAATAGACTTTGCAAATGTGAGGAACTCAGCATCAACACCAATGGGATGGAGGCATATGACATGGTGAAAACAACCCCAAAAATGGGAAATGTGAGACTAGAATTCATGGCCGACTCAGACATTAACTAGTTTTGCTTTTATTGGTCTTATTTCCTGTGTATTAAATAGCCAGTTGAGCTAGATGATATCAGTTTCATTCCAGAAAACTATGGAAGGTATTCTATGACTCTGTTTAATTAGATCTTACTCTTAAAAGATTATAAAACACCTCCCAAAAATTTAGCCTTAAATCCAACCTAGTTAGCAATCTAATAGGCTCAAGTTCCCTGAATATTTTTCAGTCTGTTGGCACATCAACTGAAAAAAATTACTAAGGTCACTGGACTAGATACCGCAATGCAGAAAACATTTCTCAGACCTTGTCCCCACTAACCAGAGTCTAAATGAGGTATAACCTGCCAAGTATCAGGACATACTTAGCAGTGCAAATTTCACTATATATACATCTAAGATGAGGGAATTTGCATTGGAGGTGGAGGCTGAGGCAGGTGTTGCCAGGAACTAACTCTTACTGAAAACTTAGCCTCTGCTGGTCGCTCTTTATATGTTACTTTATTGAATTCTCACAACCCTACTGGGGAGGCATTATTATTACTCATTCTTTATGAACATGAAACTGAGGTTAGAGACAGTCTCTGGAAAATTGGGATTCAGTCCCAGCCATCCTAGATTGTAAAGTTCATGTGCTTCTCATCTGGACACACCACAGATCCCCTTAGTACAGAATAGTACCTGGAGAAGAAGAAAATGGAGGCCTTAAGGTTGGAGACTTATTGCAAATAAAGAACAGCTCTATCAAAATGGAAGGTAGAGCTAAAGAATTTGAAAACTATAGAAAATAGAAGCTTCCCTTACATCAATGTCCACCACATCTCAAGAAAAAAAATTATGGGAGTTCTCATTGTGTCTCGGTGGTTACAAACCCTACTAGTATCCCTGAGGACTTGAGTTCAATTCCTGGCCTCACTCAGTGGGTTAGGATCTGGTGTTGCTATGAGCTGTGGTGTAGGTCGCAGACATGGCTTGGATCCTTTGTTGCTCTGGCTGTGGTGTAGGCCTACAGCTGCAGCTCTAATTTGACCCCTAGCCTGGGAACTTCCATATGCCATGGGTGCAAGCCTAAAAATATTAAAAAAAGAAAAGACAAGAAAAGAATTGTGAATCTTCCTTTTTTTCTAATTTAGAATTAAGCAAGCACCAAAGAGAATGCAAGAATTGGAGCTGACAATGGCCTAGCACCTCAGACTGATTGATTTAAAATATTCTGAGAGGGAGGATGATGACAAACAGATATTCTTTGCAATGAATGTCATCAGCAAATGAAAGCCCTGCGGGTAGTTGGATTAACATGGAGGTAGGATTCCATTAGTGACCACCAGACAACAAGAATTCCTGCAGAGAGCCTGTAACAAAAGGGACTTCCAACATTCACCTTACATCTCAGATTCCTTTTTTTTTCCAGAGAGCTTCAGAAAAAAAAATGTTTAAATTAAGTTTGTTGCAGCTGCTCTGTCAGGAACTTACCAAGCGCTACAGCCATCAGAGCAATTAAAAAAAATTGCACAGAAGGTAATTAAAAGCCTTACTGGTTCTTGCGATTAGACTGACATTTTAAATGCCTCTGGATGTTTTATTGTGCCAATAACCTATTTCCCTCGTCTCCAAGAGAAATACAACTGACATCAGTAATTTACCCAAATACTCTACAGGTAACATGTGCCAAACACAAACCTGCACTAAATTAGGGCCAGAATTCTCCTCTGTGCAATCAGTATGATACATCTTAATGGGAAAATTGCTATTTGCAAACTCCTTCTATATGTTTGTGTTTTCAGTGTTCACCATCTTGTTTGCTTGGCTCTGAGAACAGCCTAATGATGACTGCTGGCTGGAATACTCCAGATATATGGACAGGGCAATCATTTCCAATTTACATTTGGTTATACAAGGACAAAGCTCACGGCTGTGGAGGACAGGGCCTTATTTTGCCATCATTATTGAATGATGATGATATATTGGAGAATGTGGATCTCTTAATAGACTCCTTATGCCAAGGGAATTCTGCCCCCTCCATTCCTAGTCCTTGATTCAAGATTAGAATACAGGTTTATAATTTTGGTAATGACCTAATAAAAAATTTACTATATGATTGAATTAAAAAAAAAAAAAAACTATCTTGACTCAAGGTCTAGGAACTTGAGGACATGTCCTAATCTGTGACTTGGTTCCTCTTAGTTTTCTGTTCTCTGGAAGAAGAGCCCTGAGGGGAGGGGTGGGCTCCCTACTGTGGCAGGACAAGCACCCATGAGCCAGTCTTTCCTCAGGAGAGCAAGAAACAAAACCCAACAGCACCGTGGTATCACTGATATGTGGAATCTAATAAAAAATGATATGAAAGAACTTATACATATAAAACAGGAACAAACACACAGATTTCAAAACCAGTTTTATGGTTACTATGGGCGAAACTGTCGAAAGGAGGAAAGAATTGGGAGGGTTGAAATGATACACACTACTGTATAAAATAGATGATTATGAGAACCTATTGTGTAGCACAAGAAAATCTACTCAAAAGTTTGCAATTACCTATATTGGAAAAAAGAATGTTGGATATATATATATATATATATATATATATGCACACACATGACTGATTCACTTTGCTGCACATCTGAAACTAATACAACATTGTAAGTCAACTAACTACTTCAATAAAGTTAAATTTAAAAAAAAAACCCATAAAAATAGTCCCAGTGACAACAGAAAAGAAGAGAAATGGAATAAAAGTGGGCTAAATTATTATTATTATTATTATTATTATTATTATTATTATTATTATTATTTTGCTTCTTAGGGCCACCTGCAGCATGTGGAAGTTCCCAGGCTAGGGGTCAAATTGGAACTGCAGCTGCCAGCCTACACCATAGCCACACCAAGATCCAAGCTGTGTCTGCAGCACACACCACAGCTCACTGCAACATTGGATCCTTAACACATTGAGTGAGGCCAGGGATCGAACCTACATCCTCATGGATTGTAGTCAGATTAGTTAACTGCTGAGCCATGAAGGGAACTCCCTAAATGATTTCTTCATGATAGAATCTTATGATAAAATAAAAGTTAAAGTCACTCAAAAAATCAAAATCAGGCAAAAAGAAAAAAAAAAAACCAAAAAAACCCTGTAAATTGTCCCAGCTTCCTTTTAGAGGTACTAAAGACTAAAGGTAAACTAATCTTTCAGCACTTCTCTTTAGACTTTTTAGGAGAAACAACATTTTAATTTGCTCTCTTTAATTTCTTCCCGTGTGATTTATCTTTCTTAATGTGCAGAGTGATCTGTAACTTCTGTAAATGGTTCTCAGCTCTGCTGCTCTCCTATTTGAACAGCTTCTATACTGGTAAGTGGTAACATGACCAGCTCTTCCTGATTGTTTCCAGGGCCCTTGCTCCATCTGCCCATGAATGACACACCATCCACATCCTCATTCCTTTCAGCTCCAGACCACGCAACAGCAAAACTGAAGATCAGGGTGGGATATCAAGTAAGAATTTGTATAAAGAAAAAACTGAATTCTTTTTCTTTCTTTCTTTCTTTTTATTTCTTTCTTTCTTTTTGGGGGGGGCCTTTTTTGTCTTTTTAGGGCTGCATCCAGGCTAGGGGTGCAATCAGAGCTACACCTGCTGGCCTACACCACAGCCACAGCAACTCGGGATCCGAGCCCTGTCTGCAACCTACACTACAGCTCACGGCAACACCAGATCCTTAGCCCACTGAGCAAGGACAGGGATTGAACCTGTGTCCTCATGGATGCTAATCAGATTCGTTTCCACTGAGCCATGATGGGAACTTGGAGAAAACTGATTTCTTAGCAGAGTCGGGTAGATTAAATAGCACCAGATTTAATTAAATCAGATGCTCAGATTTTATGAACTTGTTAGGGACCTTCATATGAAGAAAACATCACTGAGCACAGAAGAGAAGATGTTCTAGCTCTATCAAAAAAATTGGATTATATAATGTCACAATGGATAGAAAGATGCAATTAGGCAACAAATACAAATTCCTTTAATGTTGTTACATGGAGCTGCTGCATGGGAACAGCACTGAGCAACAGACTCAGCAGCACTGGCGGGGAGGGTTGTAGCTGCTCTGACCTTTGAAAGCTTGCTGGCAATGACAGCAGTAATCAGAGTGAGGAGTCCAAGGGTCCATTGCATAGCTCCCTTTGCCACATACATGAGTTTTTTTAATTAACTTTTTTATTCAAGTATAGTTAATTTACAATGTTGTGTTAATTTCTGTTGTACATCAAAGTGATGCAGTTATGCACACACACATGTAAATATACCCTTTTAAAAATATTCTTTTCCATTTTCCTTAATCATAGGACACTGAATATAGTTCTCTGTGCTATACAGTAGGACTTCGTTTTTTATCCTCTCCATGTATTAGGGCTTATCTCTGCTAACCCCAACTTCCTAGTCTATCCCTCTCCCAATCCCATCCCCCTGGGCAACCACAAATCTCTTCTCTATGTCTGTTTCTGTTTCATAGATAGGCTCATTTGTGTCCTAGCTTGGATTCCACATATAAGCAAGTGCTATCATCTGGTATTTGTCTTTCTCTTTCTGACTTATTTCACTTAGTAAGATAATCTCTAGTTGCATCCGTATTGCTGCAGGTGGCATTATTTCATTCTTTATGGCTGAGTAATATTCCACTGAATATATGTACCACATCTTAATCCATTTGTCTGTCAATGAACATTTATGTGTTTCCATCTCTTGGCTATCGTGAAAAGTGCTGAAGTGAACATAGAAGTGCATGAATCTTTTTGAATTATAGTTTTGTCTGGATTTATGCCCAGGAGTGGGATTGCTGGATATGGTAACTTTAGTTTTCTTTTTTTTTTGGTCTTTTTTTAGGGCTACGCTCATGGCATATGGAGGTTCCCTGGCTAGGGATCAAATTGGAGCTGTAGCCACTGGCCTGCTCCATAGCACAGCAACAACATATCCAAGCCATGTCTGTGACCTACACCACAGCTCATGGTAATGCTGGATCCTTAACCACTGAGCAAGGCCAGGGATCAAACCTGAGTCATCATTGATACCTGTCAGATTAGTTCCCACTGAACTCCTATCCTTAGTTTTCTGAGGAAGCTTCATACTGTTTTCCATAGTGGCTGTACCAACTTACATTCCCACCAACAGTGTAGGAAGTTTCCCTTTTCTCCATATCCTCTCTAGAATTTGTTATTTGTGGACTTTTTAATGATGGCCATCCTGACCAGTGTGAAGTGGTACTTCATTGTAGTTTTGATTTGCATTTCCCTAGTAATTAGTGATATTAAGTGTATTTTCATGTGCTTACTGGCCATCCATGTGTCTTCTATGCCAGATATGTCAATTTAGGTCTTCTGCCCATTTTTTAATTGGGTTGTTTGGGGTTTTTTTTTGTTGTTGAATTGTATGAGCTGTTTGTATATTTTGGAAATTAGGCCCTTGTAGGTTACATCACTTGCAAATATTTTCTCCCATTCTGCAGATTGTCTTTTAATTTTTTTATGGTTTCCTTTTCTGTGCAAAAGCTTATAAATTTGATTAGGTCTCATTTGTTTATTTTTATTTCTATTGCCTTGGGAGACTGACCTAAGAAAACATTGGTATGATTTATGTCAGAGAATATTTTGCCTATGATCTCTTCCAGGAGTTTTTATAGTGTTATTTCTTATGTTTAAGTATTTAAACCATTTATGATAGAATTTTTTTTTCTTTTTTGGTTGCCCTGTGACATACGGAGTTCCTGGGCCAGAAAGCAGATGCAAAGTGCAGTTGTGACCTTTGCTGCAGCTGCAGCAATGCCAGATCCTTAACCCACTGTGCCAGACCAGGGATCAAACCTATGTCCTGGTACTCCAGAGATGCCAGGCCAGGGATCAAACCTGTGTCCTAGTACTCCAGCAATGCTGCCAATCCTGTTGTGCAACAATAGGAACTCATACTTATACATTTTTAATATTTTTTCACAACAATCCTGGAGATCGTGGCCACTGTCTTGCATACCTGTCAGATGCAAATGACTAGTAATAGCTAAGGACATTCTTAAAACTCCAGTAAATTGAAGGTGAATTCCCCTGGTTCACCTCCCATGTGTTCATGCATCTACAGACCCACGCACTAACCTATTTCTGTAAACATCAGGGGATAGCTTTGAAGGTATGAATTCCTCATACAGAAGTTAATAGCAAGGACCAGTCATACCATTTAGTCCTGTAAAAACATTTCAAAAGAAGTCCAAATTCCAATGGACCCACGATGATTAAGGAGAGATAAATAGAAAACTGTCTTTCACTTTTAGTGGAAAAAAAGAAATACGAGTGGATTTCATTCAGTGAGATAATCTTTGAGATAAGTGTTTGGCCATTATCATAAATTGGAAAAAAAAGGTCGATGTCAGTGAATTTTTATTTTTTAGATGCTTAATTTAGTGTTGTAAAAATGTGTAAGTCATTTAAGCTAAATGTTAGAAAAACAAAATGGTCTCTCAAGATACTGATTGGCCCCACAATGACATAACAACTCAAATATATTAATTGAGTTTATATGCTTATGCAGGTCAACATGAGGAATGTGTGATACTTTCACCATGTCATCTAAAATTTAAATTAGTTCATTAAATCCTTTTAGTTGAGTGTGAAAACATAGAATATATTTTAAGCAAAAAAAGAAAACTTGACAAATGATAATATCTGTCAAAATTTCTGAAAGATTTTGAATTATTTTATTCTGCATGTAGGATATTGAAGTCATTTAATTCCTTTAAATTTACTTAAAAAATCCCCTCATATTATATTTTCAAGTATTTAATTTGACACATAAATTCCCTATATATGCACACCTTTTAGAAAATAAGCAATTGAATTCTGACAAAATTACCATTTTAAAAATAACAACTAAGTATTAGTAGCTGGTAAGCATTACAGGCATAAAATGTGGAAAGTGCTGTAACCTGGGAGGAATAGAACTCAACCACATCCATGCCCTTCTGACACCAACTATGTATCTCCTAAAATAGATTCGAAACTTGTAAATGCATTAATCCATCTTAATGAAATGAATAGAAATTAAGAAAATAATTATAAGCACAGATACTTGGAATAAGCCATATTCCAAGCCAGCCATACTGAACTACTTGCCCCCAAATATGGTAATAGTGAAATACCCAGTGGTTCATTGTGATATATTCATTAGATATCATTTTTTCCCATGAAATTTTTAATAACATGAGTATCTCCTTAACATAATATTAAGTGGGAAAAAGAAGACACAACATTTTTAAAAACTGATGTGACTTCAGGAAGCACAACGAGTACCATATAAAATAAACCCAAGGAGGAATACACCGAGACACATATTAATCAAACTAACCAAAATTAAAGACAAAGAGAAAATCTTGAAAGCAGCTAGGGAAAAGAAACAAGTAACATACAAGGGAACCCCGATAAGGTTTTCAACAGAAACTCTGCAGGCCAGAAGGGAGTGGCATGATATACTTAGCATGATGAAAGGAAAAAACCTCCAACCAAGATTACTTTACTCAGCAAAGCTCTCATTCAGATTTGAAAGAGAAATCAAAAGCTTCACAGATAAGCAAAAGTTGAGAGAATTCAGCAACACTAAACCAGCCTTACAACAAATACTAAAGGAACTTCTCTAGGCACAAAAGACAGCAACAGGGAACAAAAATTCCACAAATGACAAGGCTCACCAGTAAAGGTATATATACAGTAAAGATACGAAATCATCCATGCACAATTATATCACCAAAATCAGAAATCATGAGAAGAGGTGGGTACAAATGCAGGACACTGGAGATGAATTTGCAATTAAGAGAACAACAACTTAAAACAATCTCATATACATATAGACTCATATCAAAACTTCAGAATAACTGCAAACCAAAAATCTACAATTGATATGCAAACAAGGAATCTCTGAAGAAGAAATATATCTCATAGTAAATAAGTGCATAATCCACCATGAAGGGGGTCATTTGACATCATTCTTGGAATGCTGAAGTCTTCTTAGATCTGATTCTGATTTCCTCTCCATCAAAGAATTTATGATAATTATAATTAATTAATGCAACTGTACAATTAAATAATACAGTTCTACAATTGTATTATTAATAACCATTTCTCTCCATGGTACAATGTAAGGTCTATAATGTCATGTTTATCACATCACCTAGAATGGTGTAATGCCTATATTGAAGAATCAATAAGATGTAACAAATTGTGAGGACATATTTACATAGTTACTCTGTTTTTTAATCAATTTATGCATTTTATATTTTACTTATTTTCAGAGGGTGTATTATTTTTGTTGTTTTTACCAGTTATTATTTTTATCATGCTATATAAAATATTTAATGGTATATAAGGCTTTCTTCTTTATAAATTTTAGTTGCATACTATACACAATTGTAATATGCTAATTTTTAAAGAAAAATTGAAATGTAATAGATAATACTAAATAGTAAAGATGAAAGCCATACAAAATGGGATAAAGTATAGAATAAATTTCCTATTTGTCTCAACATATTTTCCATTTCACTTCTCCAGAGGGAGTCACTTAATCTGTTTCTTAATATCCATGATATAATAATCTGTGTGAATGTAATTGTGTTTAAATATATGTATTTTATTCTATACAAAAAATTAAAATAAAATTAAAAAAAAACTGATGTGATTTCAAATGTTAAAATCATGTACATGTATCCTAAACATTGGCAATAGTTTATCTCCAGGAAGTGGATTTATGAGTGACTTTTCTTTTAATCATTGTACTTTTTCACTTATTCCAACTTCTCCAGCAAATTATTATTTCTCCTTTAAGAAAAAGTACTACTAAAATATTTTCAACTATATGTACATTAGTTTAGTAGCTATGTTCCCATTTGTAACCTTCAGGTTGGCTGCTTCTAAAATTCCTTTCCTTTATGCCCTTGATTCATTGTGTAGCTGCTCTCAGGGTCATCCTGGAATGTGTGCCTGATCTTTGCTCCCCACATAGCTAAGTTATGTGGATACTCAGCCACATAGCTAAGTTATGTGAATACTCGGTGTCTCAGGAATTTACCCTGCCTCCTATCTCCCTGGCCTTGTACTTCTCAATAGGGCCATTCTCTACTATTGCTAATTTCCTTTTTATTGTAGCTTTTTTTCTGCTCTATCCCTTTGCAAGTTCTATTTCCTCTGCCTAATGCTTTTTTCATCTTCATTTCCCACTTCTCCATCTTTTCTGCCTCACCAAATCCTCTACTTATCTTCAGCTCCGAAGTGAAGGCTTTTTAACTACCCAAAGAGAGAATTATGCTTTCCCACAATACTTCTCAATCTCTCTACAAGTGTACCACTACATAGAGGAACATATATTTGATCAATTTACATTTCTCTTGCCTGTAATAAGATGTAAGGTCCCAGGGGGTTAGTGACCATGTGATCCTTCATTACATTCCTAGAATGTAAATTCATTGTAAAGTCTAACAATCAGCGTGGATTATTATATTACATATATCAATCTCTGTGATTCTATAGACCTTAAAGATAATTCCAGTAAATGTGACATGGACATAGTCTGTGCCATTTAGTCAAAATGTGAACCTTCAAGTATAAGGATTTTTTTCACTTCAAATGTTATTTTTTTAAATAGAATTTTACCCGAGTCAAATATTTGACTAAAGATGTTAATTTCAGTTGATTGACTTAGTTAATTTAATGAAGAAAAAACATCAATCAACTAGTTTTTTCTCATGAATGGCTCATCAGTCCATATCGGATGTTTGTACTGGAAGATTTCTACAAGCCAACTAAATCTACCTTGCAAGCACAGTCCTGAATATCTCAGCTCTCTTATTTCTGCCTTATTTATTTTCCTACAACTGCAGTAAAAAAATTTCCAATCCTGATGTTGCCCATATTCAAAAAGTAGCATAAAACCAAGTCCAACAGTGTCATCCTTGAAATCTCAGCTCACCTTTCCTTCTACTCAGGAGTACCAGTCTTTAACTCATTAACTCTGCCAGGACTGAGAGAACTTTCAATCCTTCTCTGTTTTATTTTATTTTCCTGGACCTGAGTTGTGCCAGCCTTTTTCTTTTTCTTTTTTTTTTTTCTTAGTCAAACCTCCCCTCAGTCTTCTGGGCTCTAGTTTTTGTCCTATTTTGTTAGCCTACTCTTTCTATACCTGGTTGGCTACATAAGAGAGGGGTGCAGAATGGTATAGAACAGCATTAGAACACTGGTTTTACCTCCTAAGTATTCACTGATCCATTGGTAGTGGATTCCTAGAATATGCTGAGAAGGATTCTGAAGCCATGTACAGTGGGAGGGAGTCAGCAACTGGCTAATCATGTCTCGGATGGGACAGGGAGAAAGAAAATGGGAGTGGCTCTCCTTGGTATGATGACACTAGAGACAGGTATGAGTCTGTTTTTACCACTAGGGCAAGTTACTTAATGCTATGAGACATAGTTTATTCTCATAGATCAGTAAAATGAGAATAAAGAGACCATTCTCCAGGCTTCTTATGAAGATTACATTAGACATAGGGCATAACGTGTTTTTCACAAAACACGTAATAAGTGCTCAATATATGAAGGGAAGATGAAGATAATGATGCTGGCAGACTTTCTTCAAAATTCGATTCTGGAGTTCTCTTGTGGCCCAGCTGGTTAAGGATCTGGTGTTGTCACTGCAGCAGCTCAGTTCTGATCCCTGGTTTGGGAACTTCTGTTTGCCATAGGTATGGCAAAAAAAAAAAAAAAAGAAAAGAAAAAAGAAAAATTGTGAACTTTGCTCTCTCCCCAGTTTTATCTGTTGATTGTCTATTCAGACAAAGTAAATGAAAATTTCTAGAGTTCCAGCTGTGGTACAGTGGGTTAAGAATCCAACTATGGCAGTTCAGGTAGTTACAGAGATGTGGGTTTGATCCCTGGCCCAGTGCAGTAGGTTAAAGATCCTGCCTTGCCATAGCTGTGGCATAAGTCTCTGGCCTGGAAATTTCCACATGCCACAGGTGTAGCCATGAAAAAGAAAAAAAGGAAATGAAAATTTATGTGATGCTTCAAAGTGTTGACAACCTAAGAGGTGCTAATTTTCCCTGCTAGTTAATGGCCCTCCCTGATGTCTCCCTACGCCTGTCAGAGCCACCACAACCTCTGAAAAATACGGCATGTCTGTGTTTGGGTTTCAAGGACATTTTTCAGAATCTAAGCACCATCTCTCCTTTTGAACCCTCCAATTCTCTCCTATTTTCTTCCCAGTTATGCTGCACATGGTCTTTCGCTCCATTTCTAGTGCCCTTTGTAGATGCTTCCTTTTGACACTCTGGCTTGCTTTGGTGTCTGTCGATTTCTCTCCAGGAAGCCACTTCTCAGATTACGGGATTTCACTTTCAGGCACTGGTGCCCAGTAATGCTCCTCTCCACTCTCTGCTTGCCCCCAAATTCTGCTTTTCTGTACTCCAGCCTAAGTTTCAGGAGGTAACTAAACAAAGGTGACCAAGACCTTAAATTAAAAAATAAATCCACAAAAAAAACTTAACTTCCCAGCTCAAAGTATCATTTTCTGCTTGGCACAGAGATATTTGCTCAGAAGTGAAGAATTCAGTTGGTTCAGGGGAGGCTGCGGTGGAGAGTCAAGGCAAGAAACAGACATGCCAGAGGTTACCTTATAATGTGGAGAGAAGGATAAGATATTTCTGTGAACTTGACTCATATCTGAGATATTTTTTCCCAGCACCTAGGGATTGTGTTAAATGGATATCACCTGGGTCTTTTTATCTTCCCTCACTCTAAATCTATTTCTCACCCTTCTCATTCAAAAAATGAAAGTCTTGAGGGCCTGTCATGATAACAGATGTTTCATTCCTTTACATTTTAAAATTAACATAGCACTTGAGTCATAGCCTCTGAGGGCTTTGGAGAAGAAACACGAGCTTGGTACACATGAAAACAATAAAACTAGGTGAACTTTTTTTTTTTTTTTTTTAAAGCAAGCACATAGAAAACAGTACCTACCAGCCCTAGACAGACTGTGTCTGAGAAAAGTAGAAAATAATGTTTTGTGGGAGGAGACAGTCACTCTCCACAGTGTTATATCCATAAAATAAGAGGTAGTAGTAGTCATTGGGTAGAAAGAAAAACTGAACTGGCTGTCAAAAGATCTAGATTCTAAGTGAAATCTCTTTATTTCTGAGATGAGTCTTCTTTAGCTTTGACCATGTCTCCTGAAGTGTGGACATAGAGACTAGCCCTTTTTGAAACTTGCTAAGAAAAATAAAGTTTCCTATAGACACAGTGTTCGGGAAATGGTATATCCTATAATCCCCAACTTGGAGAGTCATGGTCCCTCATAGCATATAAAAGGCACTGAGAACACCTGTAATATAACTGACTGACTTGTTTAACTCGTTGTTTTACAAATTGTTTTTAACAACCTGATATTTTTATTTAGTAGCAATTGATGGTTGATTGATTGCCAGGACACACCAGTTATTTACACAAGGCGTTCCAAGAATCCCCATGATCTGTGGGGACACTGGAGCAGGGGAGAGGTGAAAATTCTGAAGTAAGCCCTGGCCGAAAGGCTGCTTTAATCTGTCTCTTTAAGTTAGATTTCTGGGTAGCATTTTATTTAGAATTAAAGGAAAGTTTCAAAAAAAAAAAAAAAAAGTAAGTCAAACAGACCATACCAAGCATTTTTATCCCTGCCTTTTGCCCTTCATGGAAAATTGCTCCTTCCTATTCCTGTCCTTTAAGATAGAGCTCAGATGTAACCTACTTGGAGAAGTCTTCCTTTGTTCTCTCATGATCCATCTTCTGTGTTCCCAGAGCTCTTTATTACTGTTCCTGAAATAGCTCTTGTCACTTAAGTTATATGGCTCTGTCTCCTCTCAGTAGGCAACCCCCCCCCCCTTATCTTACTGGTCCCGGCGCCCAGCACTGGGTACATAGTAGGTGCTCAACAAATATTTGCTTGAAGAATGAATGACTCATCCAATACATAAAGTTTGGATGATTTCCTCTAAATCTCACATATATATTCTTAAACTGAAGCTCAGTTTCTCTTTTCCAGCTTACTTCCTGTCTTAGTCTGTGAAGGCTGCTATAACAAAACACCATGGACTTGGTGGCAGAAACAGCAGACTTTTTTTTTCTCAAAAATATGGAAGCTGGAAAGTCTAAGATCAAGGAGCCAGGCATGTCTGTTCCCCGTGGGGCCTCTCTTGCTGGTTGGCAGACAACTGCATTCTCTGTGTCCTCTCATGGCAGAGAGAGTGAGCTCTGGTCTCTCTTCCTCTTCTTATAAGAATACTAATCTCAGAGTTCCCACTGTGGCTCAGTGGGTTAAGGACCCGATGTAGTCTCCATGAGGATGTAGGTTCAATCATTGGCCTTGCTCATTGGGTTAAGGATCCACCATTGCTGTGGCTGTGGTATTGACCTCAGCTATAGCTCCAATTCCACCCCTAGCCTGGGAATTTCCATATGCCTCAGGTGTGGCCCTAAAAAGGAAAAAATAAAGAATACTGATGTCATCTTGAGGCCCCTGCCGTCATGACCTCACCTTACTCTAATCAACTCCCCAAAGACCCATCCTCAAATACTATCACATTAGAGGTTAGAGCTCCAAGGTAGGAATTGGGGTGTAGAGGGATGCAAACATTGAGTCCACAACATTGTGATTGTGTAGAGAATGAATGAGTCATTCAACAATAAAGTTTTGATTATTTTCCCCAAATCTAACCTACTTCCTTACACTTTCTGAAAGTGAAGCTCAGATACTATTTTTTGGCTTACTCCCACAGTCTCTCAAGTTGTCCCTGCAATTTATTCATGTCACCCTGTCATTTCGACTATCAGGAAGAGCTGGTGTCATCAGCATATTTGGAGATGTCACTGTGCACTCCATCTTTCAGATCACATCTAAAAATGTTCTCCGAGACCAGTCCCTGAAAGAATTTCTCAGTTCACATTGCCTCTGTGTAGACCTGCTTATTCTTTTTCATTGTTTCATGGATGGAAACTCAGTCCGGAGGGATGCCTGATGACATTCTTTTTTCAAATCCGAAATTAGTTTTTAAAATGACTGTTGGACCTGGTCAAAGTCTTTTTGAAGGTCATGTAATTTGTATTCTTTCTTCTCCAAAACATGGAGATACTAGAGGAATTTAGAACTTCTCTATTTTGTATTCACCTAGCTGCTCTCTATAAAGTTGCAAATACCAGGTTACTTTGGGAGGCAATGAAGTGATTAATATCTTATATTGATACAGTCTTCCTGGAGGTATCATCTGACTATATGGTCACATGCCAAATTAACCATTCTCTACTTGAATGTGTGTTGAAAATGAAAATGTAAAATTCTATATAGCTCTTTGGATACTTTCTAACAGCAACTTTAATCTCTTACTTCCCTAAAAACCTTTTTTGTTTGTTTATGGCTGCATCCTGCCAGGGATTAAATCTGAGCCACAGTTGCAGCAATGCCAAATCCTTTAACCCACTGCACTGGGCCAGGGATTGAACCCATGCTTCCATAGTGACCCAACCCACTGCAGTCAGATTCTTAACCCACTGTGCCATAGCAGCAACTCCTCTAATAACTTTTAATTACAATTTTCCTGTGCAACCTAAGATATCAACTTGACTTCTAATTCATTGCATTTTTCATCTATCCCCAAACACACACAAAGTATATAATGATAATTTTATCTTTACTAATCATATTTGTTTTCTATTAAGAAAAATATTAACCCTGTTTCATATTCACCTCACCAGAATTTGTACCTATAATCTAATTTTTAAAATATCTATACAAAGCAATTGTATTATTCAAGTAACCTATGACCAGTATAGATTGTCAAATATCAAACTACAGAATGAGTTTTCTTAAACCCCTCATCAGGAACTATGGAATATAGTTTCTTGCCTAAGATTTTTGATTTTGTAAAATTACCATCATACAATGAGTAAGGATTCAAGACTTCTCAAAAAATAATAACCCTCAAATTGCATTGATCTTTTCTGGGGTATCATTCTTTTTTCATTTATCTTTTTTAAAAGATTTTTATTTTTTCTATTATAGTTGATTTACAATGTTCTGTCAATTTCTGCTCTACAGCAAAGTGACCCAGGCATGCAGATATATATATATATATTCTCACATTATCCTCCATCATGTGCCTTTTATTTCAGGTATATATTCTAGTGTTCATTATTGTTGACTTGCCTGGTGAAATGGAATTTACTTTTGATAATCTCAATTTAAATTTACATTTTCTCTTCTATCTATAACAACTTCATTGTTTATTTGGGTAAGCACATATAATATTATGTGCATATCTATTTCTCTTTACATGTTTTCAAAACTACAGTTAAGACAGGTTACTGGTAAAATTTTAATATGCTTTTCAGGAATGCAGCTTGCTAATAACTTCAAGAGAAAAATTTCAAATAATTTTAAGAAGTATCAATTTAAATTCTTTTTGCACTGTCAAATCAATTAATTCAATAATTTCATATTTTGAGAACCTGGGTCTGTATCTGCACAATTTCTACTTCCCTTTTAAAATTAACATACTGTATAGATCAAAGTGGAGTCTCTATTACAGAAAGATTTCTAGGGGAAACTTTAAAACCTTCTATCCCTCATGCACTTATTCCAGAAGATATCAATATAAAATTCTTGAGCAGTAACAAAACATGAACACACCTTAGAGTTTTTTGATAGCTAAATTGGTTATGTATACATACTCATACTACATATTAATTAACAAATGTTGTCTTTTATAATATAAAACTGAAGATATTGCATAGCAAACTTTTACAATAATCATAAGCCTTGAGCCTTTCCAAAATGAAACCATGTGGATTATCTTGATTTCTCATGAATCTGAGTCTCATATCTGAAAAAAGATTGCATAGGGAATGTGTAATTTATAAATTGCAAGTCCCCCTAACTACAGTGTTTTGGCCTCCTTGATTGTAGTGCTTACTCTACTGATAACAACTACAGAAATGTGGATAAGTACTTTAACTGTCCTGCCCTTAATTTCCCTAGCTAGAACAGTAATCTTTATCTATCAGAGTACATGACAACTTTCCAAGAATCATGTGAATGTGGATGGTTTTAAGCAAAGCAATATCTGGTCCATAGCTTCCCTATACATCTGTAATAAATTTAATAGGCCCAAGATGGTGTCTGCTTTTAAGGCATCATGCTGGTTCTCTTTCAGTCTTCCCTTTCACATTGCTCTTTTCCAGTTTTCCTGGAAGAAAAGTCAGAGCTTTCACCAGTCCCCAATCTTGGTATGCAGCACTGCCCTGAAGGCAGAAAACCTCTGGAAGCACTGAAGTTTCAACAAAAAATACTACTTTCAGCAAAGCAAAACGAGAGGGAGGCTTCCCATCTTCCATCCCTTCCTCATTTTATTTATTTTTTTATTTTAATTTTTTTTAAATTTTTTTTTTGTCTTTGTTGTTGTTGTTGTTGTTGCTATTTCTTGGGCCGCATCCACAGCATATGGAGGTTCCCAGGCTAGGGGTCGAATTGGAGCTGCAGCCACCGGCCTACGCCAGAGCCACAGCAACGCGGGATCAGAGCCACGTCTGCAACCTACACCACAGCTCACGGCAACGCCGGATCGTTAACCCACTGAGCAAGGGCAGGGACCGAACCCGCAACCTCATGGTTCCTAGTCGGATTCGTTAACCACTGCGCCACAACGGGAACTCCCCTTCCTCATTTTAAATATTTCCTTCAGAGGCACCATAGCATTAGAAACACTAGCCTGTGTTGGTATATTTTGAAGTCAGGTACATGTAGAGTGGAAGAAGGGGAAGGGTTTGGGGAGTAATGACAACCTTACCATTTCCTGTGCCTCATCATTGGCAAGTAATGCATCACACCTGAAGATGGATCTCAGGCGAACAAAGCACAGATGCTCAGATAAAGGTACTGGACCTTACTTCATCCAAGCAGGACTCCATGACTCTGTCTGTCTGTCTGTCTGTCTGTCTGTCTATCTATCTATCTATCTATCTATCTATCTATCTATCTATCTATCTATCTATCTTTAGAATTAGAATATTCAAGTTTTAGAAATACCATAATATCCAGTATCTTGGGATAGACCATGATAGAAAATAATAAGAAAAAGAAGGTATATATGTGTATGACTGTGTGACTTTGCTGTACAGCAGAAACTGGCACAACATTCTAAATCAACTATACTTTAATAAAAATTATAAAAGAAATAGCCTGCTATGAAACGAGTCCTTTGTACATGTTTAGCATTCTTAATGATGAGAATGGCTTGGTGAACAATTTCCCCCATGTAACAGTCTATGACTTCATTAGGCATCATTTCAACAAGAGATTGTGAAAAAATTTGTTTACCTATACTAGACCAAGATTACATCTTTGAATACAAGGAAAATATATCAGAGTAAATGATCAATATTTTCCAGAACAGATATGCAGCCTTGGAAGAGAAATATATTAATTTTCTCTAAACAATAATTGGACCTTACAAATCTGTGTTTGTATTTTATCTTAGTGTCCTGCTTCCTCTCCCTCATCATCCACTGTTATGCTCATGTATTCACTCTACCTTGCAGTTATTTGGTTTATATTAAATTAATGGGATCAAATGATGGATTCCATGCTAAATAATGCATTCAACAATTGTCGTTAATACACAATAACTGATAAGCTTGCACTTGCTATTGGCCTAATCACATTATTTTCTTTTGGCTTATAATTTCTCCAAAGTAAATTAACTGTTTCCGTAAAACAGTATCTTCTTCTGAAAAGCTGAAGAACAAGCATTCTTTTTTTTATTTTTGTTTTATTTTATTAATTTATTGATTTATTTTTGTCTTTTTAGGTGCACACCCATAGCATATGGATGTTTCCAGGCTAGGGGTCAAGTCAGAGCTGAAGCTGCTGGCCTACACCACAGCCACAGCAACATGGGATCTGAGCCACATCTGCAAACTACACCACAGCTCACGGCAATGCCAGATCCTTAATCCACTAAGCAAGGCCAGAGACTGAACCTACATCCTCATGGGTGCCAGTCAGATTTGTTTCCTCTGAGCTGCGATGGGAACTCCAAGAACGAGCATTCTTAAAATGAAATTTAAGACATAGTATCTTGAACTTTAAAAATTTAACTTCATTTAAAATAGCTCAGATATTGATATATTGTTTTATTTCTACCAAGTATATAAATTATAATTTTTTAAATTTTTTTTCCCATTGTACTGCATGGGGATCAAGTTACTCTTACATGTATACATTTTTTTCCCCACCCTTTGTTCTGTTGCAATGTGAGTATCTAGACAAAGGTCTCAATGCTATTCAGCAGGATCTCCTTGTAAATCTATTCTAAGTTGTGTCTGATAAGCCCAAGCTCCCGATCCCTCCCACTCCCTCCCCCTCCCATCAGGCAGCCACAAGTCTCTTCTCCAAGTCCATGATTTTCTTTTCTGAGGAGATGTTCATTTGTGCTGGATATTAGATTCCAGTTATGAGTGATATCATATGGTATTTGTCTTTGTCTTTCTGGCTCATTTCACTCAGGATGAGAGTCTCTAGTTCCATCCATGTTGCTGCAAATGGCATCATGTCATTCTTTTGTATGGCTGAGTAGTATTCCATTGTGTATATATACCACCTCTTCCGAATCCAATCCTCTGTCGATGGACATTTGGGTTGTTTCCATGTCCTGGCTATTGTGAATAGTGCTGCAATGAACATGCGGGTGCATGTCTCTCTCTCTCTTTTTTTTTTTTTGTCTTTTTGCTATTTCTTTGGGCCGCTCCCGCGGCATATGGAGGTTCCCAGGCTAGGGGTCGAATTGGAGCTGTAGCCACCGGCCTACGCCAGAGCCACAGCAACGCAGGATCCGAGCCACATCTGCGACCTACACCACAGCTCATGGCAACGCCGTGAGCAAGGGCAGGGACCGAACCCGCAACCTCATGGTTCCTAGTCAGATTCGTTAACCACTGCGCCACGACGTGAACTCCCGCATGTGTTTCTTTTAAGTAGAGTTTTGTCTGGATGTATGCCCAAGAGTGGGATTGCAGGGTCAAGAGGGAGGCAAGATGGTGGAAGAGTAGGGGGACACACCTGCCCACTCCCACAAACACAACAAAAAAAACCACATCTACAGGTTAAATGACTCACACAGAACAGCAATCAATCGCTGGCAGAAGAACCTAAAGTCCAATAATGACAAGAATCTTGTGACATAACTGGAGTAAAACAAGAGAAAAGAGAGTGAGAGAAGCTGAATCAGAACTGGACGGGTGCTCCCGAAAGGGAACTGTGGAGGAGAAAGGGATCCCACACCCTGGAAAGTCACCTACTTGACGGAAAGATAAATTATAAATTTAATATCACTCGACCATGAAATAAAATCAGTTACCTGTTTTTAATATTTCTTAAGTGCCCTCTTTTTTGTCAATGTTTTACACTTTTTTAAAAAGCACTAAAAATATAACAGTGAAGACAAATTAATCATAAAACATAAGTCTTCACTGTAGACAGGGAAAAGAGACTCCTAAAATAAACAATATCCAGTCTTTGTACTATTTATATAAGTAAGTTTGATCATCACCAAAAATGAAACCTATAAAATAAAAACTCAGAATAGAATTTTACTGAACTCTATTCAGCTCTAGCAATATATAATATTTATTGATGAACACATTAACTAATTGAAAAAAATCCCACACATTACACTGAGATACACTTCTAAAAAAGTTTAGTTTTTATATATTAAATGATTATTTATAAAATTATAAATATACTTTTTATTTTGATCAGCAGTCTACATATTATAGTTGTTATGATAATTCAATCCAAAATTTTTAATGTAGAAATCCAAAAGACCCAAGGAATTTTATAATGGTAATAATTTTAAATTCATTTTTATTTCAGAGAATCATAACAGGTTAGCCAGAAAAAAAACTTTCAGGCATAAAATATATTGAATTATAATAAAATTGTATGAGAGAAGTAGATTAAAAATACACATTTAATGAAAAAAGGAACAATATAACATTTCTGCTATGGTAGAATTTGTTTCAATGGATGAATTGCATATCAATTTGTTATATTTAGACACTTTTAAATAGGTGTCTTAAAGTAAAAAAAACATTTTACTGTACACAATAGACCAAAAATTATATTATTTAAACTCAGGAGAGAAAATTTTTGTTATTACCTCAAAAATGTGCAAGGGAAGTATATATTGTCCAAAAATCTCTGAGGGGATAGAAAATGTGCACCTTATTGACAGAGAAGATGCATATAATAACATTTTACCATTGACAGAGAAGATGCATATAATAACATTTTACCTGTTTTCTTCGAATGGTTTCAGCAGTGACATAATGTATGAAATGCAAAATACTGAGATAACATTGATATTCCATAATGTTTTATTTTTTTAGGTTTTAACTGGCGATGTCATATTTTATGTGATATTGAGCAATACTACCCACAGAGGAATTCATTAAGTGACTGTGTATGGCAATGACCAAAACTTGACAATTCTCTTTCACATTTAAGCAAATTTTATGCAAAATCTTACTAGAACTCAGTGGCTCTCATTTTAGGATACATTTCATCCACATTTTTTCTCAGGAAAACTTGGGTTTAAAATTACCCCTCATTTTCTTCTTCTTTTTTTTTTTTATCACACTAGACTATGTACCAAATCTGTGTATCTGGTCTGTATTAAAAATTAAGATATTAGACTGTATGAAACTTAAAGTCCTTTTTAGACTTTCTGTCTTATGATTCAAGAAAGGTAAACTTTAAATAAAATGAGAATGAATAAAACTTTATTTTGAATGAAAATATAGTTTCTCCAAGTCCTAGCTTAGGTACTCACTCTAACAGATTTAATTAAGTGAAAATTTATTTCTTGTGCACCAAAAAATTTGCTACATGGAAGCAAGTATGGGTACCAAATCATACCTAGATATATGAGTAAAATATTACAGAACATTTACACAGCATTAGATTTTTATTTATACTCATTCTTTTAAATCTTTCATTTCACAAATTGGGATTTAATTTTTATTCTCTAACAACAACCAGCCATATGTTAATTTGCTTTCATTTTATTGAATTATTACTGACTGACTATAATTCTACTGTTAACATCCTTTTAAAGAATAAAAAACCTTAATCGCTGCTATGTTATACTCTCACTAATTTTAATTTCGGTTTTTAAATAAAAAGGCAGTCTACACGATTGTTTCTTTCTGATATGTGTGACTGGTATTGGTTTCTTCCTCCTTCTTCAAAAGACTGCAAAACAAAATGGTACAGCAACATCCGTGCAAACATGTATTCTTCCTTAGTCATTCTGCAGTTCTCAATCTAGTCAATGTCAGAGTATTTAATATGACCCATTTTTCATAGAGAATAGTAGTCCCATTTACAGTACTGAGATTGATAGCATACCGTGCTATCAATCCCAAAAGCTCTGATGCGGGCTGTGGACCTCTACCAAAAGATTCCTTTCTGGGCTATCAATCTCACTGCTCCCCACTGTCTCTGAGCCCTAAATCAGACTGCTTGATACCTCTCCCGTTTCGTATTCCTGCATCAGCAGTCTGCCTAAGCACAGCCATCACTCACTAGCACTGTTAACTGCACTTGCTACAAACACGGAACCGCTTTCCTCACCCTAAGGCCAAGTGCAAAATCCTTGCGACAGTATATCACTTATGAATTCCTCAGCAAAAAGAAACCACTTTGTCTTATGCATTTTGAATACTTAGGAATTTAATGGGATTGATATTTTATTCTTTATTTTCGTAATAGGAATTTTGAACATGACAGGTAGTCAAATGCTGAAGCATGTGCATTTTGAAAAGCAAAGTTAAAAAAGACTCATCAGTAAATTTTCACTTTCTTTTTCTATCTAGAAGCATATTGGCCTAGAACTGCTAAGATTTAAAAAAAAATTTTATTATAGTTGACTGACAATGTTCTGTCAAATTCTGCTGTTTAGCAAAATGACCCTGCCATATATATATATATATATACACACATATATATATATAAATACACATACATTCTTTTCCTCATATTATCTCCTATCATGTTCTATCACAAGTGATTGGATATACTTCCCTGTGCTGTACAGCAGGACCTCATCTCTTATCCATTCTAAATGTAATAGTTTGCATCTACTAACCCCAAACTCCCAGTCCATCCCACTCCCTCCCCCTTGGCAACCACAAGTCTGTTCTCTATGTCCATGAGTTTGTTTCTGTCCTACAGCTAGGTGCATTTGTGTCATATTTTAGATACCTCATTTAAGTGATATCATGTGGTATTTGTTTCTCTCTTTATGACTGGCTTCACTTAGTATGAGAATCTCTAATTCCATCCATGTTGCTGAAAATGGCATTATTTTGTTCTTTTATGGCAGACTAGTATTCCATTGTATATATGTACCACATCTTAATTCATTTATCTGCTGATGAACATTTAGGTTGTTTCCATGACTTGGCTATTGTGAATAGTACTGCAATGAACATATGGGTGCATGCATCTTTTTCAGTGGAAGTTTTTTTCTGGATAAACGCCCAGGAGTGGGATTACTGGATCATATAATAGTTTTATATTGAGTTTTCTGAGGGACTTCTATACTGTTTTCCATAGCGGTTGTACTGCTTTACATTCCCACCAACAATGTAGGAGGGTTCCATTTCCTCCAGCATTTGTTATTTGTAAATGTATTGATGATGGCCATTCTGACCAGTGTGAAGTGGTACCTCATTGTAGTTTTGATTTGTAGAACTGCTAAGATTTTATTCAATAAAATTCACAAAGCCAATTTTGTCATTCTTTTTACAAGTGTTTATTAAAAGCAAATGACTGAGGACCTGCCATAGGTGAAAACACCCTAGATGGTCAGTAAACCAGTAGAGGAAGCTCTCCATGCTGAAATGCATGAAAGCATATTTAATCCCATCCAATTCTCCATCTTAACAAATCAATTTTTTTACCAGTTCAACTGAGAGTCATTTCTGCTCATGTTTTGTTGGCCAAAGCAAGTTATATGGCCATGAGTCATTTCAAAGTGCAATCCCTTCATGTTCATGGGAGAAGCAGCAAACTGGGAGCCAAAGGTGACCAGACAGATAATAGTGAGAATTATCCCAAATAACTGCCAAGTGACTGGTACTACTTCCTCATATAGACATTTTTCAATAAGTGATCACCTTTTATTAGAATAAGTTTTTTTCAGTTGGTTGGCTTTAGTATTTGAATTCAACCCTATTGCTAGTCTTTGAAAAAATTATATTCCCTTAATAATTAGGATCTACTAATAGGCAGAAGGAATTTCTATGACTAGAGGAAGGAAATGCATATCTCTGGCACATTGGACAGTGTTCTGTCTCCCAGTAAAAGTGATGTTCACAGTCTATTCCTTCTATTTCAGAACCATAGAAAGCATCAGACTCTTACTTTACTGCTCCAGTTATTTGAGGTATTTAATTATAGCTCATATCATTATCAGATGCACATAACATAAAATCTACACCATATTACTTCTACCCTAAATAAACCATCTTTTTTTATTTTATGATAGAAGATACATCTAAAGAGCTGATTCATGCTATAAGGAATCATTCTCATGTTCGTCCCAATAACTATTATGTGTGTATGAGATCTAGTTAGATTCCATACGTCCTTTATGAACTGTAATGGTCCTTGAACCCCTACACCTTGAAAACTATCTAAGTGGCCAGATTTTTAAAAAGGAAAAGAGTTATTATTTACTTCTACTTATCATATCGTCTTTGTTTCAAATAAAGGAATGGCATTCTCTTTGTGAACTTTTTCCTCCTTCCCACTCTTCTGTCCTGGATTCTATTTATTTAGAACTATTTTCTTTATATGAAAACAAGGTGCTTAATCCATACCACTGTCATAATTCTCCATAGTTCTTATATATTTGTCTTTATCATGGCTATTGTAGAAAACTTCTCCTCGTTGAATGCATGTATGCTGTACGTGCACAACTAGAGTTAGGAGTCTAAGTTTCTGCTTTAGATGTATCACCAAAATGATTATAACCTTGACAATTCATAACTTCTTGGCCTCAATTTTTCCATTCAGAGAAAAAAAAGAATGATAATAACCCAATACTATTATCATAACTTTATACATGTGTTCTCTCTGTGAAATGCTCCCTAACTTCTCCCTATCCACACATATTATGGCTAGTTTCTATTATTTAAAGCTTTATTTCAGATATTACTTCTTAAAAGAAACTTCACTACTCTCAATCCAGAAAGGATTATATGATAAATCCTGGGCTTCACAAAATAACTGCCTGGCTCCAGTATTGTATTAAAACATTGTTAGTCCTTGTTTTATGTAATGTATTTATATATTCCTCCTTCTCCACTGCCATATATACTCCTGAGAGACAAGTCAGTGTCTCATTCATCTTTGAGGTGCTTGGAAACAATTAGGCACTAAATAAATATATGTGGGATGGATGGATGGGTGAATATAAAGAAGAATAAATGAATAAATGAGTGAAGTAGATGATTTCCCCAAATTTCTTCTATTTCAAAAAATTTGTTGCTCTAAATAATATAAACGAGGGAGAGAGATATTTTTAAAATTGGCAGCATTTTAGGTCACTACAGCTAGGAAGTTATTTCCACTTCTTTAGCCTTTGCTTTCTGTGTTCTTGTGGTGGCCTTTCTCTTCACTCTCCCAGTTACTATAAAATTAATTAAAGTGTTGGTTAAAAGTATATCTTCTCTCTCATTCATGCTCCCTAGCATTTGATCAAGGAATCTCTGTTCATTTCACCATCAGAGAGGGAGTTTCTGTGCATCAGTCAGTCAGGCAGTCCGTCAGATGACAACAACCGGTACTTCTTTGTTGGTAGGTAGGACAAAGGGTAACAGTTGGGACTAATGAAGAGCATTGATCCAGTGAGCACCACAGGATTCCATTAGGACTCTCAATATTTTATTATTGCTCACATAGTTAGACATGAGGAAAGTGTGTGGGAGACACATAGTGACTAACCCCTGCTCAAGAATAATTTGCCTTCTGATTCATGAAATGTCCCCTCTAGGCAAACAGGTTGATTGATCATTAACAAGAGAAATCTTATACTTTGTTTTATTATCTCTCATGCTGGTTTCTCTGCATTTTAATTGTTTCAGTTCTACCTTTCTCCATGGCAAAAGTCCAGTGACCTCCTCCACCCACCAAAGACCACTCTAATACCCAAGACATCTCCCTTTTCTGAACTCAGCATATATATTTTCCATTTGATACTCAATCTTGAACTGTTTTAAGAGAGCATGCAATTTTTCCATCTTTAAAATGTTTGATTCTTGTGTTTTTATTGAAAATTTTGTGTGTTTATTGTGCTTTGCTTCTTCAACTGCAGTGTAACTTCTTGGAGGGAAGTGACTACATCCTAAAACACCTCTTTGAATAACTCTAGCAAGGCACTCAGTAACTATTTAATAATTGCAGATCAATTATTTCAGTCTCTAGGACAAGAAGATTCATCTTGTTTTCTCAGTGATCCCAGTATATAAAGTAGACATGCTATATACTTAGCATCTTTTAAAGCCTTTTGAAAATTTTTTACATTTATGAGCTAATTTCCATAACCTTTCTTTGAGTTAGACGATACAGAGAAGAGGATCACTTTTTAGATGAAGAATTTACACCCTAAGAATTAAGATTCTGGCATTAATAAGAGTATCAAGGCTAGTTTAGTTTTCCTGACTATTACTATTCCATTGTTCTTTCCAGCAAAATACATCAAATTCAGGTGGCAAACATATAGTTTCTTGCACACACCTCTACCACTAGTAAAAATGGACCATTAGCTAGGCACATAAAAGAGTTTTGGACTTTATAACCTTCTCTGTGTCAAATTACTGTAAGTCAGACATTTTCCTCCAAAGAAAGAAATAAGTGCTAATTCCAAGAGCATTCTCTTAAAACTTTAGTAGAGTTATAGGAAGGCTTAGTGCACTTGCTATTTGCTCAGAAGCATGAGGAAAAAAAAAAAAAGAAATCATATAAGCTCCAGAGTACATAGTCTCATATTTGGCTCTGGAATATATAGAACAGATTAGAAAATACAAATTCAGTTTTATGTCTACCTCTGAAAGATTAAAACAAAAACAAATCCAAACCCCAAAGATTTTGTTTTTAATACATTAAAGGCTTCTTAACTGCCTGAACCACATAGATTGGATTTATTTAGTAAAAACACGTATTCATATATCAGAAATGCAGTCATTCTTTTATTCTGATAGAAATCATTATTCATGCAAAACAAATTGATTCTACTTTAATTGTCTAACGGCTGTGACTATAAAGCAACTGTGTGAGCCTTACAATTAAATCTTTACCACAGGCGGAAATGAGGATATAAACCTCTAACATACAGTTCATTTGGGTCATCGTTTAAGAGCTCATGTCCCTTCCCATACTTCAGAGTAAATTACATTATGTTTATGATGCTATTAATATATCTTCTACACATCCAAAAGAAAAATAACATTTCATTTTATCTGTCTATATTCCTTACTCAATGAAAATTGCTCAATTATTCTCTGTATTGAAGAAAAATTGCAGAAGAAAGTTAATTGCATACCTACATGATACTTTATTTCTGAAGCCAAACATTAACATATGCAACAACAATAAAAGCAGAGAAGAGTAAATTACATAAAATAAAACCATGCTTCATTTTATGGGCTATAAAACAAACAAAGCCTGACTTTAAAAACTGTTAACATATATAAATTAAAGTATAGAAAGGTCAAAAAAATAAGGGACATATTTATTTAAAGAAAAATTTAAACAAAGAATCTTCATCACATACATGGCAGTTGTGTGACATTTATTTATGGCAAGGCATTTTTTAGTGTGCTATGAGTTGAAATTTAGCCAAAGAGCTTATAGAAAATTGATGTTAAATTAATATACAGCAATCTCTGTTTCTAGAAGTACTTTAACATAGGTATAGTTTTGTTACCTTTTATTATTAAGATCTATATTTTATATGTAGGTATATAATTACAGAATTTTTCCACTTCCTGGAAAGTGAATGAGCCAAGATTTAGCTTGCAAAGATGAAGCTTACACAGTCTTATTGTACATTTATATATGTGATTAAAAAATACTTTGTGTTTTTAAGTAATTCATATATATTAATTTGCCTTCTGTAATTAAATATTAACTATTTAATGTATTTTTTCTTTTTTGAGTGTTTTTCATTTTTTCCATTATAGTTGGTTTGCAGTGTTCTGTCAATTTTCTACTGTACAGCAAAGTGACCTAGTAACACATACATACAATATAGGTGGTGTGTAAAAATAAATAAATAAATAAAGTATTTAAATTTAACTTAAGCTCATTGCACGCATTCTTATTCTTATGGCATATGTGGGCACATAACCTCAGTTTCCCAGAAAAGGCACCCCCCTCATAGACTACCATTGTGGAGAAACACGAATTTTGGCTCAGATCTTCTGGATTTTGGTTTGGCTATCTACCAGGTAAAACTTGATATTGGGGCAAATCAATCAAAATAAAAATTCTTTATCTGTGGGTTGGGGACAAAAATAACTTCCCTTCATAGCCCAGGAACTGTGAAAATCAAATGAAATTTTATAACAAACCATAGAAATGTAAAAGATTACTACTTAAAAATATAAAATCCATTCATCTGTTTACCATTTCAAAGTACATTTATTAAAATCTTAAAATGAATAGACAAACCAAAACATTCCCTGTCCACAGAAGAGACAAATGTCAGGGTTCTGGGAATCCTCTTCTTTATCTGAACACAGACTATACTAGCAGCATTCATCTCCCAACACACATTTTAGCTGAGGTCACTGTAATGTTTCTATGTGTTTCTCTTTTTTGTGGGGATCACCTGTAAGCTTTGAGGGGAGATGATTCTAACCTGTTTGCCCTCCACCCAGTAGCTGCTGGAGGGGAGACATCCCAGGAGCACATCGTTTCTTATTTGGTGATTGTGGGTGGCTGAGAAGCCCACTTGTGAAATGTGTCCAGATGGGTGGAAGTGGACTCCCTTCCCAGCCTGTCTGTGTGCATGTTTGACATGCAAATCAAATAATGAGTGCTGCCTCAGCCATTGGCCACCTGAATGGCTGTGGGACAGACAAATGGATTCGATTAACATCCGTGGAGATGCACAAAGGCCCACTATTAATAAAAAGTGTTGCTTCCAGGTGAATGCCACTGAATATGTCCTGTGTATTCCCCTGTTCTTATAAAAGTGTGTGCTAAAGTGTATTTTAAAATTCTGTAATGAGTCACATTCTTTGGAAAATACTAGATATTTCAGAAATAGATGCATTCTTTAACATTTGAAAGCATTCCAAAGATTTCATAGAATTAGCAATTACAGGACAGTGATTTAAAAGGTTAGAGGGTACGGATGGATAGAGGTGAGTTACCAAGTTGACATATGTTCACTGGAATTGAATCCCAGTGATGTACATTTAGGCTAAGGCTTGGCAGCAGAGGGTAGGGAGGCAGAGGCAGAATGGGGAGAGGAGAATGTGGGGGCTGAAGGAGAAAAAGGGCAAGGAAATAACAGAAAAGAGAAGTGAAATCTGTAAAGAGAAGGAAGGAGAGATCACCGGAAAAAAAAAAAAAAAAGAAAAACAGAAAGGAAAATAGTGAAAGAAGCTCCCATCTGAGAAACTGTTTTTTTCCTGGCATTATTCAGGATAATCTTTTTCCATGATTGAGATTCTTCCAAATCTACCTTCTTCTCCAAAGGTTATCCATCTTCTCCTCAAAATGAGAAAACTATATTTATATGAATGTACGTTCCATAGTTGCTTGGATTACATTCGATTTTCCCTTGTGTTTTAGAAGCTACAGTACAATGAATCACTTTCCTATACATCAAAAGGCATCCTCTGTCACCAGGAGCACACATGTTAAATTGATTATGCTCCTTTGGGTGATTATCTCCATTGGTTTTGGAGGCTGCTACCCCAAGTGGTAGCCCCTCTTTCTTACTCTTGATGAGGGTGTATGAAGAAGAGTGTATATAGTGAGCAATGGGATTAGAGCATGAACACCTATAATGAATTTCATTTTATTTCCATTCCACCAGCATTTTATGGCTTTCAATGGGACTGTGAGTACTTCTTTCTGATCATAAATATTTGGGGAAGGGGGCCTTGGGCTTCCTGGAAGGCACAGTGCACTTCCAGATATAACATAACTAATGCAGTGAAAAGGAGCTAATTACTAAAGAGTAATGTGGAACATGGGAAAAATGTGCATTCCCAATGTTGTGTGGCAAGTTTATGTTTTTGAGATATTAACTCTAAGTAGCTTTATCCCCATTTCCCACAGTTGGCTAAAAGGAGAACAAAAAAGTGGAATACAGCTTAATTTTTCCTTTTGTTTCCAAAAGAACATGCCAGTTAAAGAGAAGATGCTGAAGATCTCTGAGTTGAGCTTTAAAGTTGAAGGAGAGCTTGAGAGTGAGGAACATGCAGAGGGAGAGATGAAGGGATTTCATCTGGTGAACAGAAAATGTCCAAGCGAATGTGTGAGAAAATAGGCATTGAGTTCCCATTGTGGCTCAGTGGTTAACGAACCCAACTGGCATCCCAGGAGGATGCGGGTTCAATCCCTGGCCTTGCTCAGTGGGTTAAGGATCTGACGTTGATATGAACTGTGGTGTAGGTTGCATACACGGCTAAGATCCCACGTGGTTGTGGCTTTGGTGTAGGCAGGCAGCTACAGCTCAGATTCGACCCCTAGCCTGGGAACCTCCATATGCCATGGGTGCGGCCCTAAAAGGCAATAAATAAAACAGCCATAAGTGGGTGGTTTGGCTGTCACCCTGAGATTGGTTCTGTGCACCAGTGCCATGAGAACCAGAGTGAGTGAGAGCTCAATAAAGGAACAGCACAAGAAGTATTATTCCTGCCAGTGGCAGCTGAGTCCCTGTGCAGTGCCATCTGGGTTTCCATGCAGGAACATCAGCTATTCTTCCCATTGCCATCCAGAGCCTCTGTGTTAGCTTCTGGGGAGCTACCTAGTACAAGTGGGGACCATCAGTCATGAAAGTCAATAACCAAGGCTCTAAGGTTCCATTGGATTGTAGATAACTTTCCCCCAACACCATCTTAATAATCTCTTACACACATATACAGTGTCCCAGAAGAGCAATGAGCATAAGAGAAGCAGAGCTAAGGCTGAGGATCTTTAATTGGTGTGGTGGGAGAAAGTCCCTTGCATCTGAATTTGGGGATAGGTGGTAAATAAAACCAATTTCCAGCTCCCCTACTGTAATCCAGTGCAGTGGCTAAACACTTACCCAAGACACTACAACTGCTGGACTGTTTTCCTAATCCAACAGGTGTATTTTATACTTGGGTAACTCTCTGAGTTCAAGTAAATAGAAGAAGGGACATGGAGAGCCTCATAAGTCATTAACCACCTTTAAATGTATGCAATGATTTTTGCATACTCATTTTCATATGCTTAATCGCATGGTACACAGACACACATACACACACTCACACGTACACCCCCCTGCCGCCCGGTCCAGGCAGTCATGCTTTGCATCCTATGTAAGTCCTGGTTACACTGAGAGTCTAGCGCTCTATTCAGTGTTCTAGCGTCAAACTAATGCCTTGAAGAAAGGAAACGTGGGTCTTCGTGGACAAATAATTAATTCAATTAGTGTTTGTTAAGTCTGCAATGTGCAAAGACCTATACTGGCTTTGGTGGCTGACACATTGATGTATTAGGGGCACCCCTCCCCCCCGTGTTTTTATAAGGTTAATCCAGTAAGAGTGTAAAGCACAGCACTATACCTAACCTTTCGGATGATTTTTATATATGGATGATTAAATATATCTATATAACTGAATCACTTTGCTGTATAACTGAAACATTGTAAATCGAGTACACCTCAGTTTTAAAAAATACAAAGTAAAAGATTCTTAACATTCTCCACAGACTAAGTATCTGGTGAAAGTTAAACTAAGTCAACATATAGGGCAATTTTTATAAAAACTAACAATTATTATTCACTATTCTACCTGAAGTCAAGTCTCTTCTCTATGAAGAAGAAAACTAACAAAAAAGAATCTCACAATAATAAGTCCCCAAGCTACAATTTAGCACCAATTTAGCAATCCCATTAGAGAGCATGTTCAGCTCATTAAAAACAGTGAGCTAACATGTCTATAAATTTCTTCACTATAATCAAACATTGGCAAAATAACTAGATAGGAAATAGAGTGCCTGTCTGAAATATTAGCATTAATTGTAAAATGGCCAGTTTTTCTAAAATGTTATACTTTTTACTATACGCTGATATACTTTAGTTGAACTGAAAAAATTCTTTTTGATTTTTTAACTTGTATTTTCTTTTTTTCAAATACATTCAAATGTTAGCTATCTCCACAAATGTGGGTTCAATTTACATAGAAACTGAACTTTGTCAATTATGTAAGCAAATTTGGATTTATAGGAGGACAAACTTTTAAGGATCAACCAGAGCCCTAGATGGCTTTTCCCTTCTATAATCCCAAGCCAGGAAGGAGCTTTTCTGCAGACAGTCCAGAGTCTGATGTAGGAGTTGCTTCTCCATCATCTCTGATTTGGGAAGGTATTCCTTAATGTAGGACATGGTCCATTTCATTGCAAGGTATACATTGCATTATGTTAGAAAGCTCTTTTTTAATTGGACTGGAACCTAGGTTTATAGAATTTTTACCTCTTATCCTAGTTTTGCCTTTCAGTCAAACAAAACTACTGCCTCTTCTACCCTAGGGCCTCATGCACATTTGAAGACTGCCCCATACCTTCCATTAATACTCTTGTCTTCTTGTTTTCCCAGAGCGACATGTTTTCTAGCTCCCTTTGCCCTTGAAGCATAAATAACTATAGAAATATAATTATGCATTAACATTTTTAATTTTGTATTTTCATGTCATTAAAGGAAAAACCAAGGTTATGGAGTCATTTGACTATATCCAAATTGAACTGATGACTTGAAAATTGGGGGGAAAGTCTTCTCTTTTGAGGTAAAAGGGACATCCATTTACTTGAAAGAAGATTTTTTAAAATGTGCTAATAGTCAGTAACTGGCTCATATATGTGCTGAAAGTGTTTGTTAGCAGGACTGTTTTCTATAATTGAGAATTATCTATGGAATACAGACATTTTTACTCTAAACATCTAATGAACCAGCTAATTCACCTAGAACTTTAAATTCATTCAACAGCTATTTATTGAGTATTGACTGTGAACCGGTCATTGTGCTAGGTGTTGTGACAATGGACAAGCCCAGCCTCAGGCCTTAACCTTAGAGGAAGGAACCACTGATTGAATAGTCATGCATGGTGTTAACTGGGGTAGAGGTTACAAAGAAAATCTACTACAACCCATGAGGCAATAGATTAGGAACATCTAGTCCATCCTAGGGGCTCATGAAAACTATCTTAGTCATCTCAGGCTACTGTAACAAAATACCGTATAGACCGAGTGGCTTAAACAACATTTTTTCTCATAGTTCTAGAGGCTGGGAAGTCCAGGGTCAAGAGCCTGCATATTTGATTCCTGATGAGAGCTCCCTTCCTGGCCTGTAAGGTGGCCACCTTCTGGCTGCGTCCTCACAAGGCTGAAAGAGAAAGTTCTGGTCTTTTCCTTTTCTTAAAAAAACACAAATGCCATCATGGGGGGCTTCAGCTGTATGTCCTCATCTAAACCAAATTATCTCCCAAAGGCCCCACCTCGGACGCCATCATATTGAGTGTTAGGGCTTCAAATATGAATTTTAGGGAAATGCAAACATTCCGTCCTTAAGAGAAGGCTTCCCCATGGAAATGACACTGGAATTGCAACATGGAAAATAAGTGGAAATTAGCCAGACAAAGATATAGGAGAACAAATTATGGCAAGAGGCAACCTTAAGATGAGGTTCTTAAGCATAAGGGAGTGGGATATGACTAAGAAGCTAACATGAGGCCCGATAGTGGGTGTGTGAGAGTGGTATCTACAGAGATGGAAAGAAGGTGACAGCTTTGAGACATGAAGGGAGTAAAAATAAAGGATCTTGAAGGATGGGAGGTAAGGGCTGAAGGAGAGCCATGTGTTGAGTGATCTCTTGACTTCTACCTTGTGCATCTAATTGGACGGCCATTCACTTGAATGTGACTGGCACACACAGGGAGAAAGGGTGTGGGAAGAAAGAAAAGAAGTTTTATTCAGGATATGCTGAGTTAAAATGTCATTAAAAGGTGCTAGTAGATAGACCTGATTATGGTTATATGTATGCCTGGGTCACTTTGCTCTATAGCAGAAATTATCACAGGCTTGTAAATTATACTTCAATAAAACTTTAAAAAGTGGATTGGGCAACAGATAGTCATTGAAACAAAAACTCCCCCTCAGCTGTCCCCTGTGGGTGACATCATCTAGGGATAGCACAGGTGTGTGCTGGGGGTACCGTCACTGCCATGGCACAAACTCGCACGTCACCGCCCATAAGGCTGGGAAATAGCCAAGCTCTGATGATATTTGGAATTCTTATGTATCTCTTGATCCCAAGCAGAGCCCACAGTAGCCCTTGTTATACGTGGAGATCCCTTCAGTAAACCAGAGAGCATAGAAGGGTATTTCTTTGAGAAATGAGCTTGTGGTAAACTATCCTCAGCAAGCTTCTCTTTGCTGGCTAAAATGCAAATCTAATACTTGCCTTCTTCTCCTTAAGTGAATAACTGCTTCCCAGGCATTCCCTCTGAAGAGACGACTTCAGCCCATTTCTTTGCTGCCTCAGTTAGGAACTAAGTGGAAAAAGAACGCTGAAGTTGAAATGGATTTTCCAGCTCACCCCCATTTCACAGATGAAAAAACTGAGGCTTCAAACAAAGATGTATTTATATAATGCTTAGAGCAGCTTCCTCCTCCTCTTATAGGTTTTTTTTTTTTTTTGATATTTCTAAAGTGTGAACAAGACATACCAATATTATGTTGTCTGCCTTCCAGCTTCTGAGAAGAACAGTCCTGGGGACTGAAGAAGACAGTGTGTCCTTGACCTCTCTGTCTTCTCACAGTGCTGCCTTGTGGTTAGTGACAATGTTTCATTTGAGATACTGTGTTTTAATACTCACTGAAGGTGCCAGGCTGTTCACTGGGATGGGTTTTCCAAATTAGTGGGACTAAGTTACTAGTCCTGTGAAAGAACATATATTTGTTTCCAAATTGTAAAGAATGTCAAAGAGTGGTGTTCCTATTGTGGCGCAGTGGAAATGAATCCAACTAGGAACCATGAGGTTGCATGTTTGATCTCTGGCTTCGCTCAGTGGGTTAAGGATCTAGTGTTGCCACGAGCTGTGGTGTAGGCCACAGATGGCAGCTCGTATCTGGCGTGGCTGTGGCTGTGGTGTAGGCTAGAGGCTACAGCTCCAATTTGACCCCTAGCCTGGGAACCTCCATATGCCACAGATGAGACCCTAAAAAGCAAAAAAAAAAAAAAAAAAAAAAGAATGTCAAAGTGTGTCTGGTTTAACCTCCAACCCAGTGGATTACTCTCAAGACACAGCTGTCAGAAAGGCCTTAAGACTGTGGACACATGGCTTAGTGAAGGCTTTGTCACCCTCACCACCCTAACCAGTGGTAAAGAATGAAATATAATTAACCAAACTAACCCAGCAGCTTGGTTCTGCTTATTCTTTGGGGTTTTAAATCAAAATCAATATGACTTTTTAAAGGAAACCCAAGGTAGGGTTTAAAATGCTGAATGCGCCTGAATTATGCATGTGTACAAGGCCTACAGCCTCAGGAGTATTGTGAGTCTATCAAATGCCATAAATAACAAAGCATTCCAAGAGCCAATTTGAGAAGACTGGGGCTGCTGTCTCATGCAACACATTATTTACCAATGGGTAAGAAGAACACTGCTTGCGTAGAGGGATGTTGGTAAGTTTTGGTGTTGGAAGTGGCCCGATGATAATACTATTAATAAAAGCTAAAGTAATGATGATGGAGAACTTTTCTAAGCTGTTTAACAATTTGGCCATACACATTTCTTGAATGCCAACTATGTGCAAGTTCCCACTTTGAGTTCACAAGTGAAAAAGACTGGATTCTGTCCCTATAATAAATCATAATCCACCCAGCGATTTACACACCTAATTACAACAACACAATACAAACAAGGAGCAGCGGGAGAGGTCAGAAGCTCAATTCAAGCTGGCATGGTTTATTTTCTTTCCAGCTTCCAGAGAAAATGTTTTTGATCAAGTTGCTATGGTGTTTGGTGTCCTCCAAATTTGTTTGTTGGAGAGTATAATGAACTTTTGGCCTGAAGTCATTTACTATAAAATTTAAGAACAGGAGGAATTCCTACATGGATCAGTGGGCTAAATATCTGGCATTGTCACTGATCTGGTTTAGATCACTACCATGGTGTGGGTGTGATCCCTGGCTTGGGAACTTCCACATGCTGCATATATGGCCAAAAAAAAAAAAAAATTGAGAACTTAAATGGTCATCTAGTCTAAACTGTTGTTTTCAAAGTTTTAAAAAGAGTTTAATGTTATAATCTATCATGTTATCTTAAATATGTATATATACATATATTTGTGAATATATACTTTATATATATAATGCATACTTACATATGATTTTACATATGTATATGTGTGTGTACATATATATGTGTGAGCAGACAAATATAGGCAAATATAGCTAGAAGCTATAGGTAGACAATTGTTTGCAGATTATTTTCAGAACTATCAGTCAGTTGTGTTATAATAGAATCAACTACATTTTGAAGCTTCTTAACCTAACATTGTATTCTCTCATTCCTTGAACCCCATGAGCAAAATGAATTCTCTTCAACAGTCTAGGAAGAATAAGCCATGAATGATAGAACTTCCATGGTCCTTGAAAAGCAAAATCACCCAGGCTAAGCAGTGTTTATTACCAAACCATGGCTTCCTCTGTAACACATATCACAGTACTTAGCGTAAGAAACACAACTTTCTGCAGGCAGGAAATGGGCTGATGGAGGGCCTTCATCTTCTATCTCATTCGAAATAGAGTCCAAAAAAATAGGAACAAGGAGAAATTTAATTTGCAACTGAGAAGGCAAGAGATTAGATAGCCCTGGTGGAATGTGCTCTGTGATTTGCTGGAACTTAAATATGAGTCTTTTATAGCAGAGATTTATTAAACCCAACCCTCTCCATGGACTTTCTCTTTGCCAAAACCAATCCGTATTCTGATATTTCCCTATGGGCTACAAGAGTGATAACAGAAAAGGCTTTGGTTCTGTCACTGTAAAAACTGTAGGCTTGTTTCATTTTCGTTTGTATAGTAAGCTGTCCCAGGAGAGACATGAGGCTGGAGGAGAAGGGAGAAGATCAAATCAATTTCTCAGATGGGAACACGAAGACCAGCTTCTGAGGGTTCACAAGATGAGAACAAAGCACTGGATCGTCCTTACATACAAACATGAGGTGATGGGTCTGAGCTAAAGCCAAAACAGAAAGTTTAAGGAGAATAAATCATTCTTAGAAAATGAAAAAAAAATTACATATTAGGCCCTTTTCATAGAATTTATGCTCCTTATAGTCTCAAAACAGTTTCCTTCTCTTATTTTATCATGGCTGAATTTTTCTGAAATAGAGATGGATGAAATGGTCCTTTATTTTATCAGCGGGTCAAGAGAAACCATAAATAGTGACATAAGGTTGCTAAGAAAGAACTGCCCTCTGAGCTGCTGAGAGTGCTCTGTGGCCTACCATTTATTTATTTATTTATTTATTTATTTATTTATTTATTTATTTAGTTCACGCCAATGGCATATGGAAATTTCCAGGCTAGGGGTTGAATCAGAACAGCAGCTGCTGGCTTATGCCACAGCAATGTGGAATCCCAGCCTCCTCCGTGATCTCCACCACAACTCATGGCAACGCCGGATCCTTAACCCACTGAGCAAGCCCAGGGATTGAACCTGCATCCTCATAGATACTAGTCAGCTTTGTCTTTGCTGAGCCATGACAGGAATTCCTACAAATTTAGGATTCATGTTCTTGAGAACTTTGAGCTCAACTTCTTATTCCTACCTCTGCCCACTCTTGCCTCTACTCAGATGATTTCCTCTGTTCAGGAAGCAGCTGCTTGAGTTTTCTGCTGTCCTTCTCACTCCACATATACCAGGAAACATCTGAACCAAATTTCTCTATATGTACTAACCAATTGGCTTCAGTTAATCAAGTGACTATGCCTGTCATATTAATGCACGACATAGAATTTTCTGGTAAATAATACATGGCATGTGTCAAAAGTCATTTTGTGCCAGATCTACCTCACTCCTCCCAACCTTAATGTAGTGCTTTCAGAGTTGCATAAATTATGCTCTATTCATATCTATTAAAAAATCACTTTAACTTTTCAGAGCTGTGATGTTTCCTGTGCTTTTTATTAATATTATTTTCACTCAAGATTCTTCTCTTTTGAATTCAACTCAAGAAAACAAGTTGTTTACCATGACCTTTCTTATAAGACTTCACATCACCTTCGTCATAGAATATGAGATTTTATTAGGCCTCCTTTTGTTGATCCTCCTTTAGAATTTAGTTCAAAAAAAGCCTCAATTTAAGGAAAAGAAGAGTTATCAAATTTCCTAACTCTTCATGGACAAAAATAACATGAATACATATTATCTACATTCTGATGTGATTACCCACAAATTTTGATATAGTAGGAAATAAAATAAATTTCTTTGGTCCATTTTCTAAATTTATCTGCCATGTTGGGATTTATTATTTATTTGAGGTAGTTCTTCTTCTGAACAACTATTTGGTTAGATTTTATCTTCTTATCTTACAGGTAACACACCTATAAGAAATAAGCTTCGTTATCATCACTCTCTTGAAGAGATATAGTCTATTCTGTGTTGTTCTTTGGGTACCAAAATCTTGATTGCACTTGTCAGCTATGTCTATCCACTTCAGGAAATAAGGACTGTAAAAATGAATATTCATTGACTACTTCCAGTGAGCCATTGTTCTTACAGCTTTACATATACAAATCCATTTAATTTTGATGAAAACTATACAAGAGAGTATTATTGGCCCAACTTACATTTAAAGAAACTAGCAAAAAAAAAAAGGTTAACTGACACCAAGGAAGGCAAATCCAAGCTTTTGGCCTTAGCCTCTAAACTCTAGTGTCTTCATCTCTTCTTTCTCTTTCTTTAATAATGTCAGCTATGAGAGTCAAGTAACTAACTTTGTTCTTCAGGAAAAACAAAAAAAAAGTTTCATTATAAATGTATAAACTCACCCTAAAATAAAATTGTAGGCCGTTTATTCCACTGGTAGTCTAAGCATGAATGTATACATAAAAATACAAGTGTTATATTATAGGAAGGACCCTGTCTCTAAAGTTACAAAGTCCTTTCTTAAAGACAGTTCCCATTCCTGTGTGCGAGCCTGTTTCTACTTTATTAATTGTCCTCTCTGCTCACCTGGCCCTTCCACTTACATCATGGAAAGCTCACAATGGCCATGATCTCTGTACCTTGAACTTGCCAAGTAACTTCTCTAACATGTAATCCTCCTGTCTCTTGCTCCATGATCTTGCCTGTGCCTCCATTTGCACATCTTATATCAGCTTCTGATTCTCCTCACTTTGTCTACCTTTTTGGACCTTTTCTTCTGGCCTGTGAATCTTCCAGTCCATTTTGTCTGGCCTATGCACCCATCATCACCCCTCATCTTGCATGTTGATAAATTTGAACGGTCTCAACAGCTTTGAGGAGGAGACTCCATTCGCTTGACTTTTGCAGAGTTGCTGAACTCACAGCCTGCTCCAAGTTTCCTGCCATAGAATGTATCTTTGCTTTAGGAGGAAGTGGTTAGCCTGCGTTCTTGTAATAGGCTGCCTGAAGAGGCTTCCCTCATGTTTAGTGATACAGCTCAACTAAAGAATTAAGGAAAGCATAAAATTGTATTCAAAGATGTTTTGATGCTGACAACAATGTGTAGTTAATCAACCATCATTTCCTAAGCACCTATTACGGTCATAGCCTTATGCTATCCATAGGAAAATTATGGATAAAAAAATGTCTCTAGGAAATTAAAAACCGTCCTTGAGAAATGAAATAAACATATAAGAAACCAATAGAAAATCACAAAAAGTAGTATCCAATTAAATAGTAAATTATCTAACATGGATTAATTTCTTCATTTCCTTATCAGTAATACTGAGAGAATCCTATGTGCATTTTCTTGTGTCAAGTACTCAGAAAAGGAGATTTGGTGAACTCAGTGAGATAGTATAAAGCATTTCTATTTTGTTAGTGTTAATGTCTGTTGAGTATGTTAAAGGGGTGCTATAACATCTACAACTGCCAAGAAAGACCCTGACATAAGGTCCAGATGGATTTTGTTGGAAGCATACTACCGAATACATCTCAATTACCATGAGCATCTGAAGATTTAGGAATTGGAGAATATTGGGGTTTTTTACTCTTTACATCAGAGTGTTCCTAAACAATTTTATTGATCGTGAACATTTGTAATCCAGCACAAACTGACAATTCAGTTTTAGAGCAATATCTTAAATCTGTCAATGGTCTCAGAAACCCCTGAATTCAAACTGCTGCATGTGGGATGTTTGCTATCAGGATTATTTGAGATCTAGGGCATCAATCTCAGTTCCAGAGATTCACCCAGTTCATTTTCAAACTGATTTTCCCTGATGTTTCATTTGGGAAAACTACGTAAGAATTGTTGTTCTGTGATGAATCTAAATGTATGATCTAATCCAGATCCAGGACTGTGTTAAGTTGCTGCTCAGCAGGACACTGCAACCATGCAGGATGCCAATATGATGAAACACTGGTTGTGGGATATAAATTTTAAAGGCTCAACATTTCTAAATCAGGAGGAGCCACTTTTACTGCTCTGAACGTTCCTCCAGATGACAATCTATGGGATTCCAGAAATGAGATGACAAACAACTTCACTTTGGAATTCTATATATTGAATCGTGATTTATAGAATGGACCATCTTTTTTAAGAGAAGAAAGTAAATCCAGCCTTGTAGTTTATAGCCACAAACTTTTCCCCAAAGTAATGTAATTGTTGTTTGTTAAGAAATCAAAGAGCAAAGGAATGAATTAAACAGAGTCTAGGTATTTATGTCCCCGACCCTCTAGTAAAAGAAGGTAAGAATGTTTTGAAGTCCACCCACACCTCACTACCCTTGTTCAGAAATAGATTTTATTTGAACTGGCCCAGTTGTCCTCTCTTAACCCTTGTGCAGGAGGTCAGATAAAAGAAATTTCTTGAATCCTGTGTGCAGAGAATGGTAGAGCCAACAGTATTTGCAGATTAGGCTCACCTATTCATTAAAGTGTGTTCAATAAAACATTATAATAGCATAGTTATCAAGACCTCATAATTTCTGCTGTAAACAGTTTTAAAAATGCCTCAACTTAATTCAGCCTGGGAGATTTGCTACAATCCAAAGTCAACAACAGAATGTGAAACCAAGAGTAAATCACAGTCAGGGCAAATAAAATTATCCATCAAAAAATTTTCAGGAGTTCCGTTGTGGCTCAGTGGTAACGAACTTGACTAGTATCCACAAGGATGCAGGTTGGATCCCTGGTGCTGTTTAGTGGGTTAAGGATCTGGTGTTGCCATGAGATGTGGCAACACCAGATCCTCAACCTCTGAACTCTCCTGTTCCGTTAATTGTTGGCCCTTACTACAATACCACACTAGCTTATTAGCTTAGATTTAAATAAGTCTCAAAGTTAGCTAATGTAAGGTCTCCAACTTTGGTGCTCCTTTTCAAGTTGTTGTGTGTATTCTGGGTCCCTTGTGTTTCCATTAGATTTCATAATCAGTTTGTGCATTTCTATAAATACTTGCTGAGTTTTGAGTAGGACCACATTTGAATCTTTAGATCAATTTAAGGAGAATGGGCATCTTGAAAATAGTGATTTTTCCCATCCACAACTGGCCATACCTCTCCATTTATTTATCTATTATAGTTCCCTAGGCACTATTTGATAGTTTTATGTGAAGAGTTCTTTTAACAACAGAGTCATTCTTTGACACTTGAAATATTTTTATTCTAATAAAAACATTTTAAAATTTCATTTTTAATACTTAACTGTTAACATTCAGCATATTGTGTATGTCCTGTGATCTTGTTAAATATACTTACTAGTTTTAGTATATTTTTGGCAAATTGTTTAAGATTTCCTATGTGAAAAATGCCATCCAAAAATGAAGATAATTTTATTTTTTCTTTTTAGTTTTATGCCACTTTTTCTCTTATTTTGTTGAACTCGCTTGGACTTTCAGCACAGTAATAAGAGTAGTATCTCCTAATTTAATTTTCATTTTTAGAACTAAATCCAGAACAACTTTGATAACTATAGCTCTTGAGTAATTTGTAAATATACCAGTGAACTACAATAGGGCTTGTTTCCTTAGATAAACTTTAAGGAACTGGGTGTTACCATCACTTTTATCAATTTTATGGATGAGAAATTGTACCTATTATGCTTTAGATTCACATTAATGTGGTATAAAATAAGGATTTAAAACCAGGATTTTATTAGTATATCATAAATATAAAAAATTCAACAGCTTTTCTCTTTATTACTAGTACTCAGAAATGGAAAAATGGTAAGCTCAAGAGCAATTGCTAGCCTTTCAGTTGCTTAGAAATGCATTTAAGGAGTTCCTGTTGTGGCTTAGTGGTTAACGAGCTCGACTATTATCCATGAGGACATGGCTTTGATACCTGGCCCCGCTCATTGGGTTGAGGGTGTGGTGTTGCCATGGGCTGTGGTGTAGGTCACAGACGTGGCTTGGATCTGATGTTACTGTGGTGGCGGCATAGGCCAGCAGCTGTAGCTCCAATTCGACCCCTGGCCTGGGAACCTCCATATGCCACAGATGTGGCCCTAAAAAGACAAAAGACAAAAAAATGCATTTAATAGAGCCTATAAGAGGAAAATTATTAAATATAAACAAATACAAAATAAGATAATATTAAGTGGAAAGCAATTCTACTGTAAATATTAATGCTTTTTGTTTTGTTTGGGGAACTAGATTAAATTATTTTAAAGTTTAGATGATGGAATAAAGCTCTGAGAAAAATAAAGCAATGAAATAAAAGAATACTACAAAGAGGAGCTGGTCTTTCAGCTATTAAAGTTTATTATAAAACTGCAATCACAGCATTGAGATAGGCATATAGGTTAGAAGAACCAAAAATGTAAGCCAGAATCACATAACGAAAAGCATTTTTAGCTCAAGAAGATTCAAAACCAAATAGTGCCACCATAGATGGTTATTTATCTGGATGAAAGTGAAACTAGTTCAACTTTACACAAAAATGCATTTGATATAATTAGAAATGTAGATATTCAAAATAGTAGGAGAATACATAGGAGGCTGTTTATATGACTTTCTGTAGGAAACCTCCTTCAGCAAGATGGGAATTTCAGGACTTGCTGTTGTGGCTCAGTAGGTTAAGGACGTAATGTTGACTCTGTGAGGATGAAGGTTTGATCCCTGGCCTGGCTCAGTGGGTTAAGGATCCAGTGTAGGTCACAGCTCTGATGTGGTATAGCTGTGGCTGCAGCTCTGATTCGACTCCTAGCACAAGAACTCCCATATGCCACTGGTACAGCCATAAAAAGAAAACAAAAAAGAGATGGGACTTTCAGAAACCATAAAGGAAATAAATATATTGTCCACAATATATTTAAATTTAATAAATATTTAATGCTAAAGGGTAAATAATAATAAATTTCATTCTAATTGGTAATGTATTTATATAAAGGACATCATTAAAAATAAAAGACAAGAATATTGGCAATACATATGACTGAAAATGAGTTATCAGAGCAGACATAAACATATCTCCTATACAGAGATAATGAAGAAAGTCTATGGAGAAATCAGCAAAAGGTTTAAGTAGGCAATTCAATGAAACAGAAATCCTAAAGGGTAGTGTGTGTATGCGTAGTTCTTTTATTTAAGGAAGGTTACTATTTCCTTTATAAAAATCATGACTAGGGGAGAGGACAAGATGGCGGAGGAGTAGCGGGACATGCTCACCCTCTGCCACAAACACAACAAAAAAAAGCACATCTACAGAATAAATGACTCGCACAGAACAGCAACCAATCGCTGGCAGAAGAACCTAAACTCCAATAACGGCAAGAAGTTCGTGACATTACGGGGCAGAATGGGAGAAAAGAGGAGAGTGAGAGAAGGTGAATCCGAGCAGGACGGGTGCTCCCGAAAGGGAACTGCGGAGGAGAAAGGGATCCCGCACCCTGGAAAGTCACCTACACAGGGGAAAGATCAAACGAACCGGAGGAATCTCCAGATGCAGAGAAGAGTGTAGCAGTAAGTTGGAGTATGGAAAAGCCAATCAAGAACCGAATGGACCATCTGAATTACGGGCACAGTCACCAAAAATCGAGATGCCTGGGTGGGGGCTGGGCACCGAGACCTCGCCTCCAAAGGTTGGTCCCCGAGAAAGGGCTGGGGGACACCTGGGTGGGGGCTGGGCACCGAGACCTCGCCTCCGAAGGTTAGTCCCCGAGAAAGGGACGGGGGGAACCTGGATGGGGGCTGGGCACCGAGACCTCGGCTCCAGAGGTTAGTCCCCGGGCTGGGGGGGCGGGGCAGAGCGGAAAATGCTTGGGAGGTCTAGAAACCATTTGACGGGGCAGAGACTGCCTGGGAGACTAGAAAACAAAGCTGTCCCAGAGGAAGGGAGCAATACTCTAGGGGCGGGGAAGTGGAAAGCCGCATCAGAGGGAACCTGGGAGAAGAGCCTGGTCTGCGCCCATGCTGGGGAGGGGAGAGAAGAAGGGATGGGCCCCCATAGAATACCCCCCACGCCACAGCAAGCTTACAGGCCCGCTAGCTAGCTGAAAGCTGTGCTTCCCAGTGCATCCCCTCCCCCCACCCCCGCCACCCCCTATGCTCTCGCCGAACCTGGGGCTGCCTGCCATCCACGAGGGCTGGCCTCAACAATGGCCTGAAGCCTACCACCGCAGGGGCTAACCCTGCATAGGCCTGCTTGCCCTTTGGAGGAGCTACACCTCTGCAGAGCAGCACCAAACACCACCAGCCCCCGAGAAAAGGCCTGCAGCCCAGAAAAGCTAGAACAAGCCTAGCGAAGCCATGAAAAGATCAGCCTAACTCTCGGACGGTCTTTCTGAGTTGGGCTGCCCTGGAGAGGAGCCTCTTGGGTATTCAGCGGCCCTGCTAGCCGCCCAAGCCCCCAGGGGGTGCCGAGCTATAGGGGATCAGCTGCATAGGACTGCCAGCTCCAGGCAGGACCCCCTGCAGCCCAGAAAAGCTGCAACAAGCTTGGCTGAGCCGGGAAAAGATCTCAGACGGTCTTTCTGAGTCTGGCTGCCCTGGGGAGGAGCCTCTTGGGTTTTCAGCGGCCCTGCTAGCCAGCCAAGCCCTCAGGGGGTGCCCCACTCCCGTAGAATAGCTGCTCAGCACCACCAGCCCCCTGGAGGAGCCCCTGCAGCCCAGAAAAGCTGCAACAAGCTTGGCCAGACTGTGAAAAGATCCGCCTACATTCTCAGGCCGTCCCTCTGAGTTGGGCTGCCCTAGGGAAGAGCCTCTTAGGTCCTCAGTGACCCAGATAGCTGCTCCAGCCCCCAGGGGATGCTACACTCCTGAGGAACAGCTGCCCAACACTGCCAACCCCCTGCAAGAACCCCACAGATTAAAAACACCAGAGGAAGCTCTGCATGACCAAGTGAAATCTGCTACCATCGTGGTGTGGACCACCCAGTCCTGCCTGCCCTCAGGAAGTCCTCCTTTGCTTCAAAGAAACACTGTTAGCCCCATCAACACTCCAGAAAAGCCACACTGCCTCAAAAAAGATTGACCAACAACGCCAGCCCTCAGGAAATATTCCACGGCAGTGACAAGGCAAACACTGCCCGATAATGGAGAGTACAACTCCCTCAGGAGAAAGAAAACAACAAGCAAGGTGAAGAAGCTGAGAAACCACCCCCAGTCAAACCACCAGGAGAATTCACCTAAAACAGTCAACAAGGAAACAGATCTCTGCAGTCTGACAGACCTGGAGTTCAAAAGAGAAATAGTGAAAATACTGAAGGAATTAAGAGAAGATATGAACAGCAATGCAGATACCCTCAGAAAGGAACTAGAAAATATAAGGAGGAGCCAAGAAAAACTGGAACATTCATTTGCAGAGATGCAAACGGAACTAAGGGCAGTAAAAACCAGAATGAATAATGCAGAAGAACGAATCAGTGATGTGGAAGATAAAATAATGGAAATCACTCAATCCGGTCAACAGACAGAAAACCGAATCAAAAAACTGGAAAGCAATATAAGAGACCTATGGGATAATATATAGCGGGCCAACCTACGCATAATAGGAATTCCAGAAGGAGTAGAAAAAGATAAGGGGATGGAAAATATATTTGAAGAAATTATCGCTGGAAACCTCCCAAATCTAAAGGATGCTGGGTTTAAGATACAAGAAGCACAGAGGGCCCCAAACAAACTGAACCCAAATAGACCCACACCAAGACACATCATAATAAAAGTGGCAAAAGTTAGTGATAAAGAGAGGATCCTAAAGGCAGCAAGAGAAAAACAGAATGTTACCTACAAGGGAACCCCCATAAGAATATCAGCTGATTTCTCTACAGAAACACTACAGGCCAGGAGGGAATGGCAAGAGATATTTAAAGTGCTGAAAGGAAAAAATATGCAACCTAGAATACTCTATCCAGCAAGAATATCATTTAAAATAGAAGGGTAGAAGGGGAAATAAAAATTTTTTCCAGCAAACAAAAACTTAAAGAATACAGCAACACAAAACCCAGGTTAAAGGAAGTATTGAAAGGGCTTCTCTAAACCAAAAAGAAAGGAAGGAAAGGGAAGAAAAAAGAAAAGGAAAAAAAAAAGGGAGAAGAGGAAGAAGTAGGACTGAGGAAACTGCAATCAGAGAGCAGTCACTCAAATAAGCCAGCATACAGATTTAATCATGAACAGGCCTCAAACAAAATAAAATTAAAAAGAAAAAAATAAAAAAGAGTCATCAAAACCATAAAATGTGGGCAAGGGATGTTAGGAAGTAAATAACCCTTTTTGTTTGTTTGTATGTTTCTCTTCTTAATTTTAATATAGTAATGAAGTGTTTGAACTTACAGGACCATCAGGCTAAAACACACAATGATGGGAAGGGGTTAGCATACTTAAAAAACAGGGCAACCACAAGCCAAAACCAAATATTGCATTTGCAAAAAATGAAAAAAAAAATACACTCAAGCAGATAATAACAGGAGACCATCCAACCAAAAAATAAAAAAAAAAGAAAGGAAGAATGGAGAACCATAGAATCAACTGGAACACGAGGTTCAAAATGGCAATAAATAATCATCTATCAATTATCACCTTAAATGCCAATGGACTGAACGCCCCAATCAAAAGACACAGAGTGGCTGAGTGGATAAAAAGGCAAAAACCTTCAATATGCTGCCTACAAGAAACTCACCTTAGGACAAAGGATACATACAGATTGAAAGTGAAAGGGTGGGGAAAAATATTTCACGCCAATAGACATGACAGAAAAGCAGGAGTCGCAACTCTCATATCAGACAAAATAGACTTTAAAACAAAAGACATAAAGAAAGACAAAGAAGGACACTACTTAATGATTGAGGGATCCATCCAAGGAGAGGATGTTACTATCGTCAACATATATGCCCCAAATTCAGGAGCACCCTGATACATACATCAAATATTAACAGACATAAAGGGAGATATTGATGAGAAAACAATCATAGTAGGAGACCTTAATACCCCCCTCACATCAATGGACAGATCCTCTAGACAGAAAACCAATAAAGCAACAGAGATCCTAAAGGAAACAATAGAAAAGTTAGACTTAATCGATATCTTCAGGACACTACATCCAAAAAAAGCAGAATACACATTCTTCTCAAATGCTCATGGAACATTCTCAAGAATCGACCACATATTGGGACACAAAGCGAATCTCAATAAATTTAGGAGCATAGAAATTATCTCAAGTATCTTCTCTGACCACAATGCCATGAAATTAGAAATCAACCATGGGAAAAGGAAAGAGAAAAAACCTACTACATGGAGACTAAACAACATGCTACTAAAAAACCAATGGGTCAATGAGGAAATCAAGAAGGAAATTAAAAACTACCTTGAAACAAATGACAATGAAGACACAACCGCTCAAAATCTATGGGATGCTGCAAAAGCAGTGCTCAGAGGGAAATTTATAGCAATACAGGCCTTTCTCAAAAAAGAAGAAAGATCCCAACTGGACAACTTAACCCTCCACCTAAATGAATTAGAAAAAGAAGAACAAAAAAGTCCTAAAGTCAGCAGAAGGAAGGAACTTATAAAGATCAAAGAAGAAATCCATAAAATCGAGACTCAAAAACAATAGAGAAAATTAATGAAACCAAGAGCTGGTTCTTTGAAAAGGTAAACAAAATGGACAAACCCCTGGCCAGACTCACTCAAAAGAGGAGAGAAAGAACCCAAATAACCAAAATTATAAATGAAAAAGGAGAAATCACAATGGACACAGCAGAAATACAAAAAACCAGAAGAGAATACTATGAACAACTATATGGCAACAAGTTTGACAATCTGGAAGAAATGGACAATTTTCTAGAATCTTACAGCTTGCCAAAACCGAATCAAGAAGAAACAGACCAACTGAACAGACCGATCACTAGAAATGAAATTGAAGAGGTCATAAAATCACTCCCTACAAATAAGAGTCCAGGACCAGATGGCTTCACAGGCGAATTCTATCAAACATATAAAGAGGAATTGGTGCCCATCCTCCTTAAACTCTTTCAAAAGGTTGAAGAAGAAGGAATACTCCCAAAGACATTCTAGGAGGCCACCATCACCCTCATTCCAAAACCAGGCAGAGATGCCACCAAAAAAGAAAACTATCGCCCAATATCATTGATGAACATAGATGCAAAAATTCTCAGCAAAATCTTAGCCAACCGAATCCAACAACATATCAAAAAAATTATATACCATGACCAGGTTGGGTTCATCCCAGGTTCACAAGGATGGTTCAACATACGCAAATCAATCAGCATCATACACCACATTAACAAAACAAAAAAAAAAAGTCAAAAATCATATGATCATCTCAATAGACGCCGAAAAAGCATTTGACAAAGTCCAACATCCATTCATGATCAAGACCCTCGCCAAAGTGGGTATAGAGGGAACATTCCTGAATATAATCAAAGCCATTTATGAGAAACCCACAGCAAATAGAATCCTCAATGGGGAAAAACTGAAAGCCTTCTCCCTCAAATCTGGAACAAGACAGGGATGTCCACTCTCACCACTGCTCTTCAACATCGTTTTGGAAGTCCTAGCCACAGCAATTAGGCAAACCAAAGACATAAAAGGCATCCATATAGGAAGAGAAGAGATCAAACTGTCACCTGCATGCAGATGACATGATACTATACATAGAAGACCCTAAGGACTCAAGCCCAAAACTACTTGAACTGCTCAACAAATTCAGCAAAGTAGCAGGATATAAGATTAACATTCAGAAGTCAGTTGCATTTCTGTATACCAGCAATGAACTATTAGAAAAGGAATACAAAAATACGATACCTTTTAAAATTGCACCTCACAAAATCAAATACCTCGGAATACACCTGACCAAGGAGGTAAAGGACCTATATGCCGAGAACTATAAAACTTTCATCAACGAAATCAAAGAAGATGGAAAGATATTCCATGTTTCTGGATTGGGAAAATCAATATTGTAAAAATGGCCATACTACCCAAAGCAATCTACAGATTCAATGCAATCCCTATCCAATTACCCAGGACATTTTTCACAGAACAAACACTCCAAACATTTATATGGAACCACAAAAGACCCAGAATCGCCAAAGCAATCCTGAGAAACCAAAACCAAGCAGGAGGCATAACTCTCCCAGACTTCAAGAAATACTACAAAGCCACAGTCATCAAAACAGTGTGGTACTGGTATCAAAACAGACAGACCAATGGAACAGAATAGAGAACCCGGAAATAAACCCTGACACCTATGGTCAATTAATCTTTGACAAGGGAGGCAAGAACATCAAATGGGAAAAAGAAAGTCTCTTCAGCAGGCATTGCTGGGAAACCTGGACAGCTGCATGCAAAGCAATGAGACTAGAACACACCCTCACACCATGCACAAAAATAAACTCAAAATGGCTGAAAGACTCAAATATACGACAGGACACCATCAAACTCCTGGAAGAAAACATAGGCAAAACACTCTCGGACATCAACATCATGAATATGTTCTCAGGTCAGTTTCCCAAAGCAATAGAAATTAGAGCAAAAATAAACCCATGGGACCTCATCCAACTGAAAAGCTTTTGCACAGCAAAGGAAACCCAAAAGAAACCAAAAAGACAACTTTCAGAATGGGAGAAAATAGTTTCAAATGATGCAACCAACAAGGGCTTAATCTCTAGAATGTATAAACAACTTATACAACCCAACAGCAAAAAAGCCAATCAATCAATGGGGAAATGGGCAAAAGACCTGAACAGACATTTCTCCAAAGAAGATATACAGATGGCCAGCAAACACATGAAAAAATGCTCAACATCGCTGATTATAAGAGAAATGCAAATCAAAACTACCATGAGATATCACCTCACACCAATCAGAATGGCCATCATTAAGAAGTCTACAAATAACAAGTGCTGGAGGGGCTGTGGAGAAAAGGGAACCCTCCTGCACTGCTGGTGGGAATGTAAACTGGTACAGCCACTATGGAGAACAGTTTGGAGATACCTTAGAAATCTATACATAGAACGTCCATATGACCCCGCAATCCCACTCTTGGGCACCTATCCGGACAAAACTCTCCTTAAAAGAGACACGTGCACCCGCATGTTCATTGCAGCACTATTCACAATAGCCAGGACATGGAAACAACCCAAATGTCCATCGACAGAGGATTGGATTCGGAAGAGGTGGTATATATACACAATGGAATACTACTCAGCCATACAAAAGAATGACATAATGCCATTTGCAGCAACATGGATGGAACTAGAGACTCTCATCCTGAGTGAAATGAGCCAGAAAGACAAAGACAAATACCATATGATATCACTTATAACTGGAATCTAATATCCAGCACAAATGAACATCTCCTCAGAAAAGAAAATCATGGACTTGGAGAAGAGACTTGTGGCTGCCTGATGGGAGGGGGAGGGAGTGGGAGGGATCGGGAGCTTGGGCTTATCAGACACAACTTAGAATAGATTTACAAGGAGATCCTGCTGAATAGCATTGAGAACTTTGTCTAGACACTCATGTTGCAACAGAAGAAAGGGTGGGGGAAAAATGTAATTGTAATGTATACATGTAAGGATAACCTGACTCCCTTGCTGTACAGTGGGAAAATTAAAAAAAAAAAAGAAGATATGGTACATGTACACAACAGAATATTACTCAGCCATAAGAAGGAAAGAAATAATGGCATTTGCAGCAACATAGATTGACCTAGAAATTATCACGCTAAGTGAAGTTAGGCAGTGAGACACCAATGTAATATGCTTTCACTTACATGTGGAACAACAACAAAAAAAGGATATAATGAACTTCTTTGCAGAATAGATACCAACTCACACACTTTGAAAAAATCATGGTTTCCAAAGAAGACAGGTTGGAGTGTTGGGGGGAAGGGCTGCGGTCTGGGATGGAAATGCTTAAAACTGGATTGTGATGATCATTGTACAATTATAAATGTAATAAAATTCAAAAAAAAAAAAACTTTCCATACTCTCATGGGTAATTGTTTCTATAAAATCCCCAAATGTAAAATTTTTTAAAAATCAGGTATTTTAATCAACACTTAGACACTAAACAAATTATATTTTCCTCAGATATAAGCATAATGTATATATAAAATAAGTATTGTTGAGTTGAGTATACATTTCTTGTCTCTTTATAAATCCATGGGCAAAAATTTATTGGCTGCCTATAGTATGTAAGGATATGTTTTTTATAGCACTCCTAATTATATCAAGAAATAGAATATTGTTAGACACTAATCTTCATCTAAAAAATGTTTGCCCTTAAGTTGGAATAACAAGACAAAAAAGTATGACTTAGAGAGATTAATCACCATATGATAAATTTGTGTTATCTGAAGCCCAAGATTATGCCATTCTTCATGGTACCAAATCCCAGACATATAGGCCAGCAACCAAAAGTTTTATGTCTGGATCAATAGGGACCATCCTGTGTGATGGTCAGCTTACCAGTTTAATGACACTGTGATAGCTGAATGATAGAGATAATTTCTATGGCTCAAATTATCACTTAGCGTGGTAATTTCTAGGTCCATCTATGTTGCTGCAAATGCCATTATTTCTTTCCTTCTTATGGCTGAGTAATATTCCATTGTGTACATGTACCATATCTTCTTTACCCACTCCTCTGTCAATGGACATTTAGGTTGCTTCCATGTCTTGGCTATTGTATATAGTGCTGCAATGAACATTGGAGTACATGAATCTTTTCGAGTCATGTATAGATGCCCAGGAGTGGGATTGCTGGATCAAATGGTAATCTGAGCAATAGAAATTATCTCTATCATTGCTGTTGGGGTCACAGTTATATTTAAAATGTCTTGCATATTAGCCATTCTAACAGGTCTAGAGGTGATATTTCATGTTTTTTTTTTTTTTTTTTTTTTTTTTTTAGGGCCAGGCCTGTGGCATATGGAAGTTCCCAGGCTAGGTGTTGAATCAGAGCTGCAGCTGCTGGCCTATGCCACATCTACAGAAACACAGAATCAGAGAAGTGTCTGTAACCTACACCACAGCTCATGGCAACACCAGATCCTTTACCCACTGAGTGAGGCCAGGGATCAAACCTGCATCCTCCTGGATGCTAGTCAGATTCGTATCCACTGAGCCATGACAGGAACTCCTCATTGTGGTTTTTATTTGCATTTCTTTAATAATTAGTGAATGGCTAATTATCAAAAATCCAAGAAAATAACAAGTGTTATGCCCTTTAGAGTAGCTACATGCTCTTTAGAATGGCTATTATCAAAAAGGCAAGAAAATAACAAGTGTTGGAGAGGATAAGGAGAAAAGAGAACTCTTTTATAAATTGGTACAATCCCTATGGAAAAATATATGGTGACCCCCTAAAAATTAAGAATAGAACTACTATATTATCCAGATATTCCAGTTCCAGATATTTACTTGAAGAATATGAAAGCACTAATTTGAAAAAATTTATGCACCCCTTTGTTCATCCCAGCATTGATTGCAATAGCCAAAATATGGAAACAAATTAAGTGCCCATTGATGAATGAATAGATCAAGAATATGTGTTATGTACATGAAGTGGAATACTACTCAGCCATAAAAAGATGAAACTTTGACATCTGTGATGACATGAATGGACTTTTAGGGTACTATGCTAAGTGAAACAAGTCACATGAATTTAGACAAATACTGTATGATTTCACATGTGGAATATTAAAAAATAAATGAACTAAACCAAACAAAAAGAAACATAGATACAGAGAATAGAGTAGTGGTTACCATAAGAAAGAGACTGAGGGGAAGGAAAAATGACTAAATGGGGTCAACTCTGTGGTTACATATGGAAACTAAACTTATGGAGGTGAGCACACTGTAATGTATACAGAAGTTTAAATACAATGTTGTACAAGTGAAACTTTCACAATATTATAAATCAATGTTATGTCAGTAAAAATAATTAATTTTTTAAATGCCTGGCATATACTTAATACTTAAAGAGTAGATTTTAGCTCTGATAAGCATATATGTCAAAAGGGACAGGTGGGAGGAAGGATGGACTAGGGGTTAGGGATTGGCATATACACACTCTGGTATATGGAATGATTGGCCAATGGGGACCTGCTGTATAGCACAAAGAATTCTATTCAATATTCTGTGATAATATAAATGAGAAAAGAATCTGAAAAAGAATAGATAGATGTATAGGGATAACCACCACTTTGTTGTACAGCAGAAATTATCACAACATTCTATATCAACTATACTTCAATAAAATTAAAAAAAAATAATTTTAATTAAAAGTGTATATGTCTAAGAAAACAAGACTAGAGGAGAAAAAAATTTCCCCATACTTAGGAAGTGTGGACATGGCTTCAAATGTGCCATATGATAATGCACCGAAGGCAAAGTATTTTCACAGGGCTTTGGAAGTTGGAAAAGAAAATATTCAAAACTAATTTGATACATATTAATTGTATATTATATGTATATAATTATAACATATGATATATAATATATTAATTGGTAGATGATCCCATTTGGTTATACAAGGCTTTCTTTTCAGGTATTTATTTTAAAAAAGAATAAAGACGTTTGCATTCCAGTTAAAGTTTTTTGTATCAATAACATAACACTTTACCACCAATTTATGTTTCCTTTATACCAACCTTCTTACTTAATTACTCATTAATTATCACTCCTTTCTTTTAGACCACCAGCTCCCTGAGGGCAGGGCTATGTCCCTATTTTATGTCACTACATCTTCATTGTCAAGCAGAGTTTCTGGTATGTAGTACTAGGCTTAATAAATGTCAGTTGACTAAATTAATGAACTTATGGTAGAAGGGAAGGGAAAGGGATTTCATTTTTATTGACTATGTTCCAGGCATTTTACCCCATTTAATCTTCCAAAAAAAAATTTGCAATTGTTTTCTTATTCCCATTTTATAATTTGGAAAACTGGGGCTCAGAGATGTTAATTAGTGTGTCCAAAGTCATATGACATCAAGAGAATTTAATCCCAGGTCTTAATTCAAAACCCATGCCATTCCTCCTCACCACTCAAACTATAGCCTTGCTTGTTTTTTACGAATCAAGTTGGGCTTTGCTATCTAAGAGAATTAGCAATTATTCTATGTCTTCTGATAAGTTGCACTTTCTGAAATTTTTCAACATGAAGTAAGGAAGTAATAAATTTTTTTCAGGTATTCCTGCAATAGACTTAATAGAACAAAAGAATGTTAGGATAGTCTCTTAAACCCTCTCTGGCCCCTCCAACATCTGAAGTTAGCTATTCTGAAAAAAACAACTTGACTTCAAGAACAGGGGAAAAAGAGTTTCCAAAATTTTAAACAGAGAAAATTTTCATTTAATGAAGAAAGAACGGATTCAGCAAATTGAAAGAGTATACCAAGTTCCAGGAAAACATGAAAAGATACTCAATGATGAGTTATGTTCTGATAAAGAAATTTAGCATCAATGATAAAGGAAAAAAATACACTCAACCAGGTATAAAAATCCTTGACACATGGGAGAAGTTCAGGCTAATACAAGGCTTGTGCTCAGAAACATTTAATGCTAGCAAATAACAGAACAATACCTCAAAAATTCAAAATGAAATAACCACATGCATTTTTTTAAATAGATGAGAATATTTAAACATTGTAGAATATGGGAAATGCAGCACCCCTGAACTCTTGGTAAAACCCACTTGAAATCTAGCAAAGAATAAAACAGCTCAGAAATAAGGAGACTTTTGTTTGTTTGTTGTTTTGTTTTGTCTTTTTGCCATTTTCTTGGCATATGGAGGTTCCCAGGCTAGGGGTCGAATCAGAGCTGTAGCCACCGGCTTATGCCAGAGCCACAGCGACGAGGGATCCGAGCCATGTCTGCAACCTACACCATAACTCATGGCAACGCCGGATGCTTAACGCACTGAGCAAGGCCAGGGACCAAACCCACAACCTCATGGTTCCTAGTGGGATTCGTTAAACAATGAGCCACGATAGGAACTCCAAGGAGCCGTTATTAAAGAGGTGATGGTGTGCACTGACTTGAAAATAGTACAAATTCAGAAAATTATGGATTATAGAGTTTAAGAAATTTGAATTTGGCAGCAAAAATAAAAATAATTAAATTTGGAAGAAGCAGAACGTGTGAAAATATGAGATTGCTTCATTTTTTATAAAGCAAGTAAAAATATTCTTTATAATTGGAACATGTAGTTTAAAAAATAATGCCAAACTTTTATTATTTTCAGGAAACTTATCCTAACTTTATGATGTTGAAGGAAATATTTTCTTTGGTAAAAGAGTGATATCGGAAGTCCAGCAATGGTTTCAATTTTATTTCATTGTATTTTTCTTCAAATAAACTCAAGCAAAAAATAATTCAATAAGACTAAAAAAGCATATGTGTTATATAAAAGTACTTTTATCAATCTATCAAGTCATTCTTCTATCTGTGGAGATACAAAGAACAAAGTCTGGAATTTCGCTGAACTAAGGTCAATATGCATTATTTCAAGATGATGAAACTTGGAGTTAACTTTTCCTTTTTGCCTACTTTTATTTATTGCATAAATTCCATGTAAAGTTTAGTCATGATTTTTTTTTTTAAATTTTTCCACTGTACAGCAAGGGAGTCAGGTTATCCTTACATGTATACATTACAATTACATTTTTCCCCCAGCCTTTCTTCTGTTGCAACATGAGTGTCTAGACAAAGTTCTCAATGCTATTCAGCAGGATCTCCTTGTAAATCTATTCTAAGTTGTGTCTGATAAGCCCAAGCTCCCGATCCCTCCCACTCCCTCCCCCTCCCATCAGGCAGCCACAAGTCTCTTCTCCAAGTCCATGATTTTCTTTTCTGAGGAGATGTTCATTTGTGCTGGATATTAGATTCCAGTTATAAGTGATATCATATGGTATTTGTCTTTGTCTTTCTGGCTCATTTCACTCAGGATGAGAGTCTCTAGTTCCATCCATGTTGCTGCAAATGGCATTATGTCATTCTTTTGTATGGCTGAGTAGTATTCCATTGTGTATATATACCACCTCTTCCGAATCCAATCCTCTGTCGATGGACATTTGGGTTGTTTCCATGTCCTGGCTATTGTGAATAGTGCTGCAATGAACATGCGGGTGCACGTGTCTCTTTTAAGGAGAGTTTTGTCCGGATAGGTGCCCAAGAGTGGGATTGCGGGGTCATATGGACGTTCTATGTATAGATTTCTAAGGTATCTCCAAACTGTTCTCCATAGTGGCTGTACCAGTTTACATTCCCACCAGCAGTGCAGGAGGGTTCCCTTTTCTCCACAGCCCCTCCAGCACTTGTTATTTGTAGACTTCTTAATGATGGCCATTCTGATTGGTGTGAGGTGATATCTCATGGTAGTTTTGATTTGCATTTCTTCTCTTATAATCAGCGATGTTGAGCATTTTTTCATGTGTTTGCTGGCCATCTGTATATCTTCTTTGGAAGAAATGTCTGTTCAGGTCTTTTGCCCATTTCCCCATTGATTGATTGGCTTTTTTGCTGTTGGGTTGTATAAGTTGTTTATACATTCTAGAGATTAAGCCCTTGTTGGTTGCATCATTTGAAACTATTTTCTCCCATTCTGAAAGTTGTCTTTTTGGTTTCTTTTGGGTTTCCTTTGCTGTGCAAAAGCTTTCAGTTGGATGAGGTCCCATGGGTTTATTTTTGCTCTAATTTCTATTGCTTTGGGAAACTGACCTGAGAACATATTCATGATGTTGATGTCCGAGAGTGTTTTGCCTATGTTTTCTTCCAGGAGTTTGATGGTGTCCTGTCGTATATTTGAGTCTTTCAGCCATTTTGAGTTTATTTTTGTGCATGGTGTGAGGGTGTGTTCTAGTCTCATTGCTTTGCATGCAGCTGTCCAGGTTTCCCAGCAATGCCTGCTGAAGAGACTTTCTTTTTCCCATTTGATGTTCTTGCCTCCCTTGTCAAAGATTAATTGACCATAGGTGTCAGGGTTTATTTCCGGGTTCTCTATTCTGTTCCATTGGTCTGTCTGTTTTGATACCAGTACCACACTGTTTTGATGACTGTGGCTTTGTAGTATTTCTTGAAGTCTGGGAGAGTTATGCCTCCTGCTTGGTTTTGGTTTCTCAGGATTGCTTTGGCGATTCTGGGTCTTTTGTGGTTCCATATAAATGTTTGGAGTGTTTGTTCTGTGAAAAATGTCCTGGGTAATTGGATAGGGATTGCATTGAATCTGTAGATTGCTTTGGGTAGTATGGCCATTTTTACAATATTGATTTTCCCAATCCAGAAACATGGAATATCTTTCCATCTTCTTTGATTTCGTTGATGAAAGTTTTATAGTTCTCGGCATATAGGTCCTTTACCTCCTTGGTCAGGTGTATTCCGAGGTATTTGATTTTGTGAGGTGCAATTTTAAAAGGTATCGTATTTTTGTATTCCTTTTCTAATAGTTCATTGCTGGTATACAGAAATGCAACTGACTTCTGAATGTTAATCTTATATCCTGCTACTTTGCTGAATTTGTTGAGCAGTTCAAGTAGTTTGGGCTTGAGTCCTTAGGGTCTTCTATGTATAGTATCATGTCATCTGCATGCAGGTGACAGTTTGATCTCTTCTCTTCCTATATGGATGCCTTTTATGTCTTTGGTTGCCTAATTGCTGTGGCTAGGACTTCCAAAACGATGTTGAAGAGCAGTGGTGAGAGTGGACATCCCTGTCTTGTTCCAGATTTGAGGGAGAAGGCTTTCAGTTTTTCCCCATTGAGGATTCTATTTGCTGTGGGTTTCTCATAAATGGCTTTGATTATATTCAGGAATGTTCCCTCTATACCCACTTTGGCGAGGGTCTTGATCATGAATGGATGTTGGACTTTGTCAAATGCTTTTTCGGCGTCTATTGAGATGATCATATGATTTTTGACTTTTTTTTTTGTTTTGTTAATGTGGTGTATGATGCTGATTGATTTGCGTATGTTGAACCATCCTTGTGAACCTGGGATGAACCCAACCTGGTCATGGTATATAATTTTTTTGATATGTTGTTGGATTCGGTTGGCTAAGATTTTGCTGAGAATTTTTGGCATCTATGTTCATCAATGATATTGGGCGATAGTTTTTCTTTTTTGGTGGCATCTCTGCCTGGTTTTGGAAGGAGGGTGATGGTGGCCTCCTAGATGTCTTTGGGAGTATTCCTTCTTCTTCAACCTTTGAAAGAGTTTAGGGAGGATGGGCACCAATTCCTCTTTATATGTTTGAAATTCGCCTGTGAAGCCATCTGGTCCTGGACTCTTATTTGTAGGGAGTGATTTTATGACCTCTTCAATTTCATTCTATGTGATCGGTCTGTTCAGTTGGTCGGTTTCTTCTTGATTCAGTTTTGGCAAGCTGTAAGATTCTAGAAAATTGTCCATTTCTTCCAGATTGTCAAACTTGTTGCCATATAGTTGTTCATAGTATTCTCTTCTGTTTTTTTGTATTTCTGCTGTGTCCATTGTGATTTCTCCTTTTTCTTTTATAATTTTGGTTATTTGGGTTCTTTCTCTCCTCTTTTGAGTGAGTCTGGCCAGGGTTTGTCCATTTTGTTACCTTTTCAAAGAACCAGCTCTTGGTTTCATTAATTTTCTCTATTGTTTTTGAGTCTCGATTTTATGGATTTCTCTTTGATCTTTATAGTTCCTTCCTTCTGCTGATTTAGGACTTTTTTGTTCTTCTTTTTCTAATTCATTTAGGTGGAGGGTTAAGTTGTCCAGTTGGGATCTTTCTTCTTTTTGAGAAAGGCCTGTATTGCTATATTTCCCTCTGAGCACTGCTTTTGCAGCATCCCATAGATTTTAGCGGTTGTGTCTTCATTGTCATTTGTTTCAAGGTAGTTTTTAATTTCCTTCTTGATTTCCTCATTGACCCATTGGTTTTTTAGTAGCATGTTTTTTAGTCTCCATGTAGTAGGTTTTTTCTCTTTCCTTTTCCCATGGTTGATTTCTAATTTCATGGCATTGTGGTCAGAGAAGATACTTGAGATAATTTCTATGCTCCTAAATTTATTGAGATTCGCTTTGTGTCCCAATATGTGGTCGATTCTGGAGAATGTTCCATGAGCATTGAGAAGAATGTATTCTGCTTTTTTTGGATGTAGTGTCCTGAAGATATCGATTAAGTCTAACTTTTCTATTGTTCCTTTAGGATCTCTGTTGCTTTATTGGTTTTCTGTCTAGAGGATCTTTCCATTGATGTGAGGGGGTTATTAAGGTCTCCTACTATGATTGTTTTCTCATCAATATCTCCCTTTTGTCTGTTAATATTTGAGTATGTATCAGGGTGCTCCTGAATTTGGGGCATATATGTTGACGATAGTAACATCCTCTCCTTGGATGGGTCCCTCAATCATTAAGTAGTGTCCTTCTTTGTCTTTCTTTATGTCTTTTGTTTTAAAGTCTATTTTGTCTGATATGAGCGTTGCGACTCCTGCTTTTCTGTCATGTCTATTGGCGTAAATATTTCCCCACCCTTTCACTTTCAATCTGTATGTATCTTTGTCCTAAGGTGAGTTTCTTGTAGGCAGCATATTGAAGGTTTTTGCCTTTTTATCCACTCAGCCACTCTGTGTCTTTTGATTGGGGCGTTCAGTCCATTGGCATTTAAGGTGATAATTGATAGATGATTATTTATTGCCATTTTGAACCTCGTGTTCCAGTTGATTCTATGGTTCTCCATTCTTCCTTTCTTTTTTTTTATTTTTTGGTTGGGTGGTCTCCTGTTATTATCTGCTTGAGTGTATTTTTTTTTTCATTTTTTGCAAATGCCATGTTTGGTTTTGGCTTGTGGTTGCCCTGTTTTTTAGTATGCTAACCCCTTCCCATCATTGTGTGTTTTAGCCTGATGTCCTGTAAGTTCAAACACTTCATTACTATATTAAAATTAAGAAGAGAAACATACAACAAACAAAAAGGTTATTTACTTCCTAACATCCCTTCCCACATTTTATGGTTTTGATGACTCTTTTTTATTTTTTTCTTTTTAATTTTTTTGTTTGAGGCCTGTTCATGATTAAATCTGTATGCTGGCTTATTGATTGACGATCTCTGATTGCAGTTTCCTCAGTCCTACTTCTTCCTCTTCTCCCTTTTTTTTTTCTTTTCTTTTTCTTCCCTTTCCTTCCTTTCTTTTTGGTTTAGAGAAGCCCTTTCAATATTTCCTTTAACCTGGGTTTGTGTTTGCTGTATTCTTTAAGTTTTTGTTTGCTGGAAAAATTTTTATTTCCCCTTCTACCCTTCTATTTTAAATGATATTCTTGCTGGATAGAGTATTCTAGGTTGCATATTTTTTCCTTTCAGCACTTTAAATATCTCTTGCCATTCCCTCCTGGCCTGTAGTGTTTCTGTGAGAAATCAGCTGTATTCTTAGGGGGTTCCCTTGTAGGTAACATTCTGTTTTTCTCTTGCTGCCTTTGGATCCTCTCTTATCACTAACTTTTGCCACTTTATTATGATGTGTCTTGGTGTGGGTCTATTTGGGTTCAGTTTGTTTGGGGCCCTCTGTGCTTCTTGTATCTTAAACCCAGCATCCTTTAGATTTGGGAAGTTTCCAGCGATAATTTCTTCAAATATATTTTCCATCCCCTTATCTTTTCTACTCCTTCTGGAATTCCTATTATGCGTAGGTTGGCCCGCTATATATTATCCCATAGGTCTTCTTATATTGCTTTCCAGTTTTTTGATTCAGTTTTCTGTCTGTTGACCGGATTGAGTGATTTTCCATTATTTTATCTTCCACATCACTGATTCGTTCTTCTGCATTATTCATTCTGGTTTTTTACTGCCCTTAGTTCCGTTTGCATCTCTGCAAATGAATGTTCCAGTTTTTTCTTGGCTCCTCCTTATATTTCTAGTTCCTTTCTGAGGGTATCTGCATTGCTGTTCATATCTTCTCTTAATTCCTTCAGTATTTTCACTATTTCTCTTTTGAACTCCCAGGTCTGTCAGACTGCAGAGATCTGTTTCCTTGTTGACTGTTTTAGGTGAATTCTCCTGGTGGTTTGACTGGGGTGGTTCTCAGCTTCTTCACCTTGCTTGTTTGTTTTCTTTCTCCTGAGGGAGTTGTACTCTCCATTATCGGGCAGTGTTTGCCTTGTCACTGCCGTGGAATATTTCCTGAGGGCTGGCGTTGTTGGCCAATCTTTTTTGAGGCAGTGTGGCTTTTCTGGAGTGTGATGGGGCTAACAGTGTTTTCTTTGAAGCAAAGGAGGACTTCCTGAGGGCAGGCAGGACTGGTGGTCCACACCCACGATGGTAGCAGATTTCACTTGGTCATGCAGAGCTTCCTCTGGTGTTTTAATCTGTGGGGTTCTTTGCAGGGGGTTGGCAGTGTTGCCTTTAGGATCCTCTCTTTATCACTAACTTTTGCCACTTTTATTATGATGTGTCTTGGTGTGGGTCTATTTGGGTTCAGTTGTTTGGGGGCCCTCTGTGCTTCTTGTATCTTAAACCCAGCATCCTTTAGATTTGGGAGGTTTCCAGCGATAATTTCTTCAAATATATTTTCCATCCCCTTATCTTTTTCTACTCCTTCTGGAATTCCTATTATGCGTAGGTTGGCCCGCTATATATTATCCCATAGGTCTCTATATTGCTTTCCAGTTTTTTGATTCGGTTTTCTGTCTGTTGACCGGATTGAGTGGATTTCCATTATTTTATCTTCCACATCACTGATTCGTTCTTCTGCATTATTCATTCTGGTTTTTACTGCCCTTAGTTCCGTTTGCATCTCTGCAAATGAATGTTCCGTTTTTCTTGGCTCCTCCTTATATTTTCTAGTTCCTTTCTGAGGGTATCTGCATTGCTGTTCATATCTTCTCTTAATTCCTTCAGTATTTTCACTATTTCTCTTTGAACTCCAGGTCTGTCAGACTGCAGAGATCTGTTTCCTTGTTGACTGGTTTAGGTGAATTCTCCTGGTGGTTTGACTGGGGGTGGTTTCTCAGCTTCTTCACCTTGCTTGTTGTTTTCTTTCTCCTGAGGGAGTTGTACTCTCCATTATCGGCAGTGTTTGCCTTGTCACTGCCGTGGAAATATTTCCTGAGGGCTGGCGTTGTTGGTCAATCTTTTTTGAGGCAGTGTGGCTATTCTGGAGTGTTGATGGGCTAACAGTGTTTCTTTGAAGCAAAGGAGGACTTCCTGAGGGCAGTCAGGACTGGGTGGTCCACACCACGATGGTAGCAGATTTCACTTGTCATGCAGAGCTTCCTCTGGTGTTTTTAATCTGTGGGGTTCTTGCAGGGGGGTTGGCAGTGTTGGCAGCTGTTCCTCAGGAGTGTAGCATCCCCTGGGGGCTGGAGCAGCTATCTGGGTCACTGAGGACCTAAGAGGCTCTTCCCTAGGGCAGCCCAACTCAGAGGGACGGCCTGAGAATGTAGGCGGATCTTTTCACAGTCTGGCCAAGCTTGTTGCAGCTTTTCTGGGCTGCAGGGGCTCCTCCAGGGGCTGGTGGTGCTGAGCAGCTATTCTACGGGAGTGGGGCACCCCCTGAGGGCTTGGCTGGCTAGCAGGGCCGCTGAAAACCCAAGAGGCTCCTCCCCAGGGCAGCCAGACTCAGAAGACCGTCTGAGATCTTTTCCCGGCTCAGCCAAGCTTGTTGCAGCTTTTCTGGGCTGCAGGGGGGTCCTGCCTGGAGCTGGCAGTCCTATGCAGCTGATCCCCTATAGCTCGGCACCCCCCTGGGGGCTTGGGCGGCTAGCAGGGCCGCTGAATACCCAAGAGGCTCCTCTCCAGGGCAGCCCAACTCAGAAAGACCGTCCGAGAGTTAGGCTGATCTTTTCATGGCTTCGCTAGGCTTGTTCTAGCTTTTCTGGGCTGCAGGCCTTTTCTCGGGGCTGGTGGTGTTTGGTGCTGCTCTGCAGAGGTGTAGCTCCTCCAAAGGGCAAGCAGGCCTATGCAGGTTAGCCCCTGCGGTGGTAGGCTTCAAGGCCATTGTTGAGGCCAGCCCTCGTGGATGGCAGGCAGCCCCAGGTTCGGCGAGAGCATAGGGGGTGGCGGGGGGGGGGGGAGGGGATGCACTGGGAAGCACAGCTTTCAGCTAGCTAGCGGGCCTGTAAGCTTGCTGTGGCGTGGGGGGTATTCTATGGGGGCCCATCCCTTCTTCTCTCCCCTCCCCAGCATGGGCGCAGACCAGGCTCTTCTCCCAGGTTCCCTCTGATGCGGCTTTCACTTCCCGCCCCTAGAGTATTGCTCCCTTCCTCTGGGACAGCTTTGTTTTCTAGTCTCCCAGGCAGTCTCTGCCCCGTCAAATGGTTTCTAGACCTCCCAAGCATTTTCCCGCTCTGCCCCGCCTCCCCAGCCCGGGGACCAACCTCTGGAGCAGAGGTCTCGGTGCCCAGCCCCCACCCAGGCGTCTCAATTTTTGGTGACTGTGCCCGTAATTCAGATGGTCCGTTCGGTTCTTGCTCGGTTTTTCCGTACTCCAACTTACTGCTACACTCTTCTCTGCATCTGGAGATTCCTCCGGTTCGTTTGCTCTTTCCCCTGTGTAGGTGACTTTCCAGGGTGCGGGATCCCTTTCTCTTCCACAGTTCCCTTTTCAGGAGTGCCTGTCCCGCTCGGATTCACCTTCTCTCACTCTCCTCTTTTCTCCCCTTCTGCCCAGTAATGTCACGAACTTCTTGCCGTTATTTAGGTTCCTCTGCCAGCGATTGGTTGCTGTTCTGTGCGAGTCATTTATTCTGTAGATGTGCTTTTTTTTGTTGTGTTTGTGGCAGAGGGTGAGCATGTCCCGCTACTCCTCTGCCATCTTGTCCTCTCCCCCCATATCTCTTTATCCACTCCTCTGTCAATGGACATTTAGGTTGCTTCCATATTGGCTATTGTATATAGTGCTGCAATGAACATTGGAGTACATGAATCTTTTGAGTCTTGTATAGATGCCCAGGAGTTGGATTTCTGGATCAAATGGTAATTCTGTTTTTTGTTTTTTTTTAGAAATCTCTATAGTGTTTTTCCACAGTGGTGGCACCAATTTACCTTCCCACCAACAGTGTAAGAGGGTTCCCTTTTCTCCACACCCTCTCCAGCATTTATTATTTGTAGACTTTGTGAAGATGGCCATTCTGGCTGTTGTAAGGTGGTACCCTCATAGTAATTTTGATTGCATTTCTCTAAAAATCAGTGATGTTGAAAATATTTTCATGTGTTATATGGCTATCTATATATCTTCTTTGGAGAACTGTCTCTTTAGATCTGTCCATTTTTTGATGGGGTTTTTTTTTTTTTTGGTATTGAGCTGCAGGAGGTGTTTATAAATTTTGGAGATTAAACCCTTGTTAGTCGCTTCATTTGCAAATATTTCCTCCCATTCTGTGGGTTGTCATTTTGTTTGTTTAGGGTTTCCTTTGCTGTGTAGAAACTTTTAAGTTTACTTATGTCCCATTTGTCTATTTTTGTTTTTATTTTCATTACTTTAGGAGGTGGATCTGAGAAGATATTTCTGTAGTTTATGTCAGAGAGTATTCGGCCTATGTTTCCTATGTTTTTCATTTTTGAGTATGGTGTTAGGGAGTGTTTCTAATTTCATTCTTTTACATGTATCAGTCCAGTTTTCCCAGAACCATTTATTGAAGGGGCTGTCTTTTCTCCATTGTATGTTCTTGCCTCCTTTGTCATAGATTAGTTGACTGTAGGTGTGTGGGTTTAATTCTGGGCTCTCTATCCTGTTCCACTGATCTGTATTTGTGTTTTTGTGCCAGTACCATATGGTTTTGATGACTGTAGCTTTGTGCTATAGGCTAAAGTCAGGAAGCCTGATTCCTCCAGCTCCATTTTTCTTTCTCAGGATGGCTTTGGCTATTCTGTGACTTTTGTGCCTCTAAAAAATGTTTAAAATATATTGTTTCTAGTTCTGTCAAAAATGTCTTTGGTAATTTGATAGGGATTGCAATGAATCTGTAGATTGCCTTGTGTAGTATAGACATTTTGATAATATTGAGTCTTCCATTCCAAGAGCATGGTATGTCTTTCCATTTATTTGTGTCATCTTTGATTTCTTTCATCAGTGTCTTATAGTTTTCAGAGTACAGGTAGTTTTCTCTTTAGGTAGGTTTATTCCTAGGTTTTTCATTCTTTTTGAAGTGTTGGTAAATGGGATTGTTTCCCTAATTTCTCTTTCTGATCTTTCATTGTTAGCATATAGAAATGCAGTCGATTTCTGTGTACTGGTTTTGTATTCTTCAAGTTTATCAAATTTATTGATGAGCTCTAAGAGTTTCTGGTAGCATCTTTAGGATTTTCTAGATATAGTATCATATTATCTGCAAATAGTGATAGCTTTACTTCTTCCTTTCCAATCTGGATTCCTTTTATTGCTTTTTCTTCTCTTGCTGTGCCTAGGAATTCAAAAACCATTCAATAGTAGTGACAAGACCAAGCATCCTTATCTTGTTCCTGATCTCAGCGGGATTTCTTTTTTTTTTAATATTTTGTATAATGATTTTTATTTTTTTATTATACCTGGTTTACAGTGTTCTGTCAGTTTTCTACTGTATAGCATGGTGACCCAGTTACACATACATGTATAAATTCTTTTTTCTCACATTATCATGCTCCATCATAAGTGACCAGATACAGTTCCCAGCGCTACACTGCAAGATCTCATTGTTAATCCATTCCAAAGGCAACAGTCTGCATCTATTAACCTCAAGCTCCCAATCCACCCCACTCCCTCCCCCTCCCCCTTGGAAACCACAAGTCTATTCTCCAAGTCCATGATTTTCTTTTCTGTGAAAACATTCATTTGTATCATATGTTAGATTCCAGATATGTGATATCATATGGTATTTGTCTTTCTCCTTCTGACTTACTTCACTCAGGATGAGAGTCCCTAGTTCCATCCATGTTGCTGCAAATGGCATTTTTTTTGTTTTTTTTAATGGCTGAGCAGTATTGCATTGTGTGTATATACCACATCTTCCTAATCCAATCATCTGATGATGGACATTTGGATTGTTTCCATGTCTTGGCTATTGTGAATAGAGCTGCAATGAACATATGGCTGCATGTGTCTTTTTCAAGGAAAGTTTTGTCTGAATATATACCCAAGAGTGGGATTGCTGGGTCATAGGGCAGTTCTATATTTAGTTTTCTGAGATACCTCCATACTGTTCTTCATAGTGGCTATACCAGCTTACATTCCCACCAACAGTGCAGGAGGGTTCCCTTTTCTCCAGACCTCTTCCAACATTTGTTATTTGTGGAATTCTTAATTATGGCCATTCTTACTGGTGTGAGTTGGTATCTTGTGGTAGTTTTGATTTGCATTTCTCTAATAATCAGTGGTGTTGAGCATTTTTTTCATGTTCAGTGGGAATTCTTTCACCTTTTCACCATTGAGAATGATGTTAGCTATGGGTTTGTCCTATATGGACTTTATTATATTGATGTAGGTTCCCTCTATGACCATTTCTGGAGAGTTTTTATCAGAAATGGGTGTTGGATTTTGTCAAAGCCTTTTTTTGTACATACTGAGAGGATCATATAGTTTTTAATTCTTTAGTTTGTTAATAAATAACACTGATTGATTTGCAGAGATTGAACAATCCTTGGATCCCTAGGATAAATCCCACCTGATCATGGTTTATAACACTTTTAAAGTATTATTGGATTCAGTTTGCTAATATTTTGTTGAGGATTTTTGTATCTATGATAATGGACTATAATTTTCTTTTTTTGTGGTGTCTTTGTCTGGTTTTGATATCAGGGCCTCATAGAATGAGTTTGGGGGTGTTCCTTCCTCTGGAATTTTTTGGAATAGTTTCAGAAGTATAGGTGTTTTCTCTTCTCTAAATGTTCGATAGACTTCACCTTTGAAGCCTTCTGGTCCTGGACTTTTGTTTGTTGAAAGCTTTTTAATCACAGTATCAATTTCAGTACTTGTGATTGTCCTCTTCATCTTTTCTATTTCATCTTGGTTTAGTCTTGGAAGATTGTACTTTTCTAAGAATTTGTCCATTTCTTCTAGGTTGTCCACTTTGTTGGGATATAGTTTCTTGTAGTAGTCTCTTATTATCCTTTGTATTTCTGTGATGTCTGTTGTTACTTTTCATTTCTAATTTTATTGATTTGAGTCCTCTCTCTTTTTTTCTTGATAAGTCTGGCTAAGGGTTTATCAATTTTGTTGATCTTTTCAAAGAACCAGCTTTTTGTTTCATTGATCTTTTCTATGGTTTTCTTCATTTCTATTTCATTGATTTCTGCTCTGTTCTTTATGATTTCTTTCATTTTACTAACTTTAGGTCTTGTCTGTTCTCTCTCTAGTTGCTTTAGGTGTAAAGTTAAGTTGTTATTTGAGCTTTTTCTTATTTTCTGAGGTAGGCTTGTATTGCTATAAACTTTCCTCTTAGAACGGCTTTTGCTGTATCCCATAGGTTTTGGAGTGTCGTATCTTTGTTGTCACTTGCTTCTAGGTATTTTTTAATTTCCTCTTTGATTTCTTCAGTAATCCTATGGTTGTTTAGTCTCCATGTTTTGTGTTTTTTGCAGCTTTTTTGTGTTTTTGATTTCCAGTCATATAGTGTTCTGGTCAGAAAAGATGCTTGATATGATTTCAGTTTTATTAAATTTACCAAGGCTTGATTTGTGGCCCAGAATATAATCAATCCTAGATAATCTGCTGTGTGCATCTGAGAAGAATGTGTATTCTATTGCTTTTGGATGGAATGTCCTATAAATATCTATGAAGTCCATCTGGTCTAATGCTTCATTCAGGGCCTGTGTTTCCTTGTTGATTTTCTCTCTGGATGATCTGTCCATTGATGTAAGTGTGGTGTTAAATTCCCCTGCTACTATTGTGTTATTGCCAAGTTCTCCTTCTAAGGTTGTTAGCAGTTGCCATACATATTGAGGTAATCCTGTGTTGAGTGCATATATATTTACAATAGTTGTATCTTCTTCTTGGATTGATCCTTTGATCATTCTGTAATGTCCTACTTTGTCTTATAATCTTCTTTATTTTAAGGTCTATTTTGTCTGATATGAGTATTGCTATTCCAGCTTTCTTTTGATTCCCATTTGCATGGAATATTTTCTTCCATACTCTCACTTTCAATTTGTATGTGTTCCTAGAATTAAAGTGGATCTCTTTAAGACAACATATATATATGGGTCTTGTGTTTGTATCCATTCAGCCAGTCTATGTCTTTTGGTTGGGACATTTAATAATTTTACATTTAAGGTAATTATTGATATGTATGTTCTTATTGCCATTTTATTAACTGCTTAGGATTTGGGTTTCTTTTCTTTTGTCTTTTTTCTTCCCTTTTTCTCTTGTTCTCTCTTGTGGTTTGATGACTATCTTTAGTGTTGTATTTGGAAGGCTTTTTATTATTTGTGTGTGTATATCTATTGTAGATTTTTGGTTTGAAGTTTTGATGTAAGTGTCTATATATGTACGCAAGATTTTCAGTTGCTGGTCTCTTAATTGCAAGTGCATCTCCAGTGTCCTGCATTTGTACCCTCCTCTTCTCACAATTTCTGGGTTTTATGGCATATTTGTGTGTGGATGATTTCCCTCCTTTACTATTTGTATGCCTTTACTGCTTAGCCTTGTCATTTGTAGTATTTTTGTTTCTAGTTGTGCTGTTTTCTTTTCTACCCACAGAAGTTCCTTTAGTGTTTGTTGCAAAACTGGTTTAGTGGTGCTGAATTCTTTTAGCTTTTGCTTGTCTGTAAAGTTTTTGACTTCTCCTTCAAATCTGATTGAGACCCTTGCTGGGTGCAGTAATATTGGTTAGAGGTTTTTTCCTTTCATCACTTTTTCATGCCACTCCCTTCTGGCCTGCAGATGTTCTGCTGAAAAATCTGCTAATAACCTTATCAGGGTTGTCTTGTATGTTATCTGTTTCTTTTTCCTAGCTGCTTTCTTTTGGTCAGTTTTATTATTATGTGTCTCTGAGTTTATTTTATGTGGTACTTGTTATACTTCCTGGATTTGAGTGAGTGATTCCTTTCCCATGTTAGGTAAGTTTTCAGCTATTATCTCTTCAAATATTTTCTCTGGTCCTTTCTCTTTCTCTTCTCCTTCAGCACCCCTGTAATACAGATGTTGGTGCATTTATCTTTGTTCCATAGTTCTCTTAGATTGTCCTCATTTCTTTTCAATCTTTTTTTCTCTTTTCTGTTCAACAACATTGATTTCCACTGGCCTGCCCTCCACCTCTCTTATTCGCTCTTTTACCTCTTGTGTTCTGCTGTTGTTTGCTTCTAATGAATTTTTTATTTCAGTTATTGTATTTTGCATTTCTGCTTGCTTAATCCTTAAACATTGCATTTCTTTGCTTAGTGTTTCTTCTAATTTATTAATTTTTACCTCTAGTTTATTTTCAATATCTTAGGTCATCTTCACTATCATAGTCTAAAGTCTTTTTCATGGAGGTCGATAATCTCCAGATCACTTAGCTGTTTTTCTGTTTTTGTTTTTGTTTTTTTTTTCCCTTGCCCCCTTATCTGAGTCATAATTCTCTGCTTTTTCATTTGGTATAGATTTTTGATGTGGTCTCCTTTTTGCAGACAATAGAGTTGTAGCCTCTCTTGCTTCTGATGTGGTCTCCTTTTTGCAGACAATAGAGTTGTAGCCTCTCTTGCTTCTGATATCTGTCCCACTTTTGGCTGAAGTTGGTATGGGGGCTTGCTGTAGGCTTCCTGATGGGAGGGACTGATGCCTGCCCAATGGTAGGTAGAGCTCATCCTCATCCTTCTGGAGAGTGGGGCTTTGCCTCTGGGTGAGATTAGAGGTGGCTGCCTGCCTAGGGGGCCTTTAGGCAGCCTGTTTACTGATGTTTGGGGCTGTGAGCCCACCCAGATTATTGTTTGGCCTGGTGATTCTCAGCCCTGATGAGTGGGGGCCAGATTTTTCCAAAATGGCCACATGGGGAGAAACGCACACTGATGATTCTTTCATAGACCTTTGCTTCCAATGTCCTTCCCCTACAATGAGCCACAATCATCCCCTGTTTTCCCAGGAGGTCCTATAAGAACTGCAGTCAGGTCCAACCCAGAGATTCCTATGAGTCTCTGCTTTGTCCTGGGACCCAGTGCACATGAAAGCCTGTAGGTGCCTTTCAAGAATGGGGTATCCATTTCCCTCAGTCCTATGGAGATCCTGTGCACAAGCCTGACTGGTCTTCAATGCCAAATTCTCCAGAGGCTTCTTCTCCTAGTGCCAAATCCCCAGGCGTGGGGACTTGATCAGAACTCTCACTCCTGTACATGGCTCTCTGTGATACAGTTGCTTTCAAGTCTATGGGCTACCCACCTGGCATGTATGGGGTTGCTTATATCGCCCCTCCTACTGTCTTGATATGGCCTCCTCTTTGTCTTCTGGAGTAGGATATCTTTTTTAATAGTTTGCAGTCTATTTGTTGAAGGTTATGCAGTAGTTGGTTGTAATTTTGTTGCTTTTATGAGAGAAGATGAGTTCCAGTCCTTCTACTTTGCTATCTTAATCCCATCTCTGAACGTTTTTATTCTTGTTGATGTCATCTCTGAACAGGTTTTGCCTTTTGGCTTTGAAGTTGGCCCTAATGGAAATAACTGTAACCAAGTAAGACATGTTGATTTCAGATAACCCACTCTCCTTTACATGATGACTAGTTATCTAAATAGGAGTTGATGATGTAAATATTTTTAAGAGAAATAAATTTGTCACCATAGATTTGCCTCAATAAGTTGAAGCAACATGAGTTACACCCTATTTTGGCTCTTTCTCATCAATAGGAACAATACATTAGTTTCATGGTAAAATTGGTGGGCAGAGACTTTTATAGAACATCAGTGAATAGAAAATTTTATTTTATTTTATTTATTTTTTTTAATTCAGGTGAAATTTAATAGGTGTACCATTATCAAACTAAACAAAAGAAAATAGTTTTCATACACTGCTCACCATAGGACAACTTGCCATTCTTCCCTGACTCCTGGTTTACAGGAATTTTAAAATAAAGTTAAGTCACTGGTAATACCCAATCAAGTTGTCACATTAGCCTACAAACATTTTCCATGTTTTGCTTCATTGAAGGAGTGAGTCTTACACAATGATGTTCCAGACTTAGCAAACTTTTTGTAGTCTCTCATTGTTTCCAGTATCTGTTCTAATTTTTTAAAAGGACTTAAAATGCTCTTTGTGACAAAATGTAATTGAAAATGCTCAAGCTGTAGAGCCAATAGATCCTGGTTTAAATCCTAGTTCTTTTTCGCCAGTTGTATGCTTTCAGGCAAATTCTATTAATGTAGAATAGAATATGAACACACTTCCCTATTTTAAGTTGGGAATAATAATACCTATCTCATAGAACTGTCCTGAGGATCCAAGATATATGAAGATCTTAACAGCTTCCTGCACATAATAAATCTGAAAAACTGTAGCTTTCCTTTTCTTTTTTCTTTTTCTTCCCCCTCATCAATAACATTTAAGGGAGAATATTCATATTGCTTCCACTTTCTATATATTATGTAATTATGGCTTGGATTTGACTACAAATATGCTCTCATTCTGAAAAGGACCTGGTACCTTCAAATGTAATTGTTGTCTCTCAGAGAAAGGCTTAAAATATAAATAATGAGGACTTTGGAGTGGTACAGCAAGACCGACAGCCAATATAATTTTTTTTTATTATTTTTTGACTCTTTAAAGCACAAAGGTCCTTTTTAATGTATTCTTTAAAATCACCCCCCATATTACACATTTGTCAGCTGGCATGTGACGACATTCCTCCATCCCACACCTTAGTTTCTGGGACAATCAAAAAATAAAATGGAATTTTAAAAAACACAAAGAATAAAAATAATCAAAGACTATTTCCTTCCTGTTTCATTCAAGAGGAAATTATAAAATCCTCACTCAGTGCCATCCACAATTCAGGGATGTGGGGGTACATCAGTGACCTCATTGAGCTTGCATTCTCATTGAGGAAAACAAATATAAATTACAATTCAGTCTTAGTGTATAATACATTAAAAGTGTCAGAGTGCATGGAAAGTATACAGTGCAACATAAAGTTTGGAACTGCTGGGGCAAGGAGAATGTGTAATTATCAATAGAGTGGTCAGAGTGGGTATTGATGAGCAAAGACTTGAAGAACATGAAAACAGAGGCATGGGGATTTGGGGGAGTAGGTCTGACTTGTCCAGTAGACACAGCAGGTGCCATAGCCAATAGCTCACTAGATTTGGGGAGGCCAACAAAAATAGTTTAATATATATATATATATTTTCTTTATTGGGCCACACCTGGGGCACATGGAGGTTCCCAGGATAGGGGTTGAATTGGAGCTGTAGCTGCCAGCCTATGCCACAGCCACAGCAATGCCAGATCGGAGATGCATCTTCAACCTATGCCACAGCTCATGGCAATGACAGATCCTTAACCCACTGATCAAGGCCAGGGATCGAACTCACAACCTCATGTTTCCTAGTTGGATTCATTTCTGCCATGCCACAATGGAAAACTCCAATTTACCTTTTTTTTAGGTCAGAAGAAAAAATATATTCTTAGAGCTAAAGAGAATGTTTCAGTTTTTAATATGGACTGGATTATGTCCATATGAATATCAAAAATCTATAAAACAGTTTCAAATGATGCAACTGAAGAGGGCTTAAGCTCTAGAATATACAAGCAACTTACACAACTTAACAGCAAAAAAAAAAAAACTCAACAGCCCAATCAAAAAAAATGGGCAAAAGACATGACTAGACATTTCTCTAAGAAGATACACAGAGGGCCAACAAGCACATGAAAAAATGCTCAAGATCACTGATTATTAGAGAATTGTGAATCAAAATTACTATGAGGTACCACCTCACACCAGTCAGAATGGCCATCGTTAAGAAGTCCACAAATAACAAATGCTGGAGGGGAGTGGAGAAAAGGGAACCCTCCTGCACTGTTGGTGGGAATGTAAGCTGGTATAGCCACTATGAAGAACAGTATGGAGGTATCTCAGAAAACTAAATATAGAACTGCCCTATGACCCAGCAATCCCACTCTTGGGTATATATTCAGACAAAACTTTCCTTGAAAAAGACACATGCAGCCATATGTTCATTGCAGCTCTATTCACAATAGCCAAGACATGGAAACAATCCAAATGTCCATCATCAGATGATTGGATTAGGAAGATGTGGTATATACACACAATGCAATACTGCTCAGCCATAAAAAAAAATGCCATTTGCAGCAACATGGATGGAACTAGGGACTCTCATCCTGAGTGAAGTAAGTCAGAAGGAGAAAGACAAATACCATATGATATCACATATCTGGAATCTAACATATGATACAAATGAATGTTTTCACAGAAAAGAAAATCATGGACTTGGAGAATAGACTTGTGGTTTCCAAGGGGGAGGGGGAGGGAGTGGGGTGGATTGGGAGCTTGAGGTTAATAGATGCAGACTGTTGCCTTTGGAATGGATTAACAATGAGATCTTGCAGTGTAGCGCTGGGAACTGTATCTGGTCACTTATGATGGAGCATGATAATGTGAGAAAAAAGAATGTATGCATGTATGTGTAACTGGGTCACCATTCTGTATAGTAGAAAAAAATGTATTGGGGAAATAACGAAAAATGAAAAAAAATCTATAAAATATAGTTTGAAACATATATAAATTTTACATACTTGTGTAATGTATATATATATATATATACACACACACACACACATATAGATGTATATGTGTGTATGCGTATTTTTATATATATGTATATATGCATTTGTTTTTTGTTAAAGTAAGGGGCTTATAGAACAAAATACCTAAGGCATAATGAAACCCTGTTTGGGAATATGGCATCTAATCAACTGTACCACTAACACCAGAATGGGACACATTAATGAAATAATGGGGAAGAATTTGCAGGGATTTTAGAGACTTACAGAATCAAAAATGCTATGTCATTTAAATCCTGATATTGTACCTAAAATCTTTAGACACCTAATTAGACCACAACAGATGAGCTATAGATGAATTAAAAGTGGAAACATTTTTCCCCCAGTAGTCTGTACATTTGTTGTTTCTTGTAAAATTTCCCAGTACTTTTGGTGGCAGTCTCATTGATGAAAAGCCCCGCATATATTTTGTGCAGTTAGAACAGTCAGGCCTAAAAAAAATAACAACTCAACAAAATGATAAGAGTGAAAGAGAGCTGATGGTAATTTATTTTCATTGGGCAAATCATGCAGTGGTGATGGGGAGTTAAATTTAACTTATTCAGAATATCTCGAGGAGAAAGAAAAAGTATATTTCAGTCTCATGGAGAAGAAGAAGGTAAATAGGATGAAAAATTAAAACACTTGGAGGGCAAAACTAATCTGATGAAAAATAAGGAAGCACAAAATATCACCAACTAAATTCAGGAATTGATGGGAGTTTTTAAAAATTAGACATCTCTGTTACTTTTTTGTAGATTAAGGGGAAATTTTTAAAATTCCATTCAGGTTTAATTGTTTTTATTTTTATGCTCACATAAAAGAATCTCTGTATTCCTTAGACCTAATACAGATATGATGGTTCAACTTAAGATTTTTCTACTTTATGATGCTGTGAAAGCAAGATACATTCGGTAGAAATTATACCTCAGTTTGTGAATTTTGATGTTTTCTGGGCCAACAGTCTATGATCTAATCTCCCTTGTGAGGCTGGGCAGCACCAGGGGTGTCCACAGCTCCCAGTCAGTAGAGATCATGAGGGTAACAACCCATACTCTTAGAACCATTCTGTACCCACACAGCTTTTCTGTTTTTTTCGCCTTCAGTATGCTATTCAATAAATTTCACGAGCTATTCGACACTTTGTTGTAAAATAGGGTTTGTGTTAGATGATTTTGCCCAACTGTAGGCTAATGAAGTATTCCAAATAAGTTTAAGATAGGCAAGCCTAAATTATGATGTTTGGCAGGGTAGGTGTATTAAATGCATTTTTGACTTGATATTTTCAATTTAACAGGTTTAAGAGGATATAATCCCATTGTAAGTCGAGGAAGATTTATAATTACATTTCAATTTTGAACTCAAATATTGAGTAAAACATTCTTTACCAGTTTTAAATAAGTGTACTGATTCAATCTATGGGTGGAGTTAGAGGTGGTGTGGTGGTGAGATGTGTGTGTGTGCACACATGTGAGCAAACAAAATAGGAGAGGAGATTGGCATTGATTGATTCATGGGATAGAAAAGAAGGGAGAAATGGTTGACTCTTGGAAGTTACAACCACAAAGAACATAAATGGTCAGGTTTCCCCCCACATAATTTTTGATATGGATTTTTAAGCCCTTTTTGTATATCCTTATTACTCTGTCATCTGCTAATCTCTCCCTAGGTTCCAAGATTCTTTTCTATTATAGGTTTATAGGTGTATAGGTATCATAGGGATGTAAGAGCAAGGTTATAATCCTCATCACTTAAATAAATCATAGGACAGAAAAGAAAAATAGAAATGGGACAAGTGAGGGCATAGATAAAATGCAGGCATTGAGAGAAATGATACATATTCTATAGAACTCTTTTGAGGATGCAAGAGATTGTATTGTATATGTAGATAATTATATAGAACTGAAGATGAATTTAGTGATTACTTGACATGTTTTTTCTTCTTTCATTCTTACTCCAGTATCAGAAAAAAACTTTCAATTAAAAAAGAATAAGCCAAAATATTTAGATATAGTGGTGGCTGACCAAAGCTAAATTGAATAGAAAGAAGCTCTTCATGGAATTCCTGGTGTGGCCCAGTGGATTAATAATCCAACATAGTGTCCGTGAGAATGCATGTTCAATCCCAGGCCTCACTCAGTGTGTCAAGGATCTAGTATTGCCACAAGCTGCTGCATAGGTTGCAGGCACAGTTTGGATCCCATGTTTCTGTGGCTGTGGTGTAGGCCAGCAGCTGCAGCTCTGATTAGACCTCTGGCCTGGGCACTTATATATGCAGCAGGTTCAGCCATAAAACGAAGGAAAAAAAAAAAAGAAGCCATTCAGAAATTCTTTCTTTCTGGTATCTCCTCCTCTTTATTCCCATGTACATTGTCCAAACCTCTGTTAGACTTTCATCATAATTATGATATTGTTTCCATTGTGACTATTAATATTCTCATTTTCTTTTAATTCTATGTACCTAAAACTTCCATCTAATCTTAAAAAAAAACAAAAAACCTCCATCTTATTTACCTCTGTAGGGTGCTTGCTTCTAAAACAGATCTGGAAAAGTAAAGGTGCATGGTAAATACCTGGTTAATTGAATTAAATTTCAAGAAAGTAATTTATACCCTTAATATGCTATCCTTCAGAGCATAAGAAATTTATTCCACTGTTCTAAGTTGCAGCATACATAATTTTATGAAGTGATAACATTGAGATACCCAGTATTTAATACATTTCTTAAACAATTTATGATTTACCAATTCTTGGGAGATGTATTATTAATAGATTTGTCACACTCAGAAGGTCAGGAGAGAAAGCAGGACTTGAAGGAGAAAAGAGAAGTACAGGACTAAAATTGTGGCTATTATTGGCATATGGACTCTCACCTCTTCACTGAACTCAGAGGACACTCCATTCTCCTGGAGAGTTATTTGTAACTCTTGACGGTCAGATAATTGCCTGTTAAATAGTGAATGAAAATTGTCAGGGGGTGACTGAAAATGCAAGTCATTTACATTCCTCAGGAGAATTTGCAAAGTAGTTCTACAGCTCAAAGTAGTTTAAAGGAAAGTGAGTTGAAGGGTCACTGAAGAGAGATGCAACTGATAAAAGTTGATTGGAATTTCTTGTCATATTAGCCAGTTAATGATGTATTTAAATTATCCTGCAGGCTCTTTCATTATACCTTACAGTTCAGAATTTAACTCTTTACTTTGAAAGTCCTAGATAAATTTTTTAAAATTCAGAGATGAATAATTCAAATATAAGGGGGAGAGTACTACTTAGACTTACATACAGGATGAAAAGGAAAGGGTAATATATTGGCCACAACCTGAGGAAGTCAGCAAGGTACACCCTTTTCTTACCAAAACTGCTAACTTAGTTATTGTTGGCAAAGAGCATAGCATTTGGGTTGAAGGGACTAAAAGAGGATTTATCATTTTACATTGAATTTTTGAAAATTTTTGATTTTAGAAGAAACATGGGATTGTCTTATAATAAAAAAATTTGAAGAGTTTGTTGATATTTATTTTTACTTGGGGCTTAGAGGTATAACTCATAACATTCTTAGGCTCCATCCTCCAAAAAATTACTCCTGAAAAATATGAAATAAAATTCAGATAAATATTTTCCTCAACATTCCAGACATTCTAACAATTATTTTCCATTCCTTATTAAAATAAACTGTTATTTAAGATTAAAGAACAGATTACCAATTAATTTAAAATCATATTTTAGAGCAACTTTTGAATCACCTGTGTTACTTTCCTCACCAATCCTTAACTACTTCTTTGTTATAGCGTCCAATTTATAATCTAAAAAATGCATCCTGGTAGACTTCGTCTCACATCAGGACCAGCTACTTGGCTCTTAATGAGCCACTATAGATAAAAGCTCTTAGAAATTATGCTGGTGACTGCCAACTTTTCTAAGACACTAATTAAATCATTCCCCTAGGAATTTTATCTTTTTTCACCTGGAGATGTTCTGTCCTTCAAGGTATATTAGAAGAGATAGGAGGGCACATGTGCATTTGGAAGTAAAGCATGTGGTCCCGGGACCAACAGCATCACCAGGGAAGATATTAGAAATGTTAGCCCTCAGGCCCCACCCCAGACCTTCTGAAGCCTTGGGGTGTCCCTACATACCTGTGTTATTAAACTTTTCAGGTGATTCTGAAATCACTGATGCATACTGGATTTTGAGAAACACTGGATTATAAACCACGCTTAAGTTCTTTTCTTAAAGGAGATAGTATTTCTTTACTCAACTTCATTTTTTCTTCTTTTAACAATTATTAAAAGTCTTAGAGCTATACATAAAATGGTTCTTCTCAAATTGGCTGTTCATTCACCTTCAGCCCCTAAGTGACTCTGTTCTAGAACTCCAAAAATCATTTTCTCAAATAGCCTATATACCTAATGAGAAGAAGATTTTGCCTAGTATAGAAGCAAAATATTTCAAAGGACATTTAAGCAGACTTCATTACAATATGCATAGTTAACAATATATACCTCATTTTCTGTACTGGAAGGAAAATTAAAATTGAGAGGACAGAAAATTAAACAAGAAGAAGGATACAGACGATGTAGAGGAAGGAGGAGGAAAAAAGAGGAGGAAAAAAAGGAGAAGAATAAGGTACTAAAGGAGAAACACCCTGTGCTACTTGAAAATATCAAAGGAACCAAAATATTTAATCTAGAATTTGAGTTAAAATGCTTTGATTGAGCTTTCTCTAATTCTGAAGATACTGAATAAAATCAATTTAAAGCTAAATTTCCTTTTTATTTTATGATTTTTTTTCTGTTATAGTTGATTTACAGTGTTCTATCAATTTCTACTGTACAGCAAAGTGACCAGTCATACATATATATACTTGTATATTCTTTTTCTCACATAATCCTCCATCATATTCCACCACAAGTGACTAGATATAGTTCCCTGTGCTATAGAGGAAGATCTCATTGCTTCTTCACTCTGAGTGCAATTGTTTGCATCTATTAACCCCAAACTCCCAGTCTATCCCACTCCCTCCCCTCCCCCTTGGCAAACACAAGTCTGTTCTCCAAGTCCATGATTTTCTTTTCTGTGGAAAGTTTCATTTGTGCTGCATATTATTAGATTCCAGATATGTTATGTCATATTGTGTTTGTCTTTCTCCTTCTGACTTACTTCACTCAGGATGAGAGTCCCTAGTTCCATCCATGTTGCTGCAAATGGCATTTTTTTTTTTTATGGCTGAGCAGTATTGCATTGTGTGTATATACCACATCTTCCTAATCCAATCATCTGATGATGGACATTTGGATTGTTTCCATGTCTTGGCTATTGTGAATAGAGCTGCAATGAACATATGGCTGCATGTGTCTTTTTCAAGGAAAGTTTTGTCTGAATATATACCCAAGAGTGGGATTGCTGGGTCATAAGGCAGTTCTATATTTAGTTTTCTGAGATACCTCCATACTGTTCTTCATAGTGGCTATACCAGCTTACATTCCCACCAACAGTGCAGGAGGGTTCCCTTTTCTCCACTCCCCTCCAGCATTTGTTATTTGTGGACTTCTTAACGATGGCCATTCTGACTGGTGTGAGGTGGTACCTCATAGTAATTTTGATTCACAATTCTCTAATAATCAGTGATCTTGAGCATTTTTTCATGTGCTTGTTGGCCCTCTGTGTATCTTCTTAGAGAAATGTCTAGTCATGTCTTTTGCCCATTTTTTTTGATTGGGCTGTTGGGTTTTTTTTTGCTGTTAAGTTGTGTAAGTTGCTTGTATATTCTAGAGCTTAAGCCCTCTTCAGTTGCATCATTTGAAACTATTTTCTCTGATTCTGTAAGTTGTCTTTTTTTTTATGGTTTCTTTTGCTGTGCAAAAGCTTGTAAGTTTGATTAGATCCCATTTGTTTATTTTTGCTTTTATTTCTGTTGCCTTGGGAGACTGACCTACGAAAATATTTGTATGGTTGATGTCAGAATGTTTGGCCTATGTCCTCTTCTAGGAGTTTTATAGTTTCTTGTTTTACATTTAAGTCTTTAAGCCATTTTGATTTTATTTTTGTGCTTAGTGTGTTCCAGGTTCATTGATTTGCATTTGGGCTATCTAGTTTTCCCACCACCACTTGCTGAAAAGACTTGTCTTTTTTCCATTTTCTATTCTTGCCTCCTTTATTGAAGATGAATTGATCATAGGTTTCTGGGTTTATTTCTGGGTTCTCTATTCTGTTCCATTGGTCCATATGTCTATTTTGGTACTTTCCACACTGTCTTTTTTTTTTTAATATAATTTAATTTTTTAATTTATTAAAAAACTTATTGTTATTTTCCCAATACAGTTTTTTTTTCTTCTGTACAGTATGGTGACCCAGTTACACATACATGTATACATTCTTTTTTTCTCATATTACCATTCTCCATAATAAGTGACTAGACATAGTTCTCAGTGCTACACAGTAGGATCTCATTGCTAGTCCATTCCAAAAGCAGTATTAACCCCAAGCTCCCAACACACTTTCTTATTAATGTAGCTTTGTAATATTGCCTGAAATCTGGGAGAGTTATGCCTCCTGCTTGGTTTTTGTTCCTCAGGATTGCTTGGGTAATTCTGGCTCTTTTTTGGTTACCATATAAATTTTTGGATTGTTTATTCTAGTTCTATGAGAAATGCCATGGGTAATTTGATAGGGATTGCATTGAATTTGTAGGTTGCTTTGGGTACTATGGCACCCAGGAGCATGGAATATCTTTCCATTTCTTTGAATCCTCTTTAATTTCCTTTATTGATGTTTATAGTTCTCAGTACATAGGTCTTTTACCTCCTTGGTCAGGTTTATTTCTAGGTATTTCATTTTTGGGGATGCTATTTTAAAAGGTATGGTATTTTTATATTCCTTTTCTAATATATCATCTTTACTATACAGAAGAATAGTACATTCAGTTTCTGCATGGTAATATTATATGTTGCTACTTTGTTGAATTAATTGATCAGTGTGAGTAGTTTTTATGTGGAGTCCTTAGAGTTTTCTATGTATAGTATCATGTCATCTGCATAAAGTGAACAATTTTACTTCTTCTCTTCCAATTTGGGTAACTTATTTTTTTTATTTGTTTCTCATCTGATTACTGTGGCTAGGACTTCCAAAACTATGTTGAATAACGTGGTGAAAGTGGACATGCTTGTCTTGTTCCAGATTTAAGTGGGAAGGCTTTCAGCTTTTCTCCATTGAATATAATATTGGCTGTGGGTTTGTCATAAATGTCTTTTATTATGTTAAGGTATATTCCCTCTATACCTACTTTGGTAAGAACTTTTATCATGAATGGATGTTGGATTTTGTCAAATGCTTTTTCTGCATCTATTGAGATGATCATGTGGTTTTTGACTTTTCTTTTGTTAATGTGGTGTATGATGTTGATCAATTTGTGTATTTGAACCATCCTTGTGAACCTGGGATGAATCCCTCTTGGTCATGGTGTATGATCTTTTTATATGTTGTTGGATTCAGTTAGCTGGGATTTTGTTGAGAATTTTTGCATCTATATGCATCATAGATATTGGCCTATAATTTTCTTTTTTGGTAGTATCTTCGTTTTGTTTTGTTATTAGGGTGATGGTAGCTTCATAGAATATCTTTGGGAGTGTTCCTTCTTCTTCAACCTTTTGGAAAAGTTGAAGAAGGATGGGTATAAGTTCTTCTTTGTATGTTTGGTAGGATTCACCTGTGAAGCCATCTGGTCCTGGACTTTTATTTGTAGCGCATATTTTTATGACATATTCAATTTCCTTTCTACTGATTGGTCTGTTCAGTTTGTTTCTTCTTGATTCAGTTTTGGTGGGCTGTAAGTCTCTAGAAAGTTGTCCATTTCTTCTAGGTTGTTAAATTTGTTGGCATATAATTGTTCATAGTGTTCTCTTATTTTTTTTTGTATTTCTGCAGTATCCTTTGATATTTATCATTTTTCATTTTTTTATTTTGTTTATTAGGGTTTTTTCTCTCCTCTTCTTGGCGAGTCTAGCCAGAGGTTTGTTAATCTTGTTTACCTTTTCAAAGAACCATGTCTTGATTTTATTGATTTTTTCTATCATTTTTTGAATCTCTATTTTATCGATTTCCTTTCTGATCTTTATGATTCCTTCCTTTTGCTGAATTTAGGTTTTGTTTATTCTTCTTTTTGTAATTCTTTAGGTGGTGGGTTAAGTTGTCAATTTGAAATTTTTCTTCTTTTTTTGAGGAAGGCCTGTATTGCTACGAACTTCCCTCTAAGCACTGCTTTTGTGGTATCCCATAGATTTTGAATTGTTGTGTCTTTGTTATCATTTGTCTTGACACATTTTTAAATTTCCTTTATATTTCTTCATTGACCCATTGATTTTTTAGTAGCATGTTGTTTAGTCTACATGTAGTGAGTTCTTTCTCATTTCTTACCTGTTGTTGATTTCTAGTTTCATGCCATTGTCAGAGAAGATCCTTGAAATAATTTCTATACTCTTAAATTTTTTGAGATTAGTTTTGTGCCCCAGTATGTGATCAATTCTTGAGAATGTTCCATGTGCTCTTGAGAAGAATGTACGTTCTGATTTTTTTGGATTTAATGTCCTGAAAATGCCATTGAAGTCTAACTTTTCTATTGTGTCATTTAGGATCGCTGTTCTCTTATTGATTTTCTGTCTAGAGGATCTGTCCTTTGATGTGAGTGGGGTGTTAAAATCTCCTACTATTATTGTATTCCCATCAATTTTTCCTTTTATGTCTGTTGGTATTTGTTGTAGGTATCTGTATGCTCCTATATTAGGGGCATATATATTGAAGATTGTAATATCCTCTTCTTGAATGGATCCTTTAACCGAAGGTTCTTTGTCTTTTTTTATGGCCTTCATTTTAAAGTCTATTTTGTCTGATATGAATATTGCAACTCCTGCTTTTCCATCTTGTTCATTGCATGAAATATCTTTTCTATCCCCCACTTTCAATTTGTCTTTTACCCTAAGGTGAGTCTCTTGTAGACAACATATTATAGGCTCTTGCTTTTTTATCCAATCTGCCACTCTATGTCTTTTGATTGGGGCATTCAGTCCATTGACTTTTAAAGTAATTACTGATAAATATGTGTTTATCACCATTTTAAACCTTGTTTTTCAGTTGATTTTATGTTTCTCCTTTGTTCCTTTCTTTCTTTGGTTGGATGATTTCCTTTTATTTTATGCTTGTGTCCTCTTCTTTTTAGTTTTTGTGAATGCAATGTTTGCGTTTGATTTGTGGTTGCCCTGTTTTTTAAGTATGTTAACCCCTTCCTATATCTGCTTTCTTTAGCCTGATAGTCATATAGGCTCAAACACATTATAAAAAAAAAAAGAGTCTGGATTTTTCTTACCTTCCTTCCCCATGTTCTATGATTTTGAAGTCCTTTTTTAACATCTTCATGTTTGTCTTTTGCTGTTCTTTGTGTTTATCATTGATTTTACTGTATTTTTTCCCCCCACATTTAGATCTGTATGCTGGCTTATTTAAGTGATTGCTTTCCAGTTGTGGTTTCTTCCATCCTATTTCTTCTTAATTTTTAAAAATTTATTTAGAGAAGCCCTTTTAGTTTTCTTTTAGAATGGGTTTAGTATTGCTGCATTCTTTTTAGTTTTTGTTTGTTGGAGATGTGGAGATATTCTTTATTTCTCCTATTTTAATTTTTTTTTAATCTAAAATTTTTTTTAAATTAAAATTTTTTTTGGTGTTTTGTCTTTTTAGGGCTGCACCCACAGCATATGGAGGTTCCTAGGCTAGGAGTCAAATCAGAGCTGTAGCAGCCTATGCCACAGCCATAGCAACATGGTATCTGAGCACTATCTGTGACCTACACCACAGCTCACAGCAACACCAGATCCTTAACCTGCTAAGTGAGGCCAGGGATTGAACCTGTGTCTTCATGGATACTAGTCGGGTTCATTAAGCACTGAGCCATGACAGGAACTCCATAAATTTTAAATTTTAAATGATAATCTTGCTGGGTAGAGTATTCTAGGCCTCAAAGTATTCTCTTTTAGAACATTGAATATATCTTGCCACTCTCTTCTGGCCTGTAGTGTTTCTGTAGAGCAGACAGCTGATAGCCTTATTGGGGCATTTGGCAGTGGCAGCAGCAGGACGAGTGTGTTCCCTGAGGAGTGAGAGCTTCAACCGGTGTTGCTCAGTTGCAATACCCTCTTTTTTTTGTTGGCCTCTGAGGTGACTGTGGTCACAGGTGGAGCCTGTTCCCAGACACCTAGTGATAGCAGGCCATGCCCCCTTCTGTTTTCTGAGATGACTGCTTGGGTTAGTTCCCACTGCCTGTAGATCACACAAGAGGTGCTGCATTGCACTTAGCTCCCTGCTTCCCTCATACCACACAAGAGGTGCCCAGCTACCAATAGCCTGCGCAGAGGCACCCCACACTCTGAAAACTTGTGCATGTGCAAGGAAAGAGATTCCTATGACTGTCCACCCCTCCTCCTCTTGCCTTCCCCAGCAGTGATGCCTTGCTTCTCCTGCAGGGCTAGACCTCCTCCTGGGTTCCCTTGGCTATGGTGCTCCATTCCCCAGCTTGTGGCACACTGTTTCCTCACCCCTCAGGCTGTCTTCACATAGCCAGCCCTAGCAGCCCTAGTCCTTTCCTCAGAACTGACCTACAGAACCTGAAACTCAGTGCCCAGTTTCTGCCCAAGCGTCTCAGGCTGTTGTGTCCAGGGCAGAGGTGCAGATGATCTGTGCAGCTCTCACTCTTCTTTGCCCTCCTCAGTCCAGCTATTGTACTTTTCTCAGCAACTTTGAATTCCCCTCCATCTCAGCTAATCTCCTGGTCAGTTAGGTGGCTTCCCAGCATGTGGGTTCTTTCTTGCCCTTTTTAGAGGTTTAAATTCTTCTGCCAGCATTCAGTAGATGTTCTGTGTGAATCATTTTACACGTAGTTGTATTTTTTTGGTGTGTTTTTGGGAGAAGGTGAGCATGACATCCTACTCCGCCTTTAAATCTAAATTTCAAAAGCAAGTTCAAATAAGATTTTTTGTAAATATTCTTTTAGAAATTAGTTTTTACTTGTATGGCTTACAGAGTCAGTATATAATTGTTATAAACTCTTAAGGAATGACTGGAGGGAATCACTATATTTAATTTTCAGGTAGCAAACACACATAGCAAACATCCCTGGAAATATCACTTGGGAAGAAGGACTGCTTCTTCTTTGAGAGCACAGTGGAAAGTTAGAAACTGCTGGGTGGGAAAATTTAATCACTGAACTTTTTTTGTTGTTTGTTTTTCCTTTCTGTGTAGAAAGGGTCTAAGTAGCTTTCTCTTTCTTTCTTCCTTCAGCTTATTGCTTGGAAAGTAAAATACAGACTCCAAAAAGCCCTGCAGACTTTGGGGAATTACTTTAGCAATATCCTGAAAGGGCAGCCCAAGGTAAGATTCCTCTGTGAGTTCATGGGTTTTATTGAATCCAACTTCAGACAATATAAAAATTCTGAATCTAGGCCCCACCTCCCATTAGAGTTCTGAGAGATGCCAAATCAACAGATCTGGGGCATGGCCCAGTAACTGTCATTTTTAACAAATATACTGATATGGTTCTGATAAGATGGTAAAAATTCTACACTTTGAGAAAAACTGGCCATTAGATGATGTTTCCATAGATCACAGAAATAAGATGTAAGTGTAATTAGTAGATGGTTGATTCAAAATGCTTAAGGCAGTATTTTCCAAAAAAAATATTTTTCTTGGAACATTAGTTCTGGAATGTCCTGGGATTGCTACTCCAAAAACAAAGTGTTCTGTGGTTAAATACATTAAGAAAATGTTGCATTTTAAATCTTCCCTTTGGAAATTTGACTCACAAAATCCATCAGAACATTAAAATCCCCTGAGAAATTCTCAATTTAAAACAAGGCTTAAATCTTACTTAATAGTCAATTGTATTGCTTAATACTATTGCTTAATAGTATTGCTCCAGAAGAGTTTTTTTTCAGAAACACTTATTTGGAGCATACTGTGGCAAATTGTAAGATTCTGTTCTTTTCTGTTGGAAATAGAAAAAAAATAATTTTTGGTGTCGAGAAGTTTCAAAGATAAGCAAAGATGGACACTAGTTATAGTGCTAAGGACATGTTTAGTAACATACTTTTGCAGTAGGAAAAGGAGTCCATCAGGAACTATATTCAACTTTTTTCTTTTGTTTTGTTTTGCTTTGGTTTTTTTGGGGGGGGGCACACCCCTCAGTATATGAAAGCTCCCAGACTAGGGATCTAATCAGAGCTACAGCTTCTGGCCACAGCCACAGCAGTGCCACATCCAAGCCACATCTGCAACCTACACCACAGCTCATGGCAATGTGGGATTCTTAACCAACTGAGTGTTGCCAGGAATCAAACCTACATCCTCATGTATACTAGTTGGCTTCGTTAACTGCTGAGCCACAATGGTAACTCCCTGAATTCAGCTTGATTTGTAGAGAGATGACTGGGCATTTTAAAGGGGAAATGAGGGAATAAGGAAGGGGTAAGCATGCACTCAGTAGAGTTAGGAAGTGAAAAACTGCAAAAAGCCAGAAGGGTTAGTCCATGTGAAACCAATGTGGGTTTGCTAACTGATGCTTTTAAAGTGGGGGTCCCACTCTTCCACAGAGCCCAGGATACAGGGGCCCTATCTTTAGGTGCTGGCTGGAACAAAGAATAAATATTTTTAACAGCTTTGCATTTTCTCAGGCAGGCATTTTAAGAAGGGCCAGGACTGTCATGAGCTGTTTAGAACTATATAGTGTTTTGTTCATCTTACATGCCAAGATTGAGGTCTCATGGAGAAGAGGACTTGGAGGAAACTGGCTGGAGTTGATTAAGGAAGTAACCTAAGAAATAAGTGGGAATAAAGTAGAATAATTTTAGGCCTCAAATCCAAATCAGGAAGTTTTTCCAATCTCCCAATTATAAAGGGCATAGGATAAATTCTCCCCCACTGCATCATCTTGAAACACCACATAATGCAAACAGTGGGCCCTTGATGAATGACAAAAAAGAAAATAAAGCTACAGAATCAGGAAATATAAATAGAAGCTATTTATAGATTAAGAAAGTAACAGTAATAAAGAGTACTTTTAGAAAACACAGCTCATAGTGTGTAATCAAAATACCTTTATTCCTGACTCTGATGTTCCATTGACAATATATAAGGTTGGATGAGATTTAAATTCTGTACCTGAAAGACTCTGAAAAGCCTCATGCCTTTTATGATTACTCTTTAATAACAGGAGAATTGGACACAGTCATAATTCAGTAATTTAAAAAGTCTAGCCCAATGCATTATTGATTATATTTACACAATATACATTTATATTACTAGGTATTATATAATATATAATATAATCTATAAATCATAACAATTGTATTTTAATCTTTTTTCAAAAGTAACACTTCTCTATAAGCCTACCACTACCCTATGTGTGCCACCTTTCCAAGGGGAAAGATTGCATGGAAGCTTCTTTCTTTCTCAGTTATCCTATCTCTCAGCTATTGTTACAGACACTTTAAGGGTTGAAGCATAGGGACTTGCGGAGAAAAAGAAAAACCACCTTTCTAACTTGATGAATGTACTATATATTACTTTCATACTCTTTGATCCAGCTAGATGCTTAAAATACCTCTTTGGAATGAACTAGACCACTGTGTTACACCACACACAGCAATTAACTCAAAATGTACTAAAATATTGAAGGTAAGACCTGAAACCATAAAACACCCAGAAGAAAACATAGGATGTAAGCTCCTAGATGTAAATCTTGGTGATGACTTTTTGATTCTGAAACCAAAAGCAAAAAAAAAAAAAAAAAAGTGGGACTACATCGGACTAAAAAACTTCTGCATAGCAAATGAAACAATTTATATAATGAAAAGTGAACCTTTTGAATGGGAAAATATTTGCAAATCATATATATGATAAGGGGCTACTATCCAAAATACATATATCTTCACACCAGGTGGCAAAATAGGAAGGCTCTGAGCTTACCTCCTCCTATAGGCACATCAATATTACAACTGTTTACATGAGAACATCCTGAAAACCAGCAGAAAATGTTTCCTGCAACTAAAGATACAAACAAGAAATGAAAATGAAACAGGTAAGAGGGTGGAGACACAGTATAGTCAAGACCTTACTACAAGGTAGATGACCCACCCTGAGGTCCTGCACTGGGAAGACAAGGCCAGAATGTCTGGTATTGAAGACCAGTGGGGCTTGCATGCAGGAGACCCGGAGGACTGTAAGAAACAGAAATGCCACTATTAAAGGACATTAATGCAAAAATCTCACACTCAGAGTTCCACTGCAGAGGGAGTAATCTGAGAGGAGCCTGGGTCAGGCACACTTGCTGATCTTGGAGAGCCTCCTGGAGTTCTAGTTGGGGACATTGATGCTGGTGGCAGCCTTTTGGGAGAGCTCATCTTACAATGAGGACACTAGTGCTGGCAAGCAGCATTTTGGAGTTTTCCCTCTAGCCTCTTACCAGTGGGCTGGCAGCCAGCACTAGCCTCTATCCCACCACAGCTCATGGCAATACTGGATCCTTAACCCACTGAGTGAGGCCAGGGATCAAACCCACATCCTCATGAATACTAGTTGGGGTTGGTTACCACTGAGCCCCAGTGGGAACTCTTCTACCATAGTGGTTTAAAACATGCTTGATATGACTTCAGTCTTCTTCAATCTATTAAGACTTGTTTTATGGCCTAGCTTGTGATCTATGCTGCAGAAGTTTCCATGTGCATTTGTAAATAATGTGTATTCTGCTGCTTTGGATGGAATGTTCTTTATATATATATCTGTATATATATTAAAGTACATCTGATCTGATGTTCATTTAAGGTCAGGGTTTCTTTGTTGATTTTCTGTCTGGATGATCTATCCATTGATGTAAATGCTGTGTTAAAGTCCTCCACAACTACTGTGTTACTGTAAATTTCTTTCTTTCTTTGTTAATTTTATGTATGTCTTTAGTTGCCCCTATGTTGAGTACCTATATATTTACCATTGTTATATCTTCTTGCTAGACTCTTCCCTTAATCATTATGTAATGTTCTTCTTTGTCTCTTTTTACAGTTTTTGTTTTAGGACTATTTGTGTACAGACTTCTTTTTGTTTCCACTTGCATGGAATACATTTTCCCATCTATTTGCTTTAAATCTGGGTCTGCCTTTAGATCTGAAGTGAATCTCTTGTAAGCAGTATGTCTATCTGACTATAAAGATATATATATATATATATACATACATCTTTTATCTTTTTTCTTTTATCCATTCAGCCATTCTGTGTGTTTTGATTGGATTATTTATTACATTTTCATTTAAAGTAATTATTGATAGGTATGTAGGTATATACATATTTCCACTTTGTTAACTGTTTTGAAGTTGTTTTGTAGTTCATTTTTGCTCCTTTCTTCTTCTTTTGCTCTCTTCTCTTGTGATTTGATGACTATGTTTAGTGTTATGTTTGGATTCCTTTCTCTCTTTTTTGGTGTATCTATTATAGGTTTTTGGTATAAGGTATAGATAGAAAACCACAAACAAGTTGACATATTGATCTCTTCAATTTTTTTTCTGGGATATTTACTTAAATTTTCTTTTTTGGGGGGGTTTTGTTTTGTTTGGAATTTCCTTTTTTAATTTTATTTATTTTTTCCACTGTACAGCATGGGGACCAAGTTACATTTACATGTATACATTTTTTTTCCTCCCTTTGTTCTGTTGCGATATAAGTATCTAGACATAGTTCTCAATGCTACACAGCAGGGTCTCAATGTAAATCCATTCCAAGAGCAATAGTTTGCATCTGTTAACCTCACACTCCCAATCCCTCCCACTCCCTCCCTCTCCTCTCAGGCACCCACAAGTCTATTCTCCAAGTCCATGATTTCTTTTCTGTGGAAAGTTTCCTTTGTGTCCTATATTAGATTCCATTTGTAAGTGATATCATATGGTATTTTTCTTTCTCTTTCTGACTTACTTCACTCAGGATGAGAGTCTCTAGTTCCATCCATGTTGCTGTAAATGGCATTATTTTGTTCTTTTTATGACTGAGTAGTATTCCATTGTGTATATATACCACCTCTTCCGAATCCAATCCTCTGTCAATGGACATTTGTGTTGTTTCCATGTCTTGGCTATTGTGAATAGTGTTGCAATGAACATGTGGGTGCATGTGTCTTTTTTAAGGAAAGTTTTGTCTGGATATATGCCCAAGAGTGGGATTGCTGGGTCATTTGGTAGTTCTATGTATAGATTTCTAAGGTATCTCCAAACTGTTCTCCATAGTGTCTGTACCAGCTTACATTCCCACCAACAGTGCAGGAGGGTTCCCTTTTCTCCACAACCCTCCAGCACCTGTTATTTGTGGACTTCTTAATGATGGCTATTCTTACTGGTGTGAGGAGGTATGTCATGGTAGTTTTGATTTGCATTTCTCTAATAATCAGGGATGCTGAGCATTTTTTCATGTGCTTGTTGGCCATCTGTTTATCTTCCTTGGAGAACAGTCTATTCAGGTCTTTTGTCCATTTTTCTATTGGGTTATTGGCTTTTTTGGTGTTGAGTTGTATAAGTTGTTTATATATTCTAGAGCTTAAACTCTTATCCATTGCATCATTTGAAACTATTTTCTCTGTAAGTTGTCTCTTTGGTTTCTTTTGGTTTCCTTTGCTGTGCAAAAGCTTGTCAGTTTGATTAGGTCCCATTGGTTTATTTTTGCTCTTATTTCTATTGCCTAGGGAGACTGACCTGAGAAACTATTTATGAGGTTGATGTCAGAGAATGTTTTGCCTATGTTCTCCTCCAGGAGTTTGCTTGTGTTTTGTCTTATATTTACATCTTTAAGCCATTTTGAGTTTATGTTCATGCATGGTGTGAGGATGTGTTCTAATTTCATTGCTTTGCATGCAGCTGTCCAGGTTTCCCAGCAATGCTTTCTGAATACACTTTCTTTTTCCAATATTTGCCTCCTTTTTCAAAGATTAATTGACCATAAGTGTCAGGGTTTATTTTTGTGTTCTCTATTCTGTTCCATTTGTCTGTCTGTTTTGGTACTAATACCATACTGTTTTGATGACTGTGGCTTTGTAATATTGCTTGAAGTCTAGTCAGTTATGCCCCCTGCTTGGTTTTTATTTTTCAGGATTGCTTTGGCAATTCTGGGTCTCTTGTTGTTCCTATAAATTTTTGGATTGTTTGTTCTAGTTCTGGGAAAAAATGTCATGGTTAATTGGATAGGGATTGTGTTGAATCTGTAGATTGCTTTGGGTAGTATGGCCATTTTTACAATATTGCTTTTTCCAATCCATGAACATGGAATATCTTTCCATTTCTTTACATTTTCTTTAATTTCTTTGATTAAAGTTTTATAGTTCTCGGCATGTAAGTCCTTTACCTCCTTGGTCAGATGTATTCCCAGGTATGTGATTTTTTGGGGTCAGATGTATTCCCAGGTATGTGATTTTTTGGGGTGCAATTTTAAAAGGTATTCTATTTCTGTATTCCTTTTCTAATATGTCATTGTTGGTATACTGAAATGCAATTGATTTCTGAATGTTAATCTTATATCGTGCTAATTTGCTGAATTTTTTGATTTTTCAAAGAGTTTTGTTGTTCAGTCCTTATGGTTCTCTATGTATATTATCATGTCGTCTGCATACAGTGACAGTTTTCTCTCTTCTTTTCCTATATGGATGCCCTTTATTTCTTTTGTTTGTCTAATTGCTGTGGCTAGGACTTCCAACACTATGTTGAATAGCAGTGGTGAGAGTGGGCATCCTGCCTTGTTCCAGATTTGAGTGAGAAGGCTGTCAATTTTTCTCCATTGAGTATTATATTTGCTGTGGGTTTCTCATAAATGGCTTTGATTATATTCAGGAATGTTCCCTTATACCCACTTTGGTGAGGGTATTGATCATGAATGGATGTTGGACTTTGTCAAATGCTTTTTCTGCATCTATTGAGATGATCATATGATTTTTTACTTTTCTTTTGTTAATGTGGTATATGACGTTGATTGATTTGCATATGTTGAACCATCCTTGTGAACCTGGGATGAACCCTACCTGGTCATGGTGTATAATTTTTTTGATATGTTGTTGGATTCGGAGGCTAAGATTTTGTTGAGAATTTTTGCATATATATTCATCAAAGATATGTGCCGATAGTTTTCTTTTTTGGTGTTATCTTTGTCTAGTTTTGGAATGAGGGTGATGGTGGCCTCCTAGAATGTCTTTGGGAGTATTCCTTCTTCAACCTTTTGAAAGAGTTTAAGGAGGATGGGCACCAGATCCTCTTTGTATGTTTGGTAGAATTCGCCTGTGAAGATATCTGGTCCTGGACTTTTATTTGTAGGGAGTGTTTTTATGACATATTCAATTTCATTTCTAGTGTTTGGTCTGTTCAGTTGGTCTGTTTCTACTTGATTCAGTTTTGGCAGGCTGTAACATTCTAGAAAGTCATCCATTTATTCCAGATTGTCAAACTTGTTGCCATATAGTTGTTCATAGTATTCTCTTATGGTTTTTTGTATTTCTGCAGTATCCATTGTGATTTCTCCTTTTCATTTCTAATTTTGTTTATTTGGGTTCTTTCTCTCCTCTTAGTGTGTCTAGCCAGCGGTTTGTCAATTTTGTTTACCTTTTCAGAGAACCATCTCTTTGTTTTATTAATTTTCTCTATTGTTATTTGAATCGCTATTTTATTGATTTCCTCTTTGATCTTTATAACTTCCTTCCTTCTGCTGACTTTAGGTCTTTTTTATTCTTCTTTTTCTAATTAATTTAGGTGGTGGGTTAAATTGTCAGTTTGGGATTTTTCTTCTTTTTGAGGAAGGCCTGTATCACTATGAATTTCCTTCTGAGCACTGCTTTTGTGGTGTCACATAGATTTTGAGAGGTTGTGCCTTCATTATCTTTTGTCTCGAGGTATTTTTTTAATTTCCATCTTGATTTCCTCATTGACCCATTGGTTTTTTTAGTAGCATGTTGTTTAGTCTCCATGTAATAGTTTTTTTCTCATTTCTTTTCCCATGGTTGATTTCTAGTTTCATGGCATTGTGGTCAGAGAAGATACTTGAAATAATTTCTATGCTCCTAAATTTGTTGAGGTTATCTTTGCACCCTAATATGTGATCAATTCTTGAGAATGTTCCATGTGTACTTGGGAAGAATGCGTATTCTGATTTTATTGGATGTAGTGTCCTGAATATGTCAATTAAGTCTAACTTTTCTATTGTTTCCTTTAGGATCTCTCTTGTTTTATTGAATTTCCTCTAGAGGATCTGTCCATTGATGTGGGTAGGGTATTAAAGTCTCCTACTATGATTGTATTCCCATCAGTTTCTCCCTTTATGTCTGTTAATATTTGTTGTATCTATCTGAGTGCTCCTATATTTGGGGCATATATGTTGATGATAGTAATATCTTCTTGAATGGATTCTATAATCATTAAATAATGTCCTTCTTTGTCTTTCTTTATGGCTTTTGTTTTAAAGTCTATTTTGTCTGGTATGAGTATTGCAACTCCTGCTTTCCTGTCATGTCCATTGGCATGAAATATTTTTTCCCACCCCCTCACTTTCAATCTATATGTGTCCTTTGTCTCAAGGTTGTAGGCAGCAGATTGAAGGTTTTTGCTTTTTTATCCACTTAGCCACTCTGTGTCTTTTGATTGGAGCATTCAGCCCATTGACATTTAAGGTGATAATTGATAGTTGATTGTTTATTGTATTGCTGTATTCTTTTAGCTTTTGTTTGTTGGAAAAAATTTTTATTTCCCCTTCTAGTTTAAATGATATTCTTTCTGGATAGAGTATTCTAGGTTGCATATTTTTTCCTTTCAGTGCTTTAAATATCTCTTGCCATTCCCTCCTGGCCTGTAGAGTTTCTGTAGAGAAATCAGCTGATATCCTATGGGGGTTCTCTTATAGGTAACATTTTACTTTTCTCTTGCTGCCTTTAGGATCCTGTCTTTATCATTAACTTTTGCCATATTTATTATAATGTGTCTTGTTGTGGGTTTATTTGGGTTCAACTTGTTTGGGGCTCTGTGTCCTTCCTGTATCTTGAAATCAGTATCCTTTAGATTTGGGAAGTTTCCAACAATAATTTCTTCAAATATGTTTTCCATCCCCTTATCTTTTTCTACTCCTTCTGGAATTCCTTTTATTCATAGATTGGCCCACTTCATATTATCCCACAGGTCTCTTGTATTGCTTTCATGTTTTTTTCATTTGGTTTTCTGTCTGCTGACCTGATTGGGTGATTTCCATTATTCTATCTTCCACATCACTAATTTGTTCTTCTGCATTATTCATTCTGGTTTTTACTACGCTTAGCTCAGTTTGTATCTCTGCAGATGAACTTTCTAGTTTTTCTTGGCTCTTCCTTATATTTTCTAGTTCCTTCCTGAGGGTGTCTGCATTACTGTTCATATCTTCTCTTAATTCCTTCAGTATTTTCACTATTTCCCTTTTGAACTCCAAGTCTGTCAGACTGCAGAGTTATGTTTCATTGTTGACTGTTTTAGGTGAGTTCTCCTGGTGGTTTACCTTGGGGTGATTTCTGAGCTTCTTCATCTTGCTTGTTATTTTCTTTTTCTTGGTGGATTTTTACTCCCTGAGGCCAGGCAGGATTTGCCTTGGCACTGCTGTGGAATGTTTCCCTAGGGCTGGCGGTGTTGGTCAGTCTTCTTTGAGGCAGCATGGCTTTTCCTGAGGCTGGGCTGGACTGACAGGGTCTCTCTGAAGCACAGGAAGACTTCCTGAAGGCAGACATGGCTGGCAAGTCCACACCGCGATGGAAGCAGATTTCACGTGGCTGGGCAGAACTTGCTCTGGTGTTTCTGGGCTGTGGAGGTCTTCCAGGGTGCTGGTGGTGCTGGACAGCTGCTTCACGGGGATGCAGTATCCCCCAAGGGTGGGAGCGGCTAGCTGGGCCACTGAGAAACCATGGGGCTCTTCCCCAGGGCAGCCAGAACTGACAGGACCACCTGTAATCAAAGCAGATTTTGCATCCTGGGCCACACTTGCTCTGGCTTTTCTGGGCTGCGGGGTTTGTTCCAGGGGGCTGGCAGTGCTGGGCAGTTTCTTCATAGGAGTGCAGCACCCCTTGAGGGCAGGAGCAGCTATCCACGCTGCTGAGAAACCAAGGGGCTCTTCCCCAGGGCAGCCAGAACTGGCAGGACTGCCCCGCAATGGAAGCAGATTTTGTATGGCCGGGCAGAGCTTACTCTATTGTTTCTGGGCTGCAGGCCTTTTCCAGGGGGCTGGTGGTGCTGGACACTGCTCTGTGGGGGCATAGCCCCTCCAGAGGGCAGGCAGGCCAGGGCAGGGAAAGTCCCTGAGGTGGTAGGCTTCCTGCAAATGGTGAAGCCAGCCCTCTGGGATGGCAAGCAGCCTTAGGTCAGTTGCATACGTGTGGGGTAGTGGTAGGGGGAATGCACTGGGAAGCACTGCTTTCTGCTAGCTGGTGGGCAAGTGAGCTCGCCGTGGTGCAAGGAGTATTCTGTGGCGGCCCACTCCTCCCCAACACTGGTACCTTGTCTCTCCTGTGGATCCAGGTTCCCTCTGATGTGGCTTTCCACTCCCCAGCCCTTAGTGTATTGCTCCCTCCACCCATGATGCTCCACTTCCTAGTCTCCCAGGCAGTCTCTGCCACACCAACCCAATGGACCACTTCCTAGTCCCCCAGGCAGTCTCTGCACCGCCTCCAGATCCGAGGTCTCGGTGCCCAGCCCTACCCAAGCATCTTGGTTTTTGGTGACTGTGCCAGTAGTTCAGATGATCTGTTTGATTCTCCCTCTGCTTTTCAGATCTCAGACTTGATCTCTTTGATTTGAACACATGGTAACAATCCTGCATTTTTAGTCCCCTCTTCAATTTGAATGTTTCTGACATCATGTTTTTTATCTTTTTTTTGTGAATCCTTTAAATAATTATTTTGGATATTGATAATTTTACTACTTTTGTCTTTTAACCTTCATTCTAGCTTTTAAATAGTTGATCCACTATCTTTACTGTATATTTGCTTTACAAATGAGGTTTTTTCTTTCATAATTTTCCTATAGCTAGCTGTGGTCTTTTCAGCTTAGAGAACTCCCTTTAGCATTTCTTATAAAGCCAGGTTTTAGCTTCTGTTTTTCTGTAAAAATTGTGTCTTTTCTCTAAGTGTTAATGATAGCCTTACTGAGTACAGTATTCTTAGTTGTAGATTTCTTCCTTTCATCACTTTGAATATATCATGCCACTACCTTCTGGCCTGCAAAGGTTCTGCCTAAAAGTCAGCTGATAGTTTTACATGAGTTTCCTTGTAGGCAACTAGTTGCTTTTATTTTGCTGCTTTTATGATTCTCTCTTTAGCTTTAATTTTTGTTATTTTAATGTGTCTAGGTTTGGACTTCTTTGCATTCATATTATTGGGACTCTGTACTTCATGTACCTGGATATATGTTTTCTCCAACAGTTTAGGAAATTTTTCAGTTATTATTTCTTTAAATGTGTTCTATGCCATCTTCTCTCTCTCTTCTCTTTCTGGGACCCTTATAATGTGAATGTTAGTATGCTTGATGTTGTTCCAGGCAAAGTGGCCAAAAGATAGAAAGAAAAATAAAGTTAAAAAACAACAATTCTTCCTTTGGCAAAACATATACCAAAATTGGAACACATAGAGAAGATTAGCATGGCCTGAGCACAGGCATGGCATGAAAATTGGTGAAGTATTACCTATTAAAAAAAAAAGTGGTGGTCCAGGAGTTGGAGGAGGAGAGAAATGGGAAGTTATTATTAAATTGGTATAGATTTTCAGTTTTGCAGGATGGAAAGAGTTCTAGAGATAGTTGGTGGTGATGGTTGCACAACAATATTAATGTATTTATATCACTGAACTGTACTTATAAAAATTGTTAAAATGATGTTTTGTTACATATATTTTATAATAAAATAATATCAATACCAACAATTTTAAAAAGAAACATATATAGGTAAACAAATACATATATATGTACATAATACACACATAAATGTATACGCTACTTGGCATTTCACATGAAGAACTTATTCTAACACCCACAACAAAGATCAAATCTGAACTGCTAATATGGCTGTTTTGCAGTGAAGGATAATGTTGCTATGCTAGATCTTAAGGTATATTGTGTACTTTTTTACTCTAAGTATGTACCATGAAATATTTTAGACATTTTTTTTATTATTTATCTGACATTCAAATGTAACTGCATAACCTGTATTTTTATTTGCTAATTCTGACCACCCTACACCCAAGAAACCTCTCCTTAAATCTTTCTATATCACTCTCCAATTTTTTCTTCTATAAAAGTGCATGATAGGTTATAAGAGATGCAAAACTCATTCTCTGGATTTCTCAATGCACTTTAGTTGAGCATTGTTGGAGATTTTCCAATCTATTCTGTGCTGGTGCATCAGCCAAAGGATAATTTAGCAACTTGTCACATTAATTACTGGCAGCAGACATTTTGCAGAGGATTGGAGAAGGCAAATGTTTATAGAAATAATCTGGATATTTTAAGTAAACTGAGCAGTCACATACAGAGACTATTTGAAATAATCATAAGAGCTCTGACACAAAGAATTAGTGTCTAAGTAGCAACAGCTCAGTATAAGGATAGCATGGTACACAAAGAATTAAATCATCAGATGTTAGAATGGAAAAAAAGCAATGAGGATTATAGAGCACACAGGAGCAGAGAGTTCTGTATACTAAGAGTTGCTACCATTTCCTTAAGCATAAGAAAATTAAAATCAGTGTAAGTACATTGATCATTTATAATTTTGCACAGTATGTTAAGATAAATTTACTTTCATTATGAATTATCAGTCATTTCTGATAAATCCTTTTTGTTGTTTCATAAAAAATCTAGTTAAATAATTCCTGTAGGTGCTATTACAGATCTATATCTGGACCTGAACAGAGCAGTCTATACCCTACAGACTGTGGTATTATATGGGCTGATTTCAGTTTGTGAAATTGTTTAAGGACCACAGACGCCAAATCGAGGTAATATGCTTAGTGTAACTCCCAGAAAGAATCTGACTCCAAGTGGGAATTCCGGTTTTCTTGGAAAGATAACTCTTTGGGGGATTACAAAAATATGGTGACCTTTACACATAGGTAATTGAATATATTTACCAGTTTTAGGGAGATGGTTTTTCTATAAGTGTGACTGCTGAGTTGAAAGGGTAAAAGCATGTGAAATTTTACTTAATATTGCTGAATTCTATTCTATACCTATTGAAATGTATGAATTCCTGTTTTCACATTCTCACAATGTAGCATATGATAAGAGTTTTGGATTTTAGTTGATCTGAAAATTTGGTCGTCTACTTTTGCATATTTATGCTTAATTATTTATTTTACCTTTTCCTATTTTAATGGAATTCTTCCCCTCCTTTATATCTTCTTTTATTTACATATATGAAGTTTATAATTTTTGAATGTTAGTTTAATATATTGCCATTTTACTAAATTCACTTATTATTTGATATGGTTTTCCTTTGACTCTTAGGACTTTTCCGGATTTTCAATCATAATAGAGATCTTTACTCTTCTATTATAATTCAAATTTTTAAATATTTTATTTTATCTAATTACATTAGCTAATATCTTCAATGTACTGTCACGTAGTAGTGCAAATGATGAGTAAATTTGGCCTGTTGTTTATTTACTGGAATGTCTTTAATATTCCTTATTAGGAGGTACATATTAAGAAGGGATCCATCATTAACTACTTACTATATGTTATTGTCAAAGATGGATGTTGCATTTTGTCAAATGTTAACTGTCAAAAGTCAAATAATATATTGCTAATATTAAACCACTCTTGCTTGCCTTAAAAAATTTCCACTTAGGAGGTCCTATTGTGCTCAGCTCCAGCATACCCAGCTAGTATCTCTGAGGAGGAGGGTCCAATCCCTGGCCTTGCTCAGTGGGTTAAAGATCTGGCATTACCACAAGCTGCAGTATAGGTTGCGGATGCAGTTTGGATCCTGTGTTGCTATGGCTGTGGCATAGGCTGGCAGTTGCCATTCAACTCCTAACCTCCTGGGAACCTTCATATGCCACAGGTGCAGGCCTAAAAAAACAAAAAAAAAAAAAAAAGAAAGAAAAAGAAAAAGAAATTCCACTTACTAATGGTATAATCTTTGTTTTTTAATATAATTTTATTGAAAAGTACACAATTTTTAAGGCATAGCTCAAGGAATTTTCACAAAGTAAACATTCATGTAATAGCATATAGGTCAAAAAACAAAACATTACAAAACTCCAGAAACTTTGTGGCACTTTCTAGTCACTATCAACCCACAACGTAATAACCATTATCATTCCTTCCAACCATGGATTTGTTTATTATGCCCACATTACTCCCTCTCGTAACCCACTAATGGCCCTGCAATGTTGCTTTTATCTAAGCTGCACTATCCAAAACAGTAGCCATTAGCCAAATGCAGCTATTGAAATTTAAATTAATTAGAATTAAAAATGAAATAAACTCAGAGAATAAAACTAATGAAAGCAAAATCAAGAATAGTTAAAAAAACAACAATAATAACATTGTCAATTAATAAAATGATTGTGAAAAGTTATGAATTATAAAATTACTGGCTAACCAATTCAAAGCAACAAAAGAAAAAAGGGAAAAATAATACAACTACCTCACCATAGAAATCTTCATGGTAAAATAGGGGAGTTCCTGTCATGGCAAAACAGGAACAAATCCAACTAGGAACCATGAGGTTACAGATTCAATCCCTGGCCTCACTCAGTGGGTTAAGGATCCTGTGTTGCCATGAGCTGCGGTGTGGGTTGCAGATGTGGCTCAGATCTAATGTTGTGGCTGTGGTATAGGCCAGCGGCAACAGCTCAGATTCAACCCCTAGCCTGGGAATCTCCATATGCCGAGGGTGCGGTCCTAAAAAGACAAAAAAAAAAAATAAAAAAAAAAAGAAGAAAAAAAAGAAATGATTATGGGAAAATATCCGCAAGTATAGAGGAAAATAAAAGAATCATAAGTTCCTACCTTAGTTTTGTTTTGCTTTGTTTTGTTTGCAAATAAGCTTGAATATGTGGGTGAAATAGAGGAGCTCTCTAGTATAATTTAAATTACCCAAAACAATATTATAGATTGGAAATAGAAAATGTAAAACCTTAAAATTTTGTTCAATTTTTTTTAAGGGCTGCACCCATGGCATACAGAAGTTCTCAGGCTAGGGATACAATCAGAGCAGCAGCTGCCAGTCCACACCACAGCCTCAGCAATGCCAGATCCGAGCCACATATGTAATGTACACCACAGCTCACAGTAACGCCAGATCCTTAACCCACTAAGCAAAGCCAGGGATTTAACCCACGACCACATGGTCAGTTTTGCTACTGCTGCACCACCATGGGAACTCCTGCTCAATCTTTATTAAAATTTTAATTGAAACTGTAGGGCAGAAGTCACATTTTTTTTTTTTTTTGGCTGCGCCATGCAGCATGCAGAAGTTCCCAGGCCAGGGACTGAACACACACAATAGCAGCCACCCAAGCTGCTTCAGTGATAATGCCAGATCCCTAATCTGCTGAACCAGAAGAAAACTCCCTAGAAGTCACAATTTTATTCAATAAAAAAACTTTAGGAAGGAAAAGAAATAGCTACACCAGTTGCTTTTTACAATGTAAATTCTAGGATAGTCTTTATTTTTTATTATACAGTAAACTAAATCAACAGTTATCACAGAGAAAAATGAGTGTGTGTTGGAAAAAGAAAAGGCAGCATTCTACCTACTACATTATATTTCTCCATTTTCTGTATCTTGGCATTATAAGATTGAGTAACATGTCTCAGTTAATTTATTATAAGAGCATCTTGATATTCTGCTTTTTAACTCTAAGTAATTCATTGCCATGACTTTTGTATGTGATCCTTAAATGAGGGGCTGTAATAATCACTGTAAGCCTTGATTTTCCTTCTGTTAGAGTAACTTTTTTTTTTTGAAATTATTGTAGGAAATTTAATTTTATTACCTATAGTGTAGGTGTTATATGGACATATGCTATATGTGTCCATATAGTGTAAGTGTTATATGTACATATGTTATATGTGTCCTCATCCTAATACCCAGAGCCTGTCTTTGTGACCTTAGTTGGGAAAAGGGCTTCTACATGTGTAATTAAATTGAGGTTATCAATAGGCGGATTTTCTGGTGGGCCCTAAATTCAAAGATAAGTGACCTTATTAGAAGCTGTAGAAGCAGAGACTTTTTTTTCCTCCTGCTTTCAGAGGGAGCAAAACCTTGTCAATACCTTGATTTTGGACTTCTGAACTCTAAGATTATGAGATATTTTTTGTTTTTATTGTTTTATTTTTTGGTTTTGTTTTCTTTTTTGAGCCACTAAATCTGTAGTTGTGTGCTATGGCAGCCCTAGGAAACTAATGCATCACCTGTTGTAATGTTCATACTAATACTGTAATGACTACTTCAGTATTTGTCAATTCATTTTATTTGTAACTCTCCACTACAGATGTGGTATAAATTTATTTTAAGACAAAGGTTTAAAATACCTTTTCTTGGATTTCTTATTAGAGGTCTATTTGAGAAAAATAAATTAGTCATTCTAGCAGGTTCGTTTTACACACACATGCAAAACTTGTATTTTTGACAACTGAATTAAATTTTAAAATTTTAAAAGAAGAGCAACCATTGAAGAAATGTGCCCATACCCTGTGCCTTTTGCCATAAAGTTAGGTTCAGAAAAGTTTACATTTAAAATTTTTAGACCTTCGGGTAAGACTAATTCCACACTTGAATTACATTGATAGTAAAATTTGGTGGAGATAAATATTTTTAAGTATTATAATAGCTCAACATTAAAGTAATAATAGTAGAAAGGATAATGATGTACAAATATATATATTTATAAATTCTGATGAAAAATTTAGAGACTATAAAAGTAGGACATGAAGAGTCCTTGCCCAAATAGTTTTAATAATAGAATATTTCAATGCAGGCAAATACAGGAAAGCATCATTACTAGTTCAAAGGATAAAATAGTGAGTACTTCAGTTGAAACCAAAACTGCATTTATCAAATGTTAATTTCCTACCCTAATTTCAAACCTTCAAAGTAGAAATAAATGGTAATAGTAGCATCATATCTTATAATATGATAGTGGAGTCATTCCCGGTAAAGTCATCACAGCATTCTGGAAATTCTATCCAAAATAATTAGATGATACTAAAAAAATGAGTAGTGCAAATGCTTGAAAGGATTAATGGAAAAATCAGAATATTTAAAGACTATACAGTTCATTACATATAACATCAAGATAATCACTAATTTATAAAAATGCCAATAGTTTCTATAATATAAATATACATACAATAAAGGAAAGAGATCATTATTAAAAGCAAAAAAAGTAGTTGAAATGCATTGTTAAAAGATTAGCATTTAATGTACAGTAATTACAGGGAGTTCTCATTCCAGCTCAGTGGTAACGAACTCAACTAGGAAACATGAAGATGCTAGTTCAATTTTTGGCCTTGCTTAGTGAGTTAAGGGTATAGCATTGCTGTGAGCTGTGGTGTAGGTTGCAGATGTGGCTTGGATCTGGTGTTGCTGTGGCTGTGGTGTAGGCTGGTGGCTACAGCTCTGATTAGACTCTTAGCTTGGGATCTTCCATATGTCACCTGTGTGAGCCTAAAAAGCCAAAAAAAAAAAAAAGTACAGGAATTATATATTAAAGAAATACTTCAAAAAAAAAAAAAAAAAGAAAAGAAAAACAGGAGTTCCCATCGTGACACAGTGGTTAACGAATCCGACTAGGAACCGTGAAGTTGCGGGTTCGGTCCCTGCCCTTGCTCAATGGGTTAACGATCCGGCGTTGCCTTGAGCTGTGGTGTAGGTTGCAGACGCGGCTCAGATCCCGCGTTGCTGTGGCTCTGGCATAGGCCGGTGGCTACAGCTCCGATTAGACCCCTAGCCTGGGAACCTCCATATGCCGTGGGAGTGGCCCAAAGAAACAGCACAAAAAAAAAAAAAAGAAAGAAAGAAATACTTCAAAATATAATGAGGGATATCAATATATATTTTGATAAATGTAAAAAGATTTTCATTTATGACTATATGGTCAATCAGATTATCTTGTTCAAAAGATTTTTTTTTCTAAAAACTTGCTTTTACATGGTTTTTAAAAATGATCAAAAGAAGGAGTTCAAAAAAGACTAAAGTATTGGAGTATTGGATGTAGCTTTTGCTCCAAGGGCAGCTGCTAAATAGTAGTTACCTTGAGCTTCTGTTTTGATGGTCAAACAAGATACTGGAGAAGGCATTTGCTACCTAAGACTTGTGAAAGAGGAGAATGTAGTAGGTCTCTGGGTAAAGCTGAAAATATAAATGATCACTTGGAAATAAGAAATCAACTTACCTCATAGCAAGAGATGGCAGGAAAACTTGCCAGACTTGACCCTAATACTAATCAAAAAAGAAAAACATCTTTCCTGAGATGTTTTATTTGCTTACATCATTTTATTGCTTGAATTCACACTACCTGCTTCATATGAGAAGTATCAAGTGGAAAATTAAAAGTGGTGAAGTCAACTGGTCCCCAAGCTAACTGGCAGAACAAATGAAAAATTTTTTTGAAAAAAGAAAAAAGAAACCAAAGGAATCCAATAATTCTGTCAGATAAATTTCTAAACTATATACATGAACAGTCTTTGACCATAAAACAGTGAGTCATCAGATAAACGTAAATTAAAGTCATAATAACATACTGAACACCCACTAAAATGGCTAAAATTTAAGAGATTGACAATACCAAGTACTGATGAAAATGTGGGTTAATCAGAACTTTCACATATTGCTTGTATATGATAGTATAATTGCTTTGGTGAAATGCTTAACAATTTATTATAAAATTATTGTACACTTACTATACAGCTGATTAATTATGCTCAAGGCAATTACCTAAGTGAAACGTAACTATATGTTCACCAAAAATAAAAGATGTATGTTCATTTCAACTTTATTCATATTAGTCAAAGCATGCAAAGAACCTAAATGTCTATTAATTGCTGAATGGATAAACGGATTGTTGTACATTCATTCATAGAATGAAATAGTGATGCTTGAAAATAAAAAGGAACAAACTATCGATACATGCAAAAACCTGGGCTAAATAAATATTGAGTCACTCAGACAATTATTGCTAGGCAGTAGATATATTGGAGAAGCTGAAAACAAATAACGTATTGTGCATTCACTTGGAAGGGTAATCAAAGTATATTTTACATTAAAAATAATAATACAAATAAGCAATTTGCTAAACAGTGTATGTGCCCTCTCATTTCTGATTCTAAATAATGACTGCAAATATATGCAGCTATAAATCAAAAGATGGATAGATGAATGGATAGATAGACATGTTTAAGAACTGACAAAAGTATGGAAAAGATATCAGACTCTTAATAGGAGATATCTCTTCTGGTTATGGGATTGTATAGGATTGATAAAAAAGAGTATATAAAGAGAGAACTTGCAGTATTCAGTTTATAAGAAGAAAGTCTTCCAGTTCCAGAGCATTGGGTATGGTGAGTGGAGTGGGGAACTGAGCATGTATAGACAAGGTAGATTATAGACCAACTTGGTTATCTCCAATCAGAAATGTTTTCTTGAGCAGCAGCCAGCAGAGCAAGAAGTATCAGATGCTTCATTTTCTTTGGCGTGAAATCTGAGTTGAGAGTCTGGTAGATATTCACACTGAAGTCAAGAATCAGACTACCTGGGCCATAGGCAATGTGATTAGTATTGCAGAGACTAAAAAGGGTCTGCGGCCAGCAAGAGCCAAGGAGGGGGGAAGTCATCACAAGAACTGAGGATATCAGCAGAGAATGCTGTCCGAACACCCTCAGATGGAACTGAGCCAACTGGTTCTACCCTAGGAGATGCTGGATATTAAACCCTCAAACAAGTCTAGTGCACAAAAAGCACCACCTCAGGACCAAGTGGGTTTATCTCAGGAGTGCAACATTACATTAACATTAAAAAAAAAGTCCTATTGTCACATTAACAACAACAAAAAAGGATAATTATAGATGCAGAAAATGAATTAGATTAAATCTAACCCTCAAACATTAAAAACCCTGAGGAAACTAGGAATATAAGAGAATGACCCTCAGTATGATAAATGATATCTACCCCTAAACCTATGGATAACATTGGAGACTAGAGTAGAAAACTGAGGACTTTTCCCTTAAAATCAAGAATAAGATAAGATGTCTGTCCTTGCCACTTCTATTCAGCAGTGTGCTGGAGGATCTAGGCAGGTCGGGAATAAGTAAAACTATCTTAGCTTGCATATGACATTATCATCTAAATTCTAATGAATCCACAAATGAAAAAACTGCAAAAAATAATGAAGTACATAAGCTCACAAGAACATTTTCCACATAGAAAAACTAAATGGGGAGTTCCCGTTGTGGCGCAGTGGTTAACGAATCCGACTAGGAACCATGAGGTTGCAGGTTCGGTCCCTGCCCTTGCTCAGTGGGTTAAGGATCCGGTGTTGCGTGAGCTGTGGTGTAGGTTGCAGACGCGGCTCGGATCCCGCGTTGCTGTGGCTCTGGCATAGGCCGGTGGCTCCAGCTCCAATTCGACCCCTAGCCTGGGAACCTCCATATGCCGTGGGAGCGGCCCAAGAAATAGCTGAAAAGACCAAAAAAAAAAGAAAAAGAAAAAGAAAAACTAAATGGATTTCATATACTCCAAGAACAATTGAAAACAGAAATTCCAGTTTTTAGATCTTGAGCGAATATTTAACTTTTCTGAGTCAAGTTTCCTGACCTGTGAAATGAAGAGTCAGAGAACATGGAATGATGTCTAAGGCTCCTTCTAGCTTGATTCTATGGTGCTACCTACTCTGTAATTTTATGAAATCAGAGATTGTTTTGATCATCATTTTATTTCACAGAGCCCAGAAATGTAGGTGTAAATACATTGTCTGTTGAATAATAAAAGAATGACATGCAGGAATTGGCCACCAAGAAACAGGAGTGAGACTCCACTAGTGCAGATTTTTATGAAGTGAGTAGCTGCCATCTGGAGGGCCTCATAATTCTAAAGTCAGATACTAAATTCTATGGTCTTTAAGGTTTCCTTTGCCTCCAGGAGTATGTAATTCTTCCCATCTGAAAATAGCCTTAATGAAATGAAAGCTCATCAGAAAGCTCTTATTTATACCAACTTGAACATGGCACTGTGCTAGGCACTGGGGGGCAAGAACATTAGACTGTTCCCTCTCAGAGACAGAGTCAGAGGCCAAAATCAGAATAGAAATTATGTTCTTTTTCCAGTGACACAGGAGGCACAAACTCAAGTGTTTGTAAAATTACACTCTAACTTCTATTTCTTAAAATCATAGGGAGCAAAGACCTTTGGCTGTAATAACTTCGAATCACAGAATACTTAACCTAGTTAAATATGAAATTGACTTTGAATGTATCTGGTTTGCATGCTTAATTATTCCTTTGGCAACCAGGCTATGAAGAAGTTTGAGTACAGAATGATCACTGTTGGGGTGTGTATTTTACCAAAGTTAGTAATGCTTCATATCACCCCCTAGGAGGAAGTTCAAAATTAAAATTTATCTGGGAAACATGTGCACTAGTGAAATTATTTCCACTGAGCCAACATAGACTGAACACAGAGCCAAGTGACTCTGAAGAATCAGGTATCTGCTGACCTCTGAAGGGGCCATTAAATGTGTGAGTGCTAGAGCACACGTGGACCAGAACTCATTTCAGGTAGAGAAGAGGAAGCCAGGGGAGTAACAAACATTAAATTTCAGTCAAAAACTAATGGCCCCTAGATTCCAAATGTATTCACAGTCAAAAACACTCAGTAGGGTAAAAAGATATTAAAATGGAAATATTAAAAATATATGAAGGATATGGTCATAAAACCACCCAATCTTCTCCCTCTCATTGTCCGTTTAAGCCCCTTCTTTATGTGATTAAAAAAAGCATATATATATATATATATATATGGAGAGAGAGAGAGAGAAGGGAGGAAAAGGAGGGAGGGAGATTTATTTTAAGGTACTGACTCATATGACTGTGTGGGCTGGCAAGTCAAAATCCATGCAGAAATCCAGCAAGCTGGAATTCAGACAAGGCCCTTGACTCTGAAATCCTTAGGACAGGCCAGATAAGCTCAAAATTTGGGCAGGATGTCTGTGTTGAAAGACTGAAGCCATATTCCTTCTTCAGGAAACCTGTCTTTACTCCTAAGTCCTTTAACTTATAATAGGATGAGACCCAACAACATTATGAAGGAGAATCTGCTTTTCTCAAAGTTCACTGATGTAAATGTTAGTCCCATCAAAAAAAAAAATGCCCTCACAGCAATATCCAGACCATGTTTGGCCAAGCAACTGGCACTATAGCCTAGCCAAGTTGACACATAAAAGTAACTATTACAGTAGATAACTCTCCCCTAGTCCCTTGGGTAAAAATAAGTGTAGTAATTATTATTCTTCTGTTTCCTCTTAGAAAATGAACAGTTCTCAGGTCATTTCAAGACACAAAACAGTCTCAAGTCAAGATTTCAGATAGCCCAAACATACAGTTCCATATATGGTTAAGACTTTATCCCTCCGTCAGCCTTCCTGGGGCAGGGCAGCCTGTATTAAACAGGGAGAGTGTCTGCTTCTCCTAAGGGTCCTAGCCTAGTACCTTGATTTTTCCTCCCTCAGGCACTAGGCAGCCTCTAGTTCTTCCAGGGTCGATATCAAAATGAGCAAGAGTCACTGATACTGTCATGAGCTGGTGTTAGCACTCTCTGGGCTTCAAAGAAATTTAAATGTGACCTTTCTCCCAAGGGATGCTTTTGTCCATTTTTACAGACACATCCCACCCCCCTCTTGGGATCTCTCACATGTCTTTCTTTGACACAAAGTAAGTAAATTTCTTTCCTTGGATTTCATTCTGGTATCTCTTCCTCAGCTTCTAGGAACAAACTGGTCCATCATCTTGATGTTGGTCACCACATTCTAGGCAATCATGTTCTCACTGACATAGATTCTCAGATCTGGGTCTTGATAAATATGCAGGCATCAAGATCCTGATTAACTGGGATTCTCTGCAAAATGCTGTACTAACCATGCTCTCTCTTCAGAGCAGCTCATCAGGAATAGCTTCTACCCACCAGATTTTAGAGACCTGAGTTGGCTGTCAGTCTCCTTCACCCTCCATGCTTTCAGGGACATATACTGACTTAGGTCCTGGAATTGATACATGAGGTCCCTTATCTTGTGCAAGTTGTCCCCTGAACAACATAGATTCACTTATACATGGATTTTTTTCAGTAAATACATCCTGTGGTACTATGTGATCCACTGTTGGTTGAGACCAGGGATGCAGAACCACAAATACAATGGGCTGATTGTGAGGTTGTAGGTGGATGTTGAATTGCATGGAGAATCTGCATCCCTAATCCTCACACTGTTTAAGAGTCAACAGTATTTAATTTAGGAATACCTCCCCTACCCCTTCTTAAGGAAGATATGTTTCCTCAAAGACTCTCAGCTGTTGCCAGACCTGGGCTTTGATTTTTCTCCCACTTATCCCCCAAAGCTATTAAACTCAATTTAAGAGAAATATAAATATAGGTCAAAAGCAGGTTTTATATTCCTTTATGTCTCTTTTATATATATGAAAATATTTTATGCAGGGTTTTTAGTTAGTTTTCGAGGGAGGAATTACTCAAACAACTTTAGCCTAACATCATTTCTAAAAGCTAAATTCAAAAATTTCCAGTTCTTCAATATAACATGCAACCTTGGAATAAAACTCCCTCCTTATCAAAATGTAATTAAAGTGTTAACAGCTGATGGAAATAATTAAATATTTTACCTGAAAATCTTCATCTTATTCTATAGAATAATAGCTGTATGGTGAAAGAAAAAAAGGAGAGTGGTTTTGTGGTCAAATAAAATTTGCAAATGTTGAAATACACACTTCTTGGACAGTATTTCTCTGAATTTTAACATGCATACTTATGTAAAATAGAGATATATATGTTTCTGTGATTTCTGAACCTATTTTAACACAAAAATTATTTTATAATATAGCATTTCCAAGGACTGGTGTCCCACTGCATGTACTTTAGAAAAAAATCCTAAAAACTAATAGCGATAGATTTGGGAATATGTAGCCATACATGTTTATGATAATCTATTTTTCCTGATATTTATTCACCTAACTTTGCCTTGTTTTTAGCTTTTATAAGCGCATTTGGTATCTTTCTATAAATTGCAAAATACTACTTTTTAAAAAATCAAAAACTATTATATTATTGATTCTAAACTGACTTTTCTGTTTTCAGTTTGGTACTTAAGGATTCTAAAGAATCTTGGGTGGATATGATTTCAAGATAAACACTGGCACACGGGATCTCTTAATGATTCTCTAATGAGTCCCCATGGATTCTATCAGGACCTTTATTTTCATATTCAGTTCTCTCAAAGATGGTAGTAACATACCCATATTAGCCCTGGGGGGAAATTGTGAGAGAATTCTGAGTTTAGAGAAGATAAATGTGAAGGAATAAAAAAAGTGAAGTTTTCTAAGTTGAATTCTCAGTAAACTTTGTGAATCATTTAGATCGAAAGTGTGGCCTCACTTCATTCTAGAATTAGCCCCAAGACATCTCACTAGCACTACTTGACACTTTGTAAAATATTCGCTATAAATTCTGACTTTGGTAGAGTTTTAGTTTTAATTAGTTTGCACTGGTGTAGTGTTCTTTACAGAACAAACGTCATTGTGGTTGGGATTATGGATTGATTTCTCAAGTAATAATGAAAGTTACTAACAAAAGACCATCCAAGCTCACAACCTCTCCTCCAATACTCCTAATTTAGAGCATCAATCAAGTTTAACTTCCCCATCTCATTTGCAGTTGTTTTCTTAAATTGCATTATATTACAAAAAAAACCTATAAGTTATTCATATATCTCTTACCTAATTCTGGATTACATTTCAAAATAATGATAATCAACAGGCTATAGAAAATGTATGATATTTATAGCAACATGTAACCAACTTAATTAAGTAATATCAGAGACAAATTGAAATCTCTATGTTCTTTCTCTTGATTCAGACAATTTTCTTCATGAAATGAAAACTCAAATGGAATTACATGGCTTGATTACTTTTTAAAGTGATTATTGAGTTCTCCAGATACTTATTGGTTCCCGAGGATCAGTTATCCACATTTATAAAGTGCTTTATCTGATTGGCAAATATATTTCACTTACACTTTTTCAGTTGCTCCATTGTTTGTCAAATTATGTTTGACAGTATCAGACTCATTATACAGAGTAATTTAGTTATAAATATGACTTCAGGTTTCCCTAATGCAGTTTCTCTGAACATACATGACAACTTAGGTAGACGATAGCCATTGTAAAGACTGGAGCTGCCATATCGTTGTCTATATTATGGAATCAGTCTATACTCTATAAATGTGGATTCCAGCAGCAGGTTTAAACCTGATTTTCTGCATCATAGTTTATACTACAGGCAAATTCAAATGAGTAGAACTACAACAATATAAATAGTTTAATAGATGAAGAAAACCCATGAAATCCAAATTATTTCAGTTAAAGGAGAGATCAATGATCTAGTACAATTTCTAACTAAGGCTGAAGTCTCCTGTACTATACCAGAGAGAGGATAGTCATTTTTCATTTAAACAAGCTGAATACTATAAAACATCACTTGCTGATAGGGAATCCCATTACAGTTCAAGGCATTAGAGAAGTATCACATCCTCATGTTTAAGCCTGTAGTTTATAGAGCCAGATTGTGTGTTCAAATTCCATCTCTGCTATCTCCTGACTGGGAAGCTAGGTTAATTTCATCACATCCCTGTACTTTAATTTTGTGATGTTTAATGTGCATTTCTATAAAGATTTAAATTCGTTGATAAAAGTACAGAGTTAATAATGTATAAACACACCTAGAATAACTATTGGCATGAAAATAAAATTCTTTAGCCACGCCTGGGGCATGCAGAAGTTTACAGGCCAGGGATCAAACCTGAGCCACAGCAGTGACAATGCCAAGTCATTAACCTCTAGACCACCAGAGAACTCCCATTATTTTTAGAAAACTACTTCGCACATTAAACCAAACCTGTTTCCCAGTACCTTTCATTCATCAGTTGACTCTAAAAGTGGAGTGTAAAACATTTCCCTCTTGTACATTTCCAGTCTTGATCTTCTAGACCTCTTTTCATCAGGCAGAGGGTTATTAAGTCTCTAATATACATGAATACTGTCTTCAAGCTATTGGAGTCCTAAACTTAGATGCATGCATTTCTGGACTTCTTTGCTGATTCACTACATTCTACAATGATTTTTTACCTTTTTAAAAATTGAGATATAATTGACATATAACACCATATTAGTTGCACATATAAAACATAATAATTTGATATTTGTATCTGTATGTATTGCAAAATGATCCCCATAAAAACTATGGTTAATATCCATTACCATACATAGACTGGGAACTTCCATATGCTGCAGATGTAGCCCTAAAAAGTAAAACAAAACAAAAACAAAGAAAACCAAAATGATCAGAACTGTTGACAGTTGACAGTCCTAAGAAGATTGTGGGTCCATTATCCATTTTTTATTATCCAGAATATTCAGGTACGCCTAGTAGTTTCTAGAGCATTCAAATAAGAGATTTGTGTCAGGTTTGTTCAGTTTTTCTCTAGCTATGACATTCATATGTTCTTTTCCCAAGTTTGGATCGAGTTCTCAGAGATCAAGAACAAAGACCTCTTATCAAGGAACCTCCATAAAAACATATTTAATAACAGTAATTAAATAAATGTGTAGCCCAAAGCATTAAGATACAGTACAGCATAACAGTTCTGTTGTGCTTCAAAAGTTAATATGAGAAAATCTAGCTTAAGTGGTCAGTGGGAACACGCAGCAAGAAAAGTGTAAAATTATAAAACACTAATATTAAATCAAAACATTAATATTTTTAGGCTGCAAGGGAGTGCTAATAGTAAATAATCCATATAGTACTTTGACAATAGCAGGAATGTTATTAGCTGAGATGGTACATTTGACTTTTGGTCTCCTTCTTTTGAAGATGTCTGTGACTTACTAATTTATTCATTAATGTAAGAGCCCTGCATGGAGCACCCACTAGATGTCTGGCTGTGTTCTGAGCACTGAAAATCCAGTAACAGATGAGACGAGTCCTTGAATTTGAATTACAGCAGGAGAAACAGAAACTCAGTAGTTAAACAAACAAGTATATACAAGGCTATACTTTCAGACTGCCATTAAGTATTGCCAAGAAATTAAAGGGGACAGAGCATGGGAAATGGAAAGGATACTTTATTTATTTATTTAGTTAGTTATTTAGTTATTTTTGTCATATTATGTTTTTTGGTCTGTTCTAAATGTTATTTTTAAAAGTTTCATTGAAGTATAGTTGATTTACAATGTTGTGATCATTTCTGCTGTGCAACAAAGTGATGCAGTTATATAGGTACACACACCCATTCTCTTTCATATTCTTTTCCCATATGGATTATTACAGAATATTGGGTAGAATTCCCCAGACTATGCAGCACATCCCTGTTGGCCAGTCATTCCAACTACCTCAGTGTGCATATGTGGAAAGGTTATTATAGAGTGAATATTAGGACAGGCTTTTCTGAGGAGGTGATATATGAGCAGAGACCTGAGGATGTGTAGGGACAAGCTGTGTGATGATGTGACAAAACTGTTCAATAGCAAGTGAATATTGGGTGTAAAGTTCTCAAAATGGAAAAGATCTTGGAGTGCTGGAAAAACCTCAAGGAGGCCAGTGTGACTGAAGTGGGGTGTGAGGAAGAATAAAATAGGAGTTAGGGCTGGAGAGTAGCAGAGACAAAGTTATACTGGCCTATGGAGCCCCAGGTAAGGAGCTGGCGTGTATGTGTATGTGCACACACACATGCACACATGCACCTAAATATGCGAAGCAGTGGATGAGCACTGTGGGGAAGGTGACCAAATCTAAGGTGCAATTTTCAAGAGTACTCTGATGACTGTGTAGAGAAGAAACTGCAGTGTTGCAAGAGTAGACACAAGACCAGTTGTGAATCAATTTCCAAAGTCTACAAAGGAGATAGTGTCTTAGAGTGTGATGCTTGGAGAAGTGATCAGATGTCATGGGACTCAGATATATCTTGAGAGTGCACCCAACAGACCTCTCTGATAGATTAGATATGGGGGAAGTTGAAGTGAGAGAGATATTTGAAATAACAGAGCCATCAAGAATTGTGCAGTGCACAACCTTCATCTATGTACAGAGGAAACTTTGGCAAGTGGATGAATGTTGGTGACTGTAATGAGGAAATGAAGAAGCAGACTTTTGGGGGATTGAGTGGGAATATATCATTTTGCTTTGAACATGTTATGTTTTATATACCTCTAAACTACTGCTGTTGATACTAATACTCAGGGATGAATCTGGAGTCAGGGAGAGGTCTGGGTGGGGAATACGAATTTGGCCTCATCAGCATGTAGATGCCATATGAAACAATGGGGTTGGAAGGTCACTGAGGAAGGTATAGCCAGAACAGGGCCAGGGATGAAGAATGGGGGAGAAGAACAACATTCAGGAAAGGATAGGGGAAAAGGAACTGGGAACTAAAACTGAAGAGAAACCATCAGTGAAAATAAATCAGTTTCATGTAGAGTAAAGTGGAGAAGATTATGTTTACTCTCACTGAATGATAGAATTAAGATGAAGACATTGAGCTTACCAGTGGGCTTAAGTGAGATAGAGCTGTTAGTGACAATGATGAGTGATTAGTAAGGAAAAAAGCCTTCTATGAAGTTTAAGAAGAAAATGGAAGCTAAGGAGGTAGAGACCAAATGGAGATGATCCATTCAATGATTTTTTCCCCCTTGAAACAGCAGAATAAATTGACAGCAGATGAAAGAGGATGTAGGATCAAGAGGTTTTTATTTTTACAACATATTTGTATACTCTGTTGTTCAAGGTACATTAGATTATGCTGCAGTAACAACTAGGCCCCACATCCCAGTGGTTTACTGCAGCAAATGTTTATTTCTCACTCAGGCTATATATTCTAGGAGAGTCTGCTAGAGGCTCTGTTACCATAATTTCTCAAGGGTACAGTGTGACTTAGGCTCCATTGCCTTGTATCTACATGATCTCAAATACGTAAACTCTTCAACTGCTACTGTAGAAGAGCAAGACTAGAAAAGAATGAAGATGATTTTTATTCTCTTGGCCTGATACACATTTAATGGTAAGAAGTAATCACATGACCAGCAGAGAAGATAGAAAATGTAGGAGAGCTAATGAAATCTTTCATGGCCATCATGCCTCCACCATATGAGAGTACATTCGGTGTAAGGTCCAAATTCCTAAGCAGACCACAAGGCATGGAAATCAGTGCACATTTGGAGAGACTAGTTTTAGTTGCCCTCTCTGGGAAGGATGCTTTACCCATTGTATCAGGGAAGAAAGTTGGGTGTATGGATGCAGATTCATGGAGGCCAGGAGATTTGATGATGGAAAGACGAGGGAATTATCTTTTGAAAACTTTATTTCCTGGGGAAGTAAAAAACAAGGTCATCAATTAAGAATTAAGAAAGAGAGGTGGTTTCTGTAGATTTTAAGACACCATAAGTAATGGTGTCAAACAGTGTAAAAACAAGTTTACTAGGAAAACAAGATAAGATGGTAGCAGTAGCAAGGTGGACTGATTACTTTGCATTGATCTTGGAGCCAGATTTTCTGGAATCCAGTCTTGTCTGTGTCCCTTAGGACTGTGGCCTCGGGTAACTTAGCATCTAAGTGCTTCAGTTTCCTGATATGTAAATCTGTAGTAATAGTAGTAGTCAAATCACTTGGGGGATCAAAAGAGCCTGACATGGTGAAGTGTCAGCTGTTATTGTGAGGATAGGCTGACAATGGGACAACTTCAGGTTTATGGTATAAAAATGAAATGATGCCAGGTGGTTCAGCTGTGGGTTTTTTTTGTTTTTTTTTTTTTTTTGTCCATCCATATTCTGCTGCTCAGTTGCCAGGATGTAGATGTGGAGTAGGCAGAAAATTGGATTTAACCATGGTAATACCAGATGTGTATGAGAGAGGGCATTTTGTCCAGTGCTCTAATGCCAGGTAGTCTCATCCCAAGTATGAAGAAGCCTGGTTCCCCATTGTTTTGTTGTTTGTCTGAAATCCTAAGTATTTTTCTGTTTTCTATGAGCTATGTCAGGTGAAACTTCCACAAGGTGGAACTTTTCATGGGCCCTTCACATTATTTGGGGGTTTGAAAAATGAATCCTCTTCTCCAAGAAAACACCATTGATGATTCCATAAATGTGGCACATTTGGCAGCAACCAGTCTTCAAGTCTCTCCGTGAAGAAATATCACTTAAACCTATGGAAGTCAAGTAAATTGTTTTCAAAGCTTCTCTCTTAGAAATGAAGATAATTATTTCTATACCAAACGAGTTTCCATTATTGGGCTAAAACTCACATTCTTTTTCCCATAGCTGACTCCTTATTCTTTTCTTTGAGAATCCCTGAGTATTCGAACTTTGATCTTTAGTGGGAAACAGCCCACCAAGGATTTCCACTTCAATTATCTTGCCAGCTTATGCACTGCTTTCTTGCTTACTAATGAACTAAAGCAAATGTCACAGAGTAGAAAAGAGAGATGATTCTAATGAGATTATGGGCATACCAAATCTACCTTCTTTCCTCATATAGGAATCTGCAAGAATGCCAACAAAGAATCTGTTATTGTGAAATAACAACAGGACAGTTTTCTCCATGCTTTTCTTTGCTTTTGGAAGTCTTTTTACTTTGGGTTCTCTTTCCAAAATTCCCCTCTAGTTTCCTTAGTAACTCAGTCTTTACAGAAAGCCTTGTGATATCTAATTCATTGGGCTTCCCCATCCCACAACTATTAGATTTCTGATTTCAAAGGGCAAGGTGGTTGGCAATCTCCATGATGGCCTCTTCTAGCTCTCATTAAAACATGATGGTAAAAGTAGGAAGCAAAAAATATAGAAAGAGCAAAAGACAAAAACTCAGAATAAGTTTAAGGAGCCCAGTCTTCTACAGTCTCTCTCTAGGTATTGGTGATGCAGAGATGAACAACTGATAGCCTTTGAGAACTTTAGTTTGGTAAATAAAGAATTCTCACACATGACAAATGTTATAGTAAAAGTATGGACCTAGTTTTATGACAAGTGATGGAAACAGATAAATTCTGCCTTGGAAACTTTTAAGGAATATCTCACTGAGGGAATAATATATTTTACCTTGTCCTTGGAGGATCAGATCAAAATGATGGGCATTTCAGGTTGTAGAAACAGCACAAGGAAATGTGTGGAAAGCTGAAAGCATGCTGTGCTCCCTCTTAGAGAATTGTGCAGTTCTATGTGGTTAGATTACATGTCATATAAGGAGAATGGTAAGAGAAAAAATAAAAAAAATAGATGTGTGGCTAAAATTGAGGCATCTACTCTGACAAAGAAACTGGAACTTGGTATTAAGATCAATGGGGAGGCATCTCTTATGAATTGAAGGGAAAGAAACTAGACCGGGAAAATCATTTCAAGGTATTGCAATTAATTATTCAGATGAAAAATAATAAGGATCAGAACCAAGGCATCATCAATGGGGATTAAGAGGAGGTAGAATTCTAAATTAAATTATGCCTATAAAGACAAGAAAAGTGACATTTAGTCTGTTTCTTTCATTGAATGTTACCCACTATTAGAAACTTATTACATAAATCAAGTCCAAATGAATATATGGTACTTTCAAGTCTTATTCTAAAGTCTACGTTTCTCGTTAAAATGGCAAATTATTGATTTATTGTTTCTTTTTTTCTTTGGCTTAAAACTCTCATTTTTTAAGAGTTCTGCAAAATAGGCAGAACAGAGTATTCTTCTGTTGATCTTATTTATTGTCACTCCTGTGGGTCATTTAGCTTATAGGTCAGGTGGGGGCTGGATTAAATTGGGACAGTGGAGTGATGGGGCTTTTCTTCAGCAGAGTCATTCAGCTTCATTTTTATTTGTTTATTTATTTTAAATGATTTTTATTTTTTCTGTTATAGTTGATTTACAGTGTTTTGTCAATTTCTGCTGTACAACAAAGTAACCCAGTCATATACATATATACACACACACACACACACACACACACACACACACACACACACACACACACATATATATATATTCTTTTTCTTGCATTATCCTCCATTATGTTCTATCATAAGTAACTAGATATAGTTCCCTGTGCTATAGAGCAGGATCTCATTACTTATCCATTCCAAAGGTACTAGTTTGCATCTATTAACCCCAAATTCCCAATCCATCCCACTCCCTCCCCCTTCCCCTTGGGAACCACAAGTTTATTCTCTAAGTCCATAAGTTTCTCTTCTATGGAAAGGTTCACTTGTGCTGTATATTAGATTCCAGATATAAGTGATATCATGTGGTAGTTGTCTTTCTCTTTCTGACTTACTTCACTCAGTGTGAGAGTCTCTAGTTCCATATATGTTGCTGCAAATGGCATTACTTTGTTCTTTTTTATGGCTTAGTAGTATTCCATTGTGTATATATACCACATCTTCTTAATTCATTCAACTGTCAATGGACATTTAGGTTGTTTCCATGTCTTGGCTATTGTGAATAGTGCTGCAATGAACATGCAGGTGCATCTGTCTTTTTCAAGGAAAGTTTTGTATGGATATATGCCCACGAGTGGGGTTGCTGGCTCATGTGGTAGTTCTATATTTAGTTTTCTGAGGTACCTCCATACTGTTCTCCATAGTGGTCGTAGCAGCTTATGTTCCCACCAAGAGTATAGGAGGGTTCCTTTTTCTCCACTCCCTCTCCAGCATTTGTTATTTGGTGACATGTTAATGCTGGCCATTCTGTCTGATGTGAGGTGGTATGTCATGGTAGTTTTGATCTGCATTTCTCTAATAATCAGGAATGTTGAGCATTTTTTCATGTGCTTATTGGCCATCTGTATATCTTCTTTGGAGAAATGTCTATTCAGGTCTTTTGCCCATTTTTTCAATTGGGTTGTGGGCTCTTTTGCTGTTGAGTTGTATAAGTTGCTTGCATATTGTAGAGATTAAGCCCTTGTCATTTGCATCATTTGAAACTATTTTCTCCCATTCTGTAAGTTGTCCTTTTGTTTTCTTTTTGGTTTCCTTTGCTGTGCAAAAGTTTGTCAGTTTGATTAGGTCCCATTGGTTTATTTTTGCTTTGATTTCTGTTGCTTTGGGAGACTGACCTGAGAAAACATTTGTAAGGTTGATGTCAGTGAATGTTTTGCCTATGTTCTCTTCTAGGAGTTTGATGGTGTCTTATCTTATGTTTAAGTTTTAAGCTCTTTTGAATTTATTTTTGTGTATGATGTGAGGGTGTGTTCCAGTTTCATTGATTTATATGTGACTGTCCAGTTTTCCCAGCACTACTTCCTGAAAAGACTGTCTTTTTCCCATTTTATGCTCTTGCCTCCTTTATTGAAGATTAATTGACCATAGGTTTCTGGGTTTATTTCTGGGTTCTCTATTCTGTTCCATTGGTCCATATGTGTGTTTTGGTATCAGTGCCGCACTGTCTTGATAACTTGTGGCTTCGTAATATTGCCTGAAATCTGGGAGAGTGATGCCTCCTGCTTCTTTTTTGTTCCTTAGGATTCTGGGTCTTTGTGGTTCCAGATAAATTTTTGGATTGTTTAAAAATGTTCTGTGAAAAATGTCCTGGGTAATTTGATAGGCATTGCATTGAATCTGTAGATTGCTTTGGGTAGTATGGCTGTTTTTATGATATTAATTTTTCTACCCCAGGATCATGGAATGTCTTTCCATTTCTTTGAATCCTCTTTAATTTCCTTGATTAATGCTTTATAGTTCTCAGCATATAAGTCTTTCTCCTCCTTGGCCAGGTTTATTCCCAGGTATTTGATTTTTTTTGGGGTGCAATTTTAAAAGGTAATGTACTTTTGTATTTCTTTTCTAATATTTCATTGTTAGTATACGGATATGCAACTAATTTCTCATTGTTAATCTTGTATCCTGCTACTTTGCTGAATTCATTGATCAGTTCAAGTAGTTTTTGTGTTGAGTCCTTAGGCTTTTATATATATAGTATCATGTCATCTGCATACAGTGACAGTTTTACCTCTTCCAATTTGCATACCTTTTATTTCTTTTGTGATTGCTGTGGCTAGTACTTCCAATACTATGTTGAATAAAAGTGGTGAGAGTGGACATACTTGTCTTATTCCAGATTTAAGTGGGAAGGCTTTCAGCTTTTCTCCATTGAGTATTATATTTGCTGTGGGTTTGTCATAAATGGCTTTTATTATGTTAAGGTGTGTTCCCTCTATACCCACTTTGGTAAGAACTTTTATCTTGAATGGATGTTGGAATTTGTCATATGCTTTTCTGCATCTATTGAGATGATCATGTGGTTTTTGACTTTTCATTTGTTAATGTGGTATATGATGTTGATTGATTTGCATATGTTGAACCATCCTTGTGAACCTGGGATGAATCCCTCTTGGTCATGGTGTATGATCTTTTTTATATGTTGTTGGATTCAGTTAGTGAAGCTTTTGTTGAGAATTTTTGCATCTATATTCATCATGGATGTTAGCCTATAATTTTCTTTTTTGGTAGTATCTTTGTTTCATTTTGGTATTAGGGTGATGGTGGTTTCATAGAATGTCTTTGGGAGTGTTCCTTCTTCTTCAACCTTTTGGAAAAGGTGAAGGAGGATGGGCACCAGATCTTCTTTGTATGTTTGGTAGAATTCACCTATGAAGCCATTTGGTCCTGGACTTTTATTTATAGGGACATATTCAATTTCAATTCTAGTGATCTGTCGGTTCAGTTGGTCTATTTCTTCTTGATTCAGTTTTGTCAGGCTGTCTCTAGAAAGTTGTCCATTTCTTCTAGGTTGTGAAATTTGTTGGTATATAATTGCTCATTGTATTCTCTTATGATTATTTGTATTTCTGCAGTTTCCACTGTGATTTCTCCTTTTTCATTTCTTTTTTTTTTTTGGCTTTTTGTTGTTGTTGTTATTGTTGTTGTTGCTATTTCTTGGGCTGCTCCCACGGCATATGGAGGTTCCCAGGCTAGGGGTTGAATCGGAGCTGTAGCCACCGGCCTATGCCAGAGCCACAGCAACGCAGGATCCGAGCCGCGTCTGCAACCTACACCACAGCTCATGGCAACGCCGGATCGTCAACCCACTGAGCAAGGGCAGGGACCGAACCCGCAACCTCATGGTTCCTAGTCGGATTCGTTAACCACTGCGCCATGACGGGAACTCCTCCTTTTTCATTTCTTATTTCGTTTCTTTGAGTTCTTTCTCTCCTCTTCTTGGTGAGTCTGGCCAGAGATTTTTTCCATTTTGTTTACCTTTTCAAAGAACCAGATCTTGGTTTTATTGATTTTTTCTATTGTTCTTTGAATTCTATTTTATTGATTTCCTCTCTGATCTTTATTATTTCCTTCCTTCTGCTGACTTTAGGTTTTGTTTGTTCTTCGTTTTCTAATTCTTTAGGTGGTGGGTTAAGTCGTTGATTTGAGATTTTTCTTCTTTTTTCGGGAAGGCCTGAATTGCTGTGAATTTCCTGCTAAGCACTGCTTTTGCAGCATCCCATAGATTTTGAATTTTGTGTCCTCATTATCATTTGTCTCGAGGTTTTTTTAATTTCCTATTTTGATTTTCTCATTGACCCATTGGTTTTTTAGTAGCATGTTGTTTAGTCTACATGTAGTGAGTTTTTTCTCATTTCTTTCCTGTGGTTGATTTCTGGTTTCATGACATTGTGGTCAGAGAAGAGAAGATCCTTGAAATAATTTCTATACTCTTAAATTTTTTGAGATTAGTTTTGTGCCCCAGTATGTGATTGATCCTTGAAAATGTTCCATGTGTACTTGAGAAGAATGTATATCCTGATTTTTTTTGGATGTAATGTTCTGAAAATGCCAATGAAGTCTAACTTTTCTATTGTGTCATTTAGGATCACTGTTCTCTTATTGATTTTCTGTCTAGAGGATCTGTCCTTTGATGTGAGTGGGGTGTTAAAATCTCCTACTGTTATTGTGTTTCCATCGATTTCTCCTTTTATGTCTGTTAGTATTTTTGTATGTCTGGGTACTCCTATATTAGGGGCATATATACTGATGATTGTAATATCCTCTTCTTGAATGGATCCCTTTATCATTAAATATTGTCCTTCCTTGTCTTTTTTATGGCCTTCATTTTAAAGTCTATTTTGTCTGATATGAATATTGCAACTCCTGCTTTCCTGCCTTGTCCATTGACATAAAATATTTTTTCCTATCCCCTCACTTTCAATCTATGCGTCCTTTGCCCTGAAGTGAGTCTCTTGTAGACAATATTGTAGGCTTTTGCTTTTTAGCCAACCTGCCACTCTGTGTCTTTTGATTGGAGCATTCAGTCCAATGACATTTAGGTAATTATTGATAAATATGTATTTGGCAATTGTTGATTTATTTAACTTCTTGGGACTTCTAGAAGGCTTGTTCTACTTAAAATGTGCTCATCAATAATGTTCTATCAATAAAAAAGTTATGATTCTATAATTTTTAATTCCTTATATGCCATTCCCCATCTTTTCATTTTCTTTGTTTTCTGTTTTAGATGTAAGGTAAGCAATTAACTTCCGCAAATAGTTACTGAACTTCTGTTATGTTCTCAGCATAGTGATATGGTTAATAATGATAGATTAAAAACCTAAATTTCAGCCTTTACATAATTTCTGGTTTAGATCAGTAGAGAAAAGGAGTCAAGAAAGATAATAACCTCAAATGGCCACAATATAGTCTAAGATTATTATACAAATGAGGTATCATGAGGGTTCAAAATGCTATAAAGACACAAAGAAGTGATGTCAGGAGTTAGGATATGGTATATATGGTTTTGTGCAGACCACACACAATGTGGTGTAGGTTTTAGTGATGAAGAGGATGATGGTGGTGATGAAAATGATGGCAATAATGGAGGACAAGTTACTTTTAGCATCTGCAATTATACTAGTCACTGCTGATATGTCTATGGGCACACAGAGTCAGGAAGGCTCCTCTTCCACATGTATGCCTCATCTCCTGCATTAGTGATGCAAATCACTAATTGTGCAATACTAATAATGTAAATTGTTAGCCAAAGGATCTGCAGTCTGCTTGCTCCGCTTATTCAAGGGAATAAAGGCATTTTCAGAAAGGCTCCCATGCATTTAGAGAACGAAGAAAACACACAGGAGGAAAAGTATCACGGAGGAGTAAGGAAGCTCGTGTAAGAATCCAGAGCAGCTTTGCAAAAGGAATGAAAGAGCAGTTTCTTTTCTTCTGCCCTTGCAAATGTACTTACAAACTCAATCTCACATAAAGGAAGAAAAGCTAAGCTATTGTATGATGAGGTAGGGAGGAGAAAAGCAGCAAGTAGGATTTTAGTTCAGTTTTTAGAAGATTAAATAAGGCTGACACCAGGAACATGATGAAGTAAATTTCCCAAAGGGGTAGGATTTTGGCAGAAAATCAGAATCATGTATTTGGAAATGAGCATTATTCTTTAACCATAATAACAAAAACTCTAAATTATTCAGCCTGGAAATGAATTTTGGAAAGAATATAATAGATGTATTCATTCATACACTGATCCTGAAAACATACATCGAGTGGCTGTTATAGAACAGATACTGTGTTGGGTGTTGGTGGAAAAAATGCCTAGACAGTGAGGCTTCCTTCAAGAAGTTCTTGCAGAGTGACTAACAGGAAAAGAAAAAGGGAAAAGCAATAAACATGATGATATGTATTGTCAAGCTATGTATGTGTTGCTGAGGAAGTGTGGAGTAAGAAATTCTTCATCTGGCTAGGGTGTTCAGAATAGTTTTCCCAGATGAGAAACCATCTTGAGTTAGGATGTGCAAGATGAATAGAATTGCCAAGAGGAAGAGGGGATAGATATTTAAGGCAAAGAGGAAAAAAAAAAAAAAAGAGAGAAAAGCAGACCATGCATCAGTGGTAATTATTGCACATCAGATTCACTGTTGGATGCTGAAATGAGTAGGTAAAATCTTTCACATAAACAAAACTTATGCAGTCTCAAAGTGTCTCCCCCAAGGTATGTTTTAACTACAAAGGCAAAGATAGTAATGCTACAGTAGAAAAATGCAGTAGAAACTATCTTACATTAGATAGAGATCAGTATCACCAGTGATAAAATATACCAGCATTATGAACCCAAGGATGCAATGCCCTGAGAAGATGATGACACTTCTCCTTGTTCATGTCCAAAATGTATAACTTCAGTCCAATCATTCAAAGACCACAGGCAAAAGAAAACCAAGGGACATTCAAAAAAATAGCTTATTGGTACTCATCAAAGGTGTCAAGGTCATGAAGGAAGGACTGAGGAAATGTTACATACTGCAGGAGACTAAGGAGAAATAGCAACTAAATAGAAGGTGGGATCCTGGATATGATATGGAACAGGAACAAAGGAAATAAAAGAACTGGTGACTTTTGAATAAGGTTGGTGGTTTAATTAATAATAGTGTCCCAATGTAGATTTCTTTTACTTGATAAATGGACTACAGTCCTATAAGATATGAGAAGGAATGAAAGATGTATGGAAAGTCTCTGTACTGTTTTTCCAATTTTTCATTAAGTCTGTGGCTCAGAATTTTTAAGTTAAAAAAAGACATTTGAGGAGCTCCCACTGTGGCACAGTGGGTTAAGGATCCAGTGTTGTCAGTGCAGTGGTTTGGGTTGCTGCTATGGTACAGGTTCAATCCCTGGCCCAGGAACTTCCACATGCTGCGGGTGTGGCTAAAAAATAAATAAATAAAATGTTTAAAAATACTTTCAGGTTGAAGATAACAGAATGTTCATATGAAAGGGTAAATGCACCAATAGAATTTCAGTGTTGGATACTTGTGGGATATGAGGTAGGCCTAGTCCATCTTGAGGAGCTTGGCTATGGTCCTGTAGCTGACAAAAGGCCATGGAGGAAGTTAAATAGCGGAGCCTTGTAACCAGATTTTGCTTCATGCCCATGCTTCTGGTGACAACGTCATCAGGAAGTTTGGGATGCTGGAGCTGGGGACACTTTAAGTAGCTATAGGTCCAGGTAAATACGGTAAACACTTGTACCAGGACAGTGGTATAAGTGATGGAATGGAATTCTTGAGTTCCACAACAGTCTTTTAAGAGATTCATCTTCATTCTCTTGTTAAAATCATATGTGAATACTTCCTAGGTCTATTTTCTGTTATCATCCATATATCTATATATGTAGCCTACACTGTTGTCCATCATACCCTGATTAAGATTTTACTTATCCTCTATCTCATATGTGCTTCTCCTTTCTGACTTCCAGCCTGAAGTTTGATGTTATTACCTGGAGATCAGCTGCTCCTTATGCAAAACAAGCCAGATTTCTTTCAGTGGGCAATCCAACCTAGAAATGGGCTTTTGCATCCCCAGAACACTCTCCACGTAGGCAGCAAGAGACAGAGATAAGGAACTTTCACACTTCACCTGTGCTAAAATTGCCAATCCACCTTAGCTGATCAAGAGCATTAGAATTCAAGATCAAATAAGTTCTTAGCCAAGAATAGCATTAGTCCTTTGTTAAAGCAAGACAGAAAATGAAAAGTAAGAAGAAAACAAGTGAGGTTGTCCAAGAGAATATTTCTTGAATCTCAAAACAAAATAATACAACCCACCTTCTAAAGTATTTCTCTTCTTTGCATCTAGTCACAACTTTACACTATTTTGCCACTGCCTCCAAAATTCACTACCTGGGCTTCCACATGAAGCTTCTTAGTTCTGTGTTGTAATTTATTCTGGAGTTTCTATTTTAGAAAACCCAGAGATGAGAAAGGCTTCAAGGGGGATAAAAAGGCTGGCAAATGTATCCTCCAAAGCCTCGACTCCATCCTTCACCCTGTACTAATTTCTTGAATGCCCCCTGCAGATGCAGCCCAGGTGACCATCAGGTGGCTTCATAATAAAGCAGATTTAATTTGATAAGTAGAGGAAATAAGAAGTGGCCTCCTCCAGTGATCTTTTATCTGCATTGTTCTATTAAGGACTTATTCCTTTTTAATTTAGCATAGCTCCCAATACTTCCTAAGTCTTTTTCTAACAAGGCAAAGACTCCTAGTAGGAAAGCTACATTAGGCCACCACCATGTAGTGTGGTCATCTCTTCCTCTGTGAGTAAGGCAGGAGGAAATTATGAATACAGTAGACACTTTAAGAGGAACAGTGGCAGAGGATCCAAGGTTAAAAAGATAACCAGAGATCCTGGCCTTCCAAGAATGCCAGACTCCAGGTATTAGTAATATGCCTGATTTATTCCAATATCTGCCCCATTGCTTTGCTTTATGCATGGGTTTGCCTAAGACACTAATTTAAATATAGGGCTAGTCAGTGCTTTGAAAATTTGAGTAGATAGGAGTAAGCTTGGTCTTAGGTAAAAGAGAGTAGAGGAGGATTTCTGAAAAAGATCTTGAAAGAAGGACAGAAGAGACTACTCTGCACTCACAAAAAGAACTGGGATTCTTTTTTTTTAAAGCTAAGACACCCTAAAGGTCAGCTCAATTCCCAAGTTAATACTGGGAACAAAAGATAGAGGAACCAGGGTTTGGAACCAGGGCAGTGCAGAGCCTGGTAGAAATGAATTAGAGAGTATAGACATATAATCATCTGTTTGCCTGAAAACTTTGGGTGTTGTTCCCTGGGATATAGCTTTGTTCCCATTAACTGATATAAAAAATGAGATAAATATTGCCAAGTCTAAAATGTTTAGTATTAATGTTATTGAAATTCTTGGCCTCTGTAGTCCTGTGACAGGGAGAAGAAAGCCACTGTAGATGAGAAATCCTATAAGAAAACCATCCCAGGAAGAATTTATGGGTGTGCATCTGTTTTAGGGGAGTTGTGCAAATATTTTGAGAGATTCCCAATTCTTTCTCAGGCTCCAAATTAATTGGTCTTTTTAATAAGTAGAATTCAGAAAACATTAGGAAAACTTTATAAAGAAAGGTTTTCAGCAGAGCCTTTTTAGTTTCTACACAGGATGACATTAATAATTAAATATTACCCACATTGATTTCTCAACTTGGTGTGAATGAGTTCTTTTGCCTTTAATTTTTTTTTAGGGACATACCTGCAACATATGGAGGTTCCCAGGCTAGGGGGTGAATCGAAGCTACAGCTACTGGCCACAGCCACAGCAATGCCGGATCCTTAACCCACTGAGCTAGGCCAGGGATGGAACCTGCAGCCTTATGGTTCCTAGTTGGATTCTTTGGTGCTGCACCAGAACAGAACTCCATGCCTTTAACTTTTCAAATGCCAGAATTTAGATTCAAGATCTCTTCTGCTTTAGAAGGAGGAAACAATAGAGTCTTCTTCAGTCAAGCTTGTGGATGATGCTTCTCCCTCTTCAGAGAACCCATTCTCTGTTATACTCAGGACCATTAACAGACATTGTTACGTGTTACCTCATTCCTTTTCTCATTTGAACGTAAGAGGCAGGCTGTCTCTTTTCTGTCACCCACCTTTTATAATGTGACAAGCATGCAAAATTCTCTGGATATATAAGGTACAAAGACCAAAGACCATGCTACATTCACTTCTCATTCCCTTATAAATCATGTGCTGGAGTGCACCAGGCATGTTCAGTTCCTTATGTTCATAGATTGAGGAAGCACGTTAAGAGTGGTCACAAAGAATTATTCTTGGGACATGTGATAAAATTCCAAAGATAGAGCCTTACCTAGCTTTTATTTTTGCCTAGAGAGAGCCCTGAGTTCAGGGAAGAGTCCTAACAGTGATGTGAGTGTGGCCTCTCTCCATCATAGTCCCATCACTTACTCAGTACCATTGCTCCCAGCACTGGCCCCTACCAGTGGTATGAATGCCACTGTTGGGATGCAGAGGTTGTATATAGGGACTGGTGGGATTTTATAACAATTATCAAGAACTAATTTGCATTCAGCCTCCATTAAGCATGATGTGGTACGTATTAAAATATTACTTACCAGAGATAATTTATCCATGACCTTTTGGAAGATGAAGAATTATCTTGTCATGTAGTACATAGTAAATCTCCTTTATCTAATAGCAAACATTTTTAATGGGTCTCTGAGGATCTATTTTAAATATTCAGCCCAATATAGAATGCTGTAAACATATATCTTTTTCAGATAAAGAGAGCTGCTTTTCTTTTTTCCCTTTGAGATTCTGGGCTTTAGATAGAGGGACTGCTGAGGGAGATGATATGTTGAAAGCTATGTATCTGATTCAACCCCCTCACTTTGAAGCAGAAAGCTATGAGGTTAGCTGATTGTCCTCGTTCAAGGGCAAATCAGATGCAAAGCCTTAACTCATGCTGAGTTTCTTTCATTATTTATCCTGCACATGGACTGAGAGCAGGGTTTAGAAGCACCTACTATCCAGGGAGCCAAGAGAGAGAAACTGGCATAGGGGTGAGAGGAAGGACTTTATAATATTCATGGTGAATTGTGCTGCCATCTATTACTGGGCTTCTGGGAGCATATTTGGTTCTGTGGAGGATAGAGGTCTCCCCGGAATTCTAACATAGGCCAGTTTACATGTGTAGGAGTCATGGACTTTTGTTCTCTATTAAATACCTCTGCATGCCAGACATTGTAGTAATTGCACTGGGATCCTTGGGATCTTGGGTGTGAATCTCCCTTTGCTGGCTTCAGGTGTCTAAGAGCAGAGACATCACTTGGTGTCTCTAACCCCCACCCCCATACACACAGACATGCACCTTCTTTGGTTAGGGAGTAGAGGTAGGCAGTGACTTATCTTATTGAAGAGTTTCAAAGAAGAGTTTGCCATGACTCAGCCTCTTTTCATTCCCCTCTTTGGAATCTATCTGGTCAGTTCTTGGTCATGTGTTCAGTGTAATAGTAAAGGTTCTATTCTAATTGGGGGGTCAATCTGTGGTTTCCCCTCCATGCTTATGCAAGGAACTGTCCATTTATCTAACGTGAAGGCTCAGTTTTAGGAAACCAAATTTGCCTCACCGTATAGGAAGTTTTCTACCATCTGTCTTAGTAATAAAGTTGGCTAAAGTCAGACAAAGGGATACCAGGTCTACTGACAGCATATGAGCTACCACAGTTCAAGGCCAGGGTCATGGGTGTCCAACCAGTGCAGTCACACAAGACCCTGCTACCTGAAGGGCCTACAGGAGGCTAAATGCTTTGCTGTTATCATCTTGAAATTCTTGATTTTTGAACAAGAGGTCCACATTTAAAAATTTTTTTTTGGCCTTACAAATTATGTAGCCAGTCCTATAAGGCCCTTAGTTCAACAGTGGGGCCTTAGGCTACTGGATATATGGCTCAATCAAGATGTGGCTCATGGCTACTCAAGATGTGGGTGGCCTCATATTGCAAGATCATTTTTGGCAGTGGTGGATAGAACATTTGCCACCTCTAAATCTTAAGATGGCTTAGATCTGCATACAGAGCACCAGTAAGACTCTAGCGGTAGAATGTTAGGTTGACCTGTATTTGTTACCCCCATTTTTCATTCCTTAATCAGGACTATTGAAGGAATTCTACATTCCTGAGGCTTATCGAAATCCTTAAGTATCAACAACCCTATCCCTCCCAAACATCCCTCCCAAACACACAAATTGGCTTCATACTGGCTCAGGATTAGTTAATTACTAAGCTCTTTCTGCATTTTACTCTATTCAAAGAGCACATATCGGAGATTTTGGTCCTTACATACATGTTTGTGAGGGCCCGCACATACAAGTTTCAGGAGAGTAAAGACTTCTGCTCCAGGGTGCTGGTCCTTCTAAAACCCAGGTAGGGAAAGGGAGAGACTCTCTAGGAGGCATTTTTATAGGCCTGAACAATTCCATAAAAGGGACTTTGTTAATAGACACTGATGCATAGGGTAAAGATGCATGGCAGCATTCTTTTTTGTTTGTTTTTATTAAAGTATAGTTAATTTACAGTGTTGTGCTAATTTCTGTTGTATAGCAAAATGACTCAGTCTTAAATATATATATATATAGATTATTTTCTTTTATTATCCTTCATCATGGTCTATCCTAAGAGATTTTACATGGTTCCCTATGTTATACAGTAGGACCTCATTGCCTATCCATTCTAAATTAATAGTTTGCATCTACTTACCCCAAACTCCCAGTCCATCCCACTTCCATCCCTTTCCCCCTTGGCAACCACAAGTCTGTTCTTTATGAGTCTGTTTTGATTGTATAGATATGTTCATTTGGGTCATATTTTAGATTCGACCTATAAGTGATATCATATGGTATTTCTCTCTCTTTCTGACTTACTTCACTTAGTATGAGAATCTCTAGTTGCATCCACATTACTACAAATGGTGTTATTTCATTCTTTTTTATGGTTGAGTAGTATTCCATTATGTATATATGTACCACATCTTCTTAATCCATTCATCTGTCAATGGACATTTAGTTTGTTTCCATGTCTTGGCTATTGTGAATAGTACCTGCCAGAATTCTTACTGTAAAAATGTGTTTATAGAATGATCCACACTCAACAGAACACCAGGGTGCCAGGGACTCAGGGATTAAAGGAAAAATGGAAATTAGTAAAGTTTAAATACACTGAATAAAGAAAACTGATACCTCAAAAAAGAGTTGATGATTGGACTACTACATTGCAAATGTCTAAACCCCAGAAGACACTCTATCAAAGGGCACTTTCTTGGGTGGAAGACAAAATTCCTAGGCAGAGTTCCCTCTCACATATGCTCAAGGCACCTTGCGCAAATAAGCTTCCTTTAAAAAGATCTCTCAACTGAGTTTAAATTTAAAGGTGATGGTCTTCTTAAACAGGCATGGCCTAATTCACATCTTTTGGAGCTGAAATTAAAAAAATTTCCCCATAAACTCACTTCTTTCAAATGCCATCGATTCTTTGCTGTGTTTTTTGGTGGCCTTAAGTTCTGGTTTCTTCGTCTGAGATGAGGGCCTGAGGACTGGGAATTGTCTTTGTTTCTGTGTTTGCAGCAGTTCAAAAATAATTTCTTGTGTTCTAATATACCTTTGAACTGAGTGAGGTACATTAGAGATTTAATGTGGAATGAATTAAACTCTTGAGGTCCAAAAGGAGCAGCTTGTATTCTAGGGACAGACAACACAGGCTGTGGCTTCTGAAGGAGCCCAACTCCAACACCTTCAACTAAGACAAAGCAGAATACAAAAAGCCTTCCCTTTCTTTGGACTTTTCATACGCAAGAACAATATTTGCTTTTGGACTTTCATTACTTTCAACATTGATGGACTTGAACTTGAACTTTCAAGGGAATCTAATCTATGGGCTTTATTTTCTCCCAAGAAATTTGATCCTAGAAGGGTGTTTCTATTCAGGTATTGGGAATTTTATTATTGGATTAACTTTAAGTTTCCTAGTGACTTATATTAGGCAATATGCTTGAACATAATCCAGAACTGGGAAAAAATAGGCAGACAAATTTTACTTGGTTGCAGTTGTTTTAGAATTAGTATAATTAATGACTCATTTCAATGGGGGAAAATCTGTGCTGTCATCTGCAACCTCAGGAGGGTCCTTAATGAAGCAGTTATGGGTATGGGAGATAGCTTTATGAAGATAGAATCAAACCATCCTAATGGCCCGCCACTCTCCTTCTCCAGTGAGATAGTCATGCCATCACTGACCATATATTTGGGGTTAAGATAAATGAGTTAAGAGAACCAGTGTTGGGAATGGTGATCGGAGAATGTCATTTATCTTGATTCATGTTTCCAAGGGAAGAGACCTCAGCCTGTAACCTTTTAGCTTCTCACTCCTCTACAAGGTAGATGGAATGAATCATCAGATAGGTGTGATAGGAGGAGGAAGTTGGGATACTCAGTTCCTTCCTTGCTCTCTTTTTGTGTTCTCTGCCTTTAGGGAATGCAAGCTCTTGTCCGATGTTGGCCATGGGCTAAGCTTAGTGCTTGCGGCTTCCCTTAGTGAGGCCTACAGTTTCCTTAGGCTATTTGAGACTGGGGAGCTGTATTATGAAGTACACTGTTTCTTTTTACTTAATCTACCATCTCGTTCAGCTCTGAAATGGAAAGTTAACATTTAAACCTCTCTCCGCCTTTTAGACACTGGAAAGACTTCTTCTTATAAGCTAGATGATATTTGTCCAACTACTTGATCTATTTCTCAGTTTCTATGTGTAAAACAAGATATTGCTTGTACCTAGCTTTATAGGATTGTTATAGATGAAAAGAGTTAGTGGCAAGTGCTTAGGAGAATGCTATATTAGCTTGCTATTACTACTTTATCTTTTTATTTTTTTTGTCTTTTTAGGGCTGCACCCATGACGATGGAGGTTCCCAGGCTAGGGGCTGAATTGAAGCTGTAGCTGCTGGCCTATGCCACAACCACAGCAATGCCAGATCTGCGCTGTGTCTGTGACCTACACCACAGCTCATGGCAACATTGGATCCTTAACCCACTGAACAAGGCCAGGGATTGAACCTGCGTCCTCGTGGATACTAGCCAGATTCATTTCTGCTGAGCCAGATGGGAACTCCTATTACTACTTTATCTTATCTACCCATTTGTACAGAATTTTAGGAGTGGGAATGAGAGATATTTTTACTGGGTCTCCCTTGCAGTCCAACAGTAAGTACTAGGTATTCACACAAAACAATGTCATCATCCTGGATTCAGTCTAGTGGGAGATACAGACAAATGAATCAGTAATTGTAGTATAGTATGTGACGGTTAGAATAAAGACTCTTGATACCATGGGAATTCAGAGATGGGAGCAAATGACAATTCAGATGTTCTACAGCTATACTCAAGATTAGTCCAAGGCTCTCTGCAGATTGGAGCCTTACATTTTTCAGCCCCAGTGTTAAACCTTCATTTTAGTGTTCTCTGTCCCCATCTTTCTGCCACACTGTGATCTGTGCTCTCTCACTCCTCCCTGGCTGCCCTCCTGGAGTTGCTTCCAATATTCAGTTCCAGATTCAATTGTAGGTTGGCACAAAAGCTGCCTGAAGCACCCATCCATATGATCTGCCAAACCATCGGTTGAGGATTGAAAACATCACTGGATATATAACAAGATGGAGAAATTTGTGTTTATCAGAAAGGAAAGGAAATTGAGTACCAGATGAAGATTATAGTTCCAAGAAACAGAATCTCAGAAAGATGAAGTAGACAAAGAATTTATTAAAATAAATATTTGCCAGATCCAAGAATCATTGAGGAATCTGGACACTGTGTTCATGACAATGCTTTAAAAACACATTGTAATACTTGTCTGTGGAGGAAATTACAGCTGAGGCCACTGTACATTAGATGACCCAACATGTACCACTGTTACCAGTGCATCAGGACCTCTGCTTCTGCAACCACTGTTGCTGCCTGCATGACCCCTCTTCTGTACAAAGCAACTTCAGACCCCAAACAATGTACTCCTTCTCTAGTCATGCAACAACATCGGGACAGTGAATTCTGTGCAGTTCTTGCTTTTGCCACTGCTTACTTTCTATCACCGTTTTGCAAAGGTGCATCCAGATGGTAGAGTCCAAGTCACATTCCTGAATTTCAGCTTCAAGGCAGCTGACAAAGCCAGTTCTCTGGCTTCTCCCTTGAGATGGTGTTGGAAGAGTATTAGACAACCAGAAAACATGACAAATGTCTAGTATGATACAAAGAGCCTTGGAGAAGGAAGAGACCCTTTAAAGGCTTGATTGAATAATGATGGATGCCAGTATCTTCTAAGGTTTTGTTCCTTTCTTTTTCAAATGAATGGAAAGTTTTCTTTTTCTTTTTTTCTTTACATGCAAGTTTGGAACTAGATCTCAGAAAAATACCTGCAAGGCTAAGGACCTTCATTGTGATTTCCTTTTATCCAACCTTCCCCACACAGTGATCTGCCTCTTCTTCAAATGTTGAATATAATTATTGAAGAGCAAATTATTCTGAGATTGTATCAAGTTATTAGCTTAGCTAGGGTATCACGTCTTGATATTTAATGGTGTGCCATGGTAAAATTTCCACTACCCCTACAAAACACACTGTCAAAAGAGTCTCTTTTTAAAATAGGAGAGTTTCAGATATTGTCTGAGAGTCAGTGCCTTCTGAAATCTGGAATAAATGATCTATCTTCAGATGGAACGACCACACTGGACACAGGCCTTACTTGAAAATGTTAGTATATTCAGTCTGTACCTCCAAGTATTATAAATTCAGGCCTTGAAGCCAAAAACGACTTCAAGTCTTATCTCTGAAATGTCATTGATAAGACTTTATTACATTTGCTTCCCTAAAATGGGAAGCATCAATACTATCAAGTAAATACCCAGAATGTATTAGCCATTATGATTAGTTTTTTTCCTTTTCTTCACTCACTGTTGAAGTTCTACCCGGCCTCCAAGTGAAAATAAAATGCAGACATTCCTAAAGAACCACCCCCCACCCTTTTCCCCTTAAACATAATTTCGCTTTGCTCTCCTTTTATACATCATCACATTTTCAAAGACTAGAATCATATATTAGCTTTTCCCACTCTTATTTCCTCCTTTATAAACTTTTTAGAAGCTAGAGTTGGGAGTTCCTATTGTGGCTCAGAGGGTTATGAACCTGACTAGTATCCATAAGGATGCAGGTTTGATCCCTGGCCTCACTTGGTGGGTTAAGGATCTGGCCTTGCCACAGTCTGCAGTATAAGTTGCAAATGTAGCTCAGATCCTGAATTGCTATGGCTGTGGCAGAGGTAGGCAGCTGCAGCTCAGATTCAACTCCTAGCCTGGGAACTTCCATGTGATATGGGTGTGGCCCTAAAAATCAACACAAAGAAGAAGGAGGAGAAGGGGAAGGGGAAGAAGAAGAAGATGGAGGAGAAGAAGAAGCAGTGAGAGTTGGCTTCATCTTGTGTTCCATCACACATGGCTAATTTGCTTTTCTAGAGCAGAATTTCAGCAAGTATTTGTTGGACTGAGCTAAATAGCAATTCTTTTTTCTCACATTCCTGCCTTTGTTAATTAGGCCTAGAGGACAAAGGATTTTAATAGAATACTGAATTATCCCTTCATGTAACTCATTTTTATTTAAAAAATTTTTAATTTATTTTTATGGAAATATGGTTTATTTATAACATTATGATAGTGTCACATAGTGATTTTATTTTCTCTCTATATATGAAATAATTATATATTTTTTATATGTAATATCACCTGTATGTGTAATGGATTATTTTCCATTATAATTCATTACAAGGTACTGAGTATTGTTCCCTGTATGTTACAGTAAATTCTTGTCACTTATTTAGTTTGTATATTGTAGTGTGTATATATTAATCCTATATTCCTAATTTATCACTCCCCCTCCTCTTTCCCCTTTGGTAACCATAAATTTGTTTTCTGTGAGTCTATTTTTTAAATATATTCATTTGTATTATTTTTTATATTCTACATATAAGTGATATTATATAATATTTGTCCTTATCTGACTTCACTTAATATGATAATCTCTAGGTCTACTCATGTTGCTGCAAATGGCATTATCTCATTGTTTTTTATGGCCGAGTAGTATTCCATTGTATATATGTACCACATCTCCTTTATTTATTTTTCTGTTGATGGACATTTAGGTTGTTTCCATGTCTTGGCTATCGTGAGTAGTGCTGCAATGAACATAGGAGTGAATGCAATTTTTCGAATTTGAGTTTTTATCTTTTCTGCACATATACCCAGAAGTGAAATTGCTGGATCACGTGGTATCTCTATTTTTAGTTTTTTAAGCAACTCATTTATTTTTATAATGGGTTTCAGGAATGAGATTGCAAACTTCTTAGGTGAAGGGATCCCCTAAAAACAATAAAAGTAAGTACCCTTGAGAAAAGCAGTCAAGCATAGCTTCATGGTCCAAAAGAAAGGTATATCCAGAATAACCCACTGTGTTTTACAGAGGAGAAAAAGGAAACTTTCCTTATCCTTTAGAGAATGACAGTAAGCTGAGAGAGTTGACCTCAGGAACCAGGTAGGGTATGTAGGGATAGAATTCAGCCCCCAAAAGTAGAGTCACTATCAACCTCTTGTTCCTTTGGAAGATCTTTGATGGAAACCTGTCTGGTGAAAACCTGAAGTGCTGGACATTATCAGCTGAATTCCTCAGTGATACTTTTTGGTAGTAAAAAACCATTGGGTCACAAGCTTTGTACCAAACACCAATCAGAAAGCCAGTCTCTCCTTCTTTGGACATGGAAGAAGATGGCCAGTTCTTTTCTAAACTTCCTCTGAGAGTTTGATCTGATTTTATTTTAATTTGAAGAAATAAAGTGTCATCAAACTTATAGGCCAAATTACAGTTTTTAAAAACAAAAGTTGCCTTTACTGGTTTTGCAATTAAGCATAAGTGGAAGGACATGGGAAGTCTGTGAAGCTGAGATGGGGAGTGTGTGGCTGAATGAAATGTAAGTGTAGGTAATTTAATGTGGTCACAGATAGTAGCTTTTATTCAGAGTAAGTTCTAGTTGCTCTTTATTCTTTTGCTATCTTGAGAAGTTCTTTGTGAGGAAAGGATCACGGAATGCTTGTAGAAGAAACTTGGAAATTGTCCAGTCATTTCATTTAACAAAGAAATACTGCAAAGGCCAGTGAGGAAGTGAAGCCTAATGAAGTTCATGCAGAGTAAGCCACAGAAATGGGACTGGAATCAGATCTCTTTTGGTACTGCCTGGCCCTGATTAAAAACTCTCTACGAAACTGCTCAAAGACAGCATCCTTTGCTTCTCACCTAATTGTCAGGCACACTCTGCCCTACCTTGTCATTTTCACAATGATGACTCTGCAAATTTTAATAGACATGTTGGAAAACAACAGACATCCAATGTTAATTAGTTTGTAAAAGAGGAAGGGGACTTTGCGAATATTTTACCATATCCATAAGCAAACCCAGCCATGAATAGGTTAGCTTTGCTACACTCTTCCCCAGTCTCGGTCTAAAAATACTTGCTGATGAATAACCTGTTCCAACTGGGGCATTTTTCAGAATATCAACACTTCTCTTTGCCTCTCTTTAACACTGGGCATCTGTGGGTCCTGTTTTGGCTTTGTTCCTAATTATTGTACTATTAACTCACTCCTCATCTGTTCTTGGCCATTTAGTCTGTGTGGACTTATATTCCCTGCCCTGCTGATCAAGAGTTTGACAGTGAGATAACTGAAACAATCCCACTCAGACCCAACAGATAATCTTGTCCAATATTAATTGTCTCTTTTGACCAAGTTATTACTAACCCCCAAGTTATTACTAGAATTCAAAGTGTTCCCTTTGAATTCTAATCCATTAGTTAATAAAGTTCCCAAATTACCAAACAGGAGTCTATATGGCTTAGGGAGACAAATCTTGTGAGTTAATCCTATTAACCCAATTTGGAGGGGCACAGTCTAGAACCAGGATGCTCCTTGAGAAGTTATATCTAGTTTTTAGGTTGTATTTGGCAGCTTCGTTTGGTGGAAATTTACTAAGTAACCTTGTTTATAGTTTTCTCTGGAAGCCTCTTTGTATAAGTAGGTTTTGCACACCATAACAAAGTGAGACTAGTTAATAATCTAGCTGTCACTTAAATGGAAAACACACCCTAGATGGTCTGTTCAGAAGAAAAATGTCTGAGACTAACTTGTTCAGAAAGACCTGAGGAGTTCCTGTCCTGGCGTGGTGGAAATGAATCCGACCAGGAACCATGAGGTTGGTGGTTCGAGCCCTGGCCTTGCTCAGTGGGTTAAGGATCTGGCATTGCTGTGAGTTGTAGTGTAGGTCACAGATGTGGCTTGGAGCTGGCATTGCTGTGGCTTTGGAATAGGCCAGCAGTTGTAGCTCCAATTAGACCCCTATTCTGGGAACATCCATATATGCTGCGAGTATGGCCCTAAAAAGCAAAAAAAAAAAAAAAACAAACCCAAAAACAAAAACAAAACAAAACAAAACAAAAACCTGAAAAGTCCTGATTCTACTTAATGGTCTCCATTTCTTTTCATTTTTCTTTTTTTATATTACTCAATGAATTTATTACATTTATAGTTGTACAATGATCATCACAACCCAATTTATAGCATTTCCATCCCAAACCCCCAGAGCATTCCCTTATCCCCCAACCTGTCTCCTTTGGAAAATATAAGTTTTTCAAAGTCTGTGAGTCAGTATCTGTTCTGCAAAGAAGTTCATTCTGTCCTTTTTTCAGATTTCACATGTCAGTGAAAGCATTTGATGTTAGTGTGTCATTGTATGGCTGACTTCACCTAGCATGATAATCTCTGTGTCCATCCATATTGCTAAAAATGACGTTATTTCGTACCTTTTAATGGCTGAGTAATATTCCATTGTGCATATGTAGCACATCTTCTTGATCCACTCCTCTGTCCATGGACATTTAGGTTATTTCTATGTCTTGGCTATTGAAAACAGTGCTGCAGTGAACATTGGAGTACCTGTGTCTTTTCAAGTCATGGTTTTCTCTGGATAGATGCCCAGGAGGGGGGTTGCTGGATCAAATTGTAGTTCTATGTTTAGTTTTCTGAGGAATCTCCATACTGTTTTCAACAGTGGTTTCACCAATTTACAATCCCACCAACAGTGTAATAGGAATAGTTTTCATTTTTCTCCACACCCTCTCCAGCACTATTGTTTGACTTTTTATGATGGCCATTCTGGCTAGTGTAAGGTGGTACCTCATAGTGGTTTTGATTTGCATTTCTGTAATGATGAGTGATGTTGAACATATTTTCCCGTGTTTTTTGGCCATCCATATGTCTTCTTTGGAGAATTGCCTGTTTAGAACTTCTGCCCATTTTTTGATGGTTTTATTTTTATTTTTATTTTATTTTATTTTATTTTTTGGTATTGAGCTGTAGGAGGTGTTTATAAATTTTGGAGAATAATCTCTTGTCAGTTGATTCATTTGCAAAGATTTTCTCCCATTCTGTGGGTTGTCTTTTCGTTTTGTTCAGGGTTTCATTTGCTGTGCAGAAATGTTTAAGTTTAATTAAGTCCCATTTATTTATTTTTGTTTTTACTGTCATTACTCTAAGAGGTGGATCTGAGAAGATGTTGCTATCATTTATATCAGAGAGTGTTTGGCCTGTGTTTTCCTCTAAGAGTTTTATAGTGTCTGGTCTTATATCTAGGTCTTTAATACATTTTGAGTTTATTTTTTGTATGGTGCTAGGGAGTGTTCTAATTTCGTTCTTTTACATGTGGTTATCCATTTTTCCCTGCACCACATATTGAAGGTTTTTTTTTCTCCATTGTACATTCTTGCCTCCTTTGTCATAGATTAGTTGACTATAGCACATGGGTTTAATTCTGAGCTTTCATATACACAATCAAATACTACTCAGCCATAAAAAAGAATGAACTAATGCCATTTGCAGTAACGTGGCTGGAACTAGAGACTCTCATATTAAGTAAAGTAAGTCAGAAAGACAAATACCATATGAAATCACTTATATCTGGAATCTAATATATGGCACAAATGAACCTTTCCACAGAAAAGAAACTCATGGGCTTGGAGAATATACTTGTGGTTGCCAAGGGGGAGCAGGAGGGAGTGGGGTGGATTGGGAGCTTGGGGATAATAGATGCAAACTATTGCCCTTTAAATGGCTTAGCAATGAGATCCTGCTGTGTAGCACTGGGAACTATGTCTAGTCACTTATGATGAAGTGTGATAATGTGAGAAAATAGAATGTGTACATGTATGTGTAACTGGGTCACCATGCTGTACAGTAGAAAAAAATCATATTGGGGAAATAACAATTAAAATAATTTAATTAAAAAATAATTCTTGACTTTCTGTCCTGTTCCACTGACCTCTATTTCTGTCTTTGTGCCAGTACCATATGATTTTGATGACTGTTGCTTTGTAGTATAGTCTAAAGTCTGGGACCCTGATTCCTCCAGCTCCAGTTTCCTTTTTCTGGATGTCTTTGGCTATTCTGGGTCTTTTGTGCTTCCAAACAAATTTCAAAATATTTTGTTCCAGTTCTGTGAAAAATGTCTTTAGTAATTTGATAGGGATTGCATTGAATCTGTAGATTGCCTTGGGTAGTATAGTCTTTTTGATAATATTGAGTCTTCCAATCCAAGAGCATGGTATGTCTTTCCATTTATTTGTGTCATCTTTGATTTCTTTCATCAGCATCTTATAGTTTTCAGAGTACAGGTCTTTTGTCTCTTTAGGTAGGTTTACTCCTATGTATTTTATTCTTTTGGATGAGTTGGTAAATGGGATTGTTTCCCTAATTTCTTCTTCTGCTCTTTCATTGTTAGTACGTAGAAATGCAGTCAATTTCTATGTATTAATTTTGTATCTCACAACTTTGCCAAATTCATTGATGAGATCTAATAGTTTTCTGGTAGAGTCTCTAAGATCTCTAGGTATAGTATTATGCCATCTGCAAATAGTGATAGGTTTACTTCTATCTTTCCAATTTGGATTCTTTTATTTCTTTTACTTCTCTGATTGCTGTGTCTAGAACTTCCAAAACTATGTTGAAGAGTAGTGATGAGAGTGGTCATCCTTGTCTTGTTCCTGATCTCAGTGGAGGGAATTCTTTCAGCTTTTCACCATTGAGAATGATGTTCGCTGTGGGTTTGTCGTATATGTCCTTTATTATGTTGAGGCAGGTTCCCTCTATGCTCACTTTCTGGAGGGTTTTTATCAGAAATGTATGTTGGATTTTGTCAAAGGCTTTTTCTATGTCTATTGAGAGGATCATATGGTTTTTATTCTTCACTTTGTTAATGTGGTGTATCACACTGATTGCTTTGTGAATATTGAAGAATTCTTGCATCCCTGGGATAAATCCCACTTGATCATGATGTACAATCCTTTTAATGTATTGTTGGATTCAGTTTGCTAGTATTTTGTTGAGGATTTTTACATCTATGTTCATCAGTGAAATTGGCCTATAGTTTTCTTTTTTGTGATATATTTGTCTGGTTTTTGTATCAGGGTGATTGTGGCCTCATAGAATGAGTTTGGGAGTGTCTCTTCCTCTGCAGTTTTTGAAATAGTTTCAGAAGGATAGGTGTTAGCTCTTCTCTAAATGTTTGATAGAATTCTCCTCTGAAGCCATCTGGTCCTGGAATTTTGTTTGTTGGAAGTTTTTTAATCACAGTTGCAATTTCAGTAGTTGTGATGGGCCCTTTCATCTTTTCTATTTCATCTTGGTTTAGTCTTGAAAGATTGTACTTTCCTAAGAATTTGTCCATTTCTTCTAGGTTTTCCATCTTATTGGCATATAGTTGCATATAGTTGTCTCTTATGATCCTTTGTATTTCTGTGATGTCTGTTGTTACTTCTCCTTTTTCATTTCTAATTTTATTGATTTGGGTCCTCTCTCTTTTTTTCTTGATAAGTCTGGCTAAAGGTTTATCAATTTTGTTGATCTTTTCAAAGAACCAGCTTTTTGTTTCATTGATCTTTTCTATGGTTTTCTTCATTTCTATTTCATCGATTTCTGCTCTGATCTTTGTGATTTCTTTCCTTCTACTAACTTTAAGCCTTGTTTGTTCTATTCTCTCAAGCTGCTTTAGATGTAAAGTTAGCTTGCTTATTTGAGCTTTTCCTTGTTTCCTGAGGTGGGCTTGTATTGCTATAAACTTTCCTCTTAGAACTTCTTTTGCTGCATCCTATAGGTTTTGGAGTGTTTTGTCTTTGCTGTCATTTGCTTCTAGGTATTTTTTAATTTCCTCTTTAATTTCTTCAGTGATCCATTGGTTGTTTAGTATCATGTTGTTGAGTCTCCACATGTTTGTGTTTTTTGCATTTTTTTCTTGTTGCTTTTCAGTCATATAATGTTGTGGTTGGAAAAGATGCTTGATATGATTTCAGGTTTCTTAAAGTTACCAAGGCTTGATTTGTAGCCCAGGATAAGATCAATCTTAGAGAAAGTTCCATGTCTACTTGAGAACAATGTGTATTCTGTTGCTTTTGGATGAAATGTCTATAAATATCTATGAAGTCCATCAGGTTTAATGCATCACTCAGGGCCTGTGTTTCCTTATTTTCTGTCTGGATGATCTGTCCATTGCTGTAGGTGGGGTGTTAACCTCCTCCACTATTATTGTGTTATCATCGATTTCTCCTTTTAAGGTTGTTAGCAATTGCCTTATATATTGTGGTGAACCTATGTTGGATGTGTAGATATTTTAAAAATTGTTATATTTTCTTCTTGGATTGACCTTTTGATCATTATGTAGTGACATTCCTTGTCCCTTAAAATATTCTTCATTTTAAGATCTATTTTTTCTGATATGAGTAGAAGGACTGGAGCTCAATTTCTCTCCTAAAAAAAAATTACAACCAAATGCTGAGCAATCTTCAACCAAATGGACTGGAAACTTTCAAAAAGATATCCTACTCCAGAAGACAAAGAGGAGGCCATATCAAGATGTAGGAGTGGTGGTTGGTTATGTGATACAAGCAACCCCATACCTCCTAGATGGGAAGCCCCACAGACTAGAAACTAACTGGTTCACAGAGACTCACCTACAGGAGTGAGAGTTCTGAGCCCCACATCAAACTCTCATGTGTGGGGATCAGGCACTGGGAGAAAGAGCCCCTGGAGTATCTGGCATTGAAGGCCAGTGGGGCTTGTGCACAGGAGCTCCATGGGACTGGGTGAAATGGAGACCCATTCTTAAAAGGTGCACACAGTCTTTCATGTGCACTGGGTCCCAAGGCAAAGAAAAGTCTCCCTAGGAATCTGGGTCAGACTTGACTGCAGTTCTTGCAGGACCTCCTGGGAAAACAGGGGATGAATGTGGCTTGTTGTGGGGGAAGGCCATTGGAAGTGAAGCTTTTGGGAATATTCATCAGCATGCATTTCTCTGGAGGTGGCCATTTTGGGAAAATCTGGCCCTACCCATCAGTCAGCAATGAGAAGCCTCAGGGGAAACAACAGTCCAGGTGGGATCACAGCCCCACCCATCATTAAATAGGCTCCTTAAATACCCCCCAGGCACATACCCACCTCTAATCTCACTTAGAGGCAAAAGCCACCCACCATAGGGATAGGAATCAGCTCCCCTTACTAGTGGGCAGGCATCAGTACCTCGCATCAGGAAGCCTACAACAAGCCCCCATGACAAATTCAGCCACAAGGGGGTCAGACACCAGAAGTAAGAGAGGCTATAACTCTATCATCTGTAAAAAGGTCACCACAACCTAAAACCTATAAAAATGAAAAGACAGAGAACTATAATTCAGATAAAGGGTGATAGAAAAAAAAAACAGAAAAATAGCTAAGTGATCTGGTGATTATCAGCCTCCAGGAAAAAGACTTTAGACTATTGATGCTGAAGAGGATGAAAGGCATTGGAAATAAACTGGGGGCAAAGATGGATAACTTAGAGGAAACACTGGCCAAAGAGATACAAGATATAAAACTTAACCAAGAAGGGATACAAAATACCATAACTGAAATAAAGAATTCATTAGAAGCAGCCAACTGCAGAACACAGTAGACAGAAGAACAAATAAGTGAGATGGAGGACAGATTAGTAGAAATCATGGATGTGGAACAGAAAGAGAAAAAAGATTGAAAACAAATGAAGAGAATCTCAGAGAATTCTGGGACAATGTTAAATGCACCAACATCCATATTATAGGGGTATCAGAGGAGAAGAGAGAGAGAAAGGGACAGAAAAAATATTCCAAGAGATAATAGCTGAAAACTTCCCTAACATGGGAAAGGAACCACTCACCCAAATCCAGGAAACACAATGAGTACCATATAAAATAAACCCAAGGAGGAACACCCTGAGACACATATTAATCAAACTGACCAAAATTGAAGGCAAAGAGAAAATCTTGAAAGCAGCTAGGGAAAAGAAACAAATAACATACAAGGGAACCCTGATAAGGTTCTCTGCAGATTTTTCAGCAGAAACTCTGCAGGCCAGAAGGGAGTGGCATGATATACTTAATGTGATGAAAGGAAAAAATCTCCAACCAAGATTACTTTACCCAGCAAGACTCTCATTCAGATTTGAAGGAGAAATCAAAAGCGTTACAGATAAGCAAAAGCTAAGAGAATTCAGCAACACTAAACAAGCTTTACAATAAATACTAAAGGAACTCCTCTAGACGGAAAAGAAAAGGCTGCAACCAGAAACAAAAATACCACAAATGACAAGACTCATCAGTAAAGGTATATATATAGTAAAGATATGAAATCATCCATGCACAATTATGCCACCAAAATCAGAAATCGTAAGAAGAGGTTGGTACAAATGCAGGATGCTGAAGATGCACTGGCTATTAAGAGACCAGCAACTTAAAACAATCTCATATATATATATAGACTCTTATATCAAAACTTCAAATAACTGCAAACCAAAAATCTACAATTGATGCACAAATAAGAAAAATCAATGCAAATACAACACTAAAGATGGTCATCAAACCAGAAGAGGAGAGAACAAGAGAATAAGGGAAGCAAAAAGAGCAACAAAAACAAATCCAAAGCAATTAATAAAATGGCAATAAGAACATAGAAATCAATAATTACCTTAAAAATAAATGGACTAATGGTCTCCATTTCTAATCATTCATTGATTATAATGGAACAGTGAAAGCAAGGCCACAGAAGAACATCACACTAGGTTGAATGCTCCATTCTTGCTGTCTTGAAACCTAATAATTTAATTTTTGAAGGTATGTATATAAGTGAATCTGATGGGACAAGAGAACATATACCTGGGCAAAGGACGTAATAGAAGATAATTACCTTTTATTTTACTACTTTTAATGGCAATTTTTCCCTGATTTTTGAGCAAAGAATCACATTTTTTTAAATTTATTTTTAGCATATGGAAGTTTCCAGGGTAAGAATTGAATTGGAGCTGCAGCTGAAGGCCTATGACATAGTCATTGCAATACTAGATCCAAGCCACATCTGTGATATACACTGCAGCTTGAAGCAATAACGGATCCTTAACCCACTGAGTGAGGCCAAGGATCAAATCTGCATCCTTATGGATAATAGTCAGATTCTTAACCCAAAACAGGAACTCCAAGGACTCTCATTTTCCTTTCTGTTCCTAGGATGGCATTTATGGCAGGGTCCTCACTTCACCTTGGCCGTATATATTTACATAGGGCCCTCTAACCTTCTTTCCCGGCTTACATTCTGCTCACACATTACCTCAAAGACTCTCTCATTTTTCCTAACAGTTATTTAAACTCTTTTCAGCACTTCCTCTTTGCCAGACATCCACTCAACCCACATCAGTCATGTAATCACCATGGCAACTCTCTGGGATCACTGTCCTCATTAGTCCCATTTTGCAGATAAGGAAATTGAAATTTAGGTGAAGTAACTTGCTCAACTCACATAAGTGTTGGAGTCAGAATTTGAGCTCTGGCAGACTAAAGCCAGAGCTGATATCCTGGATTCGTGAGTATAAGTGAGAAACATCTTTAACATGCTTAGCCCAATACTATGATTGGGATATGATATTTTAATTAATCATTTCATTACTTAATCAGCAGTCTTTTAACCTACTGTTGACTTATTTTGACTTGTAAAAAATAATCAACATAGTACTATATTATATTAAGTTCACAGCCCACTCAAATCCATCCTAATGAGGCATTAATGAAGAGATAGTAGGCCAGGAATCACCTGCCTTCTCTCGTTTCATTTTCATTATTGAAAGTGAGGAATATTTGGGTAAACTGTTGTTTTGCTTATGATGCTCAATCCAAATTGCATTTGAATTCATTTAATCATCTCTATTTTCTGATCACTCCCTCTCTCTCTGAGACTCAGTTTAGAAAACTGTGCAGTTACAGATAGTATGTTCAAACTCTCCAGAACTCAATTTCTAGAATGTGACTCCAAGAAAACATACCTAGTCTCCATACTACCCCTGCAAATATATCCCAAACTGTTCTTTTCTGTCCTATTCACCCTTTAACTCCAAGAGTCCCAATGTGAGACACTCACTGTCTCTCTCCTGAATGCCAACAGGTCATTCCAAATTCAGAACTTAGATATTTCAGTCTGTGAGTATACGAAGGAGAAAAGTTCATTTTTGTCTCTTTTTCTCATCTTTCCCCACAGCTTAACAGTCTAAGGAATCCCCTGGTGGTCTAGTGGTTATGACTTGGTGCTTTCACCACTGTAGTCTGGGTTCAATTCCTGGTCTGGGAAAAGAGATCCCAAATCAAGCACTGTACACTGTGGCCATCAAAAAAAGGTTACACATTCTGTAGGGCTCCTATTAGCCCATGAGAAGTTGACATCTGAGATGGGGAATGTGTCGATCTCATGCTGAGTGTTTCCTGTCCTATGTAGAGGCTGCAGCCTTGCTGGCACTTGACTGTTCCTGGTGGGGAGGGTGGGGGAGGTGCTTTCCTCTTTGAGTTACTGGAATGGGCAACCTTAATTAAAATGTACACATTCGTCTGCCTCTCCCTATGATGAATACAGTTTTGTCTTATGAACTTTGATCTGAGAGGTACAAAATGAAACTATTTTCAGGAGAACAGATTTCCCCACAACTCTATGTTGTTTCCCACAAGTTTTCCTAAGGAAAACAAATGCTCTTGACTAGCATAGAGAGGGAATGTGGCAGCATCAGAGAACTGCAGAGAAGGGTACCTGGCTTTGTGCACACACAAGTCACCAGAACATCCATCATCATGGGGAGTGCCTAGGCTGCTACCTCTTTGACAGAAAGCAGTTCCAAAGAGAAGCAGCTTGCTTTTGCCACTTATACCATCCTCTGTGCCATTATCCTGACAGTGTCTATTGAAGTTTGAGTGATTTAGAGTTTGTTTTTATCTGAGGGCCTCATTTTCCATGTACACCTACCTGATTAGACTAGGAGGAGGAAACTCCAGCTCCAGCTGTGACCAAGAGTCAACTACCCGCAGTAAAGAACCCATTGCTGCTAGCCATACTCACACCCACGGGAGCTTCTAGTACTGGTGGGCTGAGATGTAAGGGAGGAGATGGCTGGGCTTTCCCTCCTGGCCACAGACAGATCCTTTTAGGCCCAGCAGGCACTATCCTCTGCCAGCAGGAGGCTCTTGCCATCATGTGCTGAAGTATAAGCATCACCAGTCATTGGTCCCACTCAGTTTTCACACCTACTCCAAAACCCCCTGTTCTTCCACAATTGCTCTGGAAACAAGAACCCAGTGGGCAAGTTCCTCTCACCCTCAGCCCATTTTGCAAAGATCCCTCTATCCCTTTGTTTCATTTGAACCCTGTTTCCTGTAGCCTACTGAAAAGGAGGGTCTTTTGATCTCATAATAGGAATAGGAGGTGGAGTTGTCTCCCTTTCTTCTTGGGGCAAATTCCAGGCCATTCCATGTTCCTTTGAGAAGAACAGAGTCCTTCTATGGTATCCTACTGATCCTTTACCAACATCGAGACGTTACCTTGCATGCACTGAATGTTGGGTACCCTCGTTCATGGTTCTAATGGCTACTTCAGGTTTGAGCCCTCTTTCAGAAAACTTCAGAGACAGTGTAAACAACATCTACAACTTGTTTAGCCCATTGGTCTCTCACTTCTTTGTACTGTCTCTTCATTTCAAATGGCCTTCACCTCCATTTCACTTCAACCACCCATTTCCACATATCCATGTGAAGGTATGATTATAAATCTGTGATCTATAAATTTCAGCTGAGCTCCTAGAAGTGCTTCATATGCTAACTTGACTATGCTACTAACCAGATTCTTCTGCGTGATTTAAAATATAGCTCACTGGAGTTCCTGCTGTGGTTCAGTGGGTTAAGAACTTGACATAGTGTCTGTGAGGATATGAGTTCAATCCCTGGCCTCACTTATAGGTTAAGGATCAGGCATTGCTGCAAGCTGTGGCATAGGTCAGAGATTCAGCTTGGATTCCATGTTACTGTGGCTGTGGCGTAGACCTGCAGCTGCAGCTTCAATTCGTCCCCTAGCCCAGGAACTTCCATATGCTACAGCTGTGGCCCTAAAAAAGTGTGTGTGTGTGTGTGTGTGTGTGTGTGTGTGTAGCTCCTATATTCTCCACTTTCCTCATAACACCTGAACTTCCTCTCTACTAAATTTCACTGACTGTTAAAGACCTCACCTCATACCACAGCGATGAAATGGAAATGATGAAATGGTACCTCCATTTCATCCAAATCAACTTTTCTACATAAAACCCCATCCTCTTCTTGTCCCTCCCACTTTAACAGGAACAGCATCCTTTAGAAGTACTGAGGCTCCCAGATATCCAGTTATCCAGGTCCTCTCTCACCTTCCCAGAGACCTCTCTGTATCAGGTATATCATGTTTGTCTTAAGTTTGAAGGATTCTCCCTAAGTGGACTCTTCTCATTAGCATTCAAATATGTTCTTGAGCCACCAACTAGATTCCTACCCCCTGACATCTTAAATAATCTACCTGGACATCCTTCTCTCTTTCACTCATCCTTGGCATCCAGTTTAATGGTAAATTAAATCAGCTGTAGCTTCAAAAATATTTCCAGAATTTTGGTTTTCCTCACTGTATCCAGTACTAGCCCCTGGCACAAGCTGCTGGCATCCTTTATGTGTCTGCTGCAGTAGCCACGTGATTGCTCTTTCAGCTTCCTTAACCCTGCCCCGCTGCAGCAGCCTCGGCTGGGAACCCCCACCCTCCTCCCATGGCTTACCATCTCAGAGGAAAAGTCTAAGTCCTGAAAAGAGATTTTCAAAGCCTGACATGACCTGCCCCACTCCCAACCCCATCACCACTCTGACCTCCCTTCCAACCCCTTTTCGCTTTATGTGCTTTACTTCAGCCAACCTGGCTTCATGGCTGTTTCTCAAAAATGCCCTGTGTGCAGCTGCCTCACATCTTTGGTATGTGCTGCTCCTTCTGCCTGGAATATGCTCCCATGGTAATTCTCCTGATGCCTTCTCTTTCCTTACTTCCTGTAGGCCTAAGCTCCAGCATTAATCTAGGAAGAGGACTCTCCTATACAAAGGAAGTGTTCCCACCCATAGTTCCTCTACCCTTAATCCACTTGATTTTTTCCACTAGACGTATTGCGTATGTGTTTATTTGTGTGCTTATTGTCTGTCTCACCTCTGTAACGGAAGTGCCTTCAGGCATGTTATTTGGATTTTGCTTTTGATTTTCAATGTACTGCCCTTGCCCCAGTATCTAGAACACAGCCTGGCATGTAGTAGGTCTCAGTAACTTTCCTTAGAAATGTCTCCATCTCATTTCCTCTTTACTCTCATAGTCATTCCCAACCAGTCTGCTTCTTTGACTTCTATATTTGCTCTTATTAAGGTCTTCAGTGATCTCTTTTGCTAAATTCTCATCTAACTTTAACCTCGCTTCAGGTTTTGACAGAATAGGTAACTGTGTTCCTCTTGAATCATTTTTCATGGCTTCTGTGATTTTCCAGCCATGTCCCTGGTCCTCGGTCTCATCACTTGTAACTTTTATGCAGCCTTAAGTTGTGGAGATCTCTGGAGCCCTCTCTTTTCATGCTTGACTTTATTTCCAGGTGCTCTCATTTCCTCCCATAGATTTATAAATACCAGCTATTGCTATGGTCTAAGACTTATTCTCCTTCCTGGCTTTATTTTCTGAGCTTCAGGCCAGTGTTCTCATTAAGAATCTCAATATGATATGTGAAAAACTAAATGCCAGACTTATTATCCTTCATTGTCACTTTCCTTGGGAAATGATTCCATGGCTAAATTCAGATAACTCTCTTCCCTTTCCCTTATTTCCTATGTTCAGTTCAGTCCTATCCATTCTGCTGTCACACCAACACCTGTGTCTGTTGCCTTATCTCCTTTGTCACAGGTAAACCCCCCATCATTTCCCACCTACAACATTGCAACAGTCATCTAAATGGTCCTTCATTCTCTACTCTTGTCTCCTCTAAGTCTGTCTCTACACAGTCTCTAGTATGATAATGACACTTCCTTGCTAAACATGCTTCAAGCAGTCTTTATCACACTTAGGTTATGAAGTCCATCATGACCCTGTCATTAAGTATTTCTTTTGCATGATATCTTACATCTCCCCTTCACCCTCATTATCTGCCTGCACAGGTCAGTGCTCATGAATGGCTGTTATTAGAGCATCTATTATGTGTATTATGGTAGTAATTTAACCTGTGTTATGATCCCATATCACATCTCTCATTCAAATGAACATTAATATCACTAATTTTAGATGAGAAAGGAATTTTTAGTTGAATACCAGGGAACTTGATACTGGCACTAAAATCATATTTATTGAATGAATGAATGAATGAATTTGCTCAAGACTACAAACACTGCAAAGCTTCTTTACCACACAGAGTTGTTGGAATGATATTCATGTTAATTTTTTGAATAGCATAATGTACTAAAATGCAGATTTAAAAAAAACATGGTTCGTTTGGAATTGTGTGCGATGCTGTATCCCATAGGCCTTCCTGCTGAGTGGGAAGTAAATAACTAGAAGGTTGAGTCCCCACCATTAAGGTACTTACCTTCTCACTAGGCAAATGAGGCTTACATATCCTGGAACTCATAGAGAACACTCTAGTATGGCAGGAACAAATGCTGGGCAGGGTACATGGGGAAAGTCTTCTTTTGCATTCTGTTGAGGAAGGATACAAATAAAGAGTCTCCACCCAATCAACCTAATCTACTAAGTGAAGCAAAGAAGCATCACAAATGATGGCCAGATCTCCAGTGTCCTATGGAAAAGCCCCCAGCACTGGACTTACCCCAATGAACATACATAAGCCACAGGAATGTGTTATAGCCAACTCTACAAAGTGCTAGCTGGCAAAAGAGGTCTTCTATGACACCTCGTCCACTCTACCCTGCCACTGCCTACCGCTTTAATCTGGCTCCCCTTTATCACAATTTATTTTCTCTCTTTTCACCACCTGACACCATATGTTTGTGTGTTTGGTTTTGTTTATTCTGTCTCCCCCAGCTAGAACATAAGCTTGAAGAAAGCAGGGACTTTATTTCACTTGATGTGTGTCCCTGTTTGGCAACAGGGCTCACAATTGGCAGCCACTGAATAAATAATGTGTTAAATTCATCAGTAGTGAAGCACTAAGTTTTGGAGGATCCATTCTTCTTCTTTTTCCTTCTTCCTCTCCTTCTTCATCATCTTCTTCTTCTTCTTCTTCTTTTTTCCATTTTTGGCCACCCCCATGGCATATGGAGTTCCTGGGCCAGGGATCAGATCCGAGCTGCAGTTGTGACCTACACCATACACCACAGCAAAGCTGGATTCTTTAACTCACTGCCCCGGGCCAGGGATTGACCATGTGTCCTGGCACTGCAGAAACGCTACTGAGCCCATTGCACCACAGTGGAAACTCCATCCATTCTTTAACTAAGGGACTCAGGGATTAGGATGATCATTTTAATGATTCTCTAATATTATCCTTTCTTGACTAGAAACTACCACCTAACTCTCAATTTCCAGGACTGGCTTTCCTGCCCTTTTACCAAATTTTCTAATAGGAGGAAATAAGTCCCCAGATATCCAGTGTCCACAGGAGTATGACCAGAGGCCTGGGCCATGCCCACTTAGAGCCTCGATGGGATCACCAGTTTATCTCCAAACGTGCTGTCTATAAGGACTGATCCAGATCCCACCCTCCAGAACCCAAGAGGCCCCACACTGGCTCCATTCAGCTATGACAATGTGCCCCAAGGCTACTGCAGTTTTCACTAAATTACGGAGCAAATGTCAGACTTCCTCTGCATTATCAGACACATCTTACATGGCCTCTTTATTGGGATTTTATATCTTGAGGGGGTCCTAATAGGATGAAAGGGAGGCTTTGCTAGGTGCAAATGAGTGCCATTCGACTATTTAAAGGCACATTTAATTAAACTGGATTCATTGCCTGCATGGGGCAAGTTAAATGAAAACTAAGTAGATGGAGTATGATTACATATTATTAAGAAGAGAGACAGCTCTGGAGACCAAATTCTTTTAACACAACATTAAGCTGAGCTCATTTCATATGCACAGTTTAGCACTGGCCTATAAGGAGAACGTGTTTTGAGAAAATCAGCAGAATGGTTATGAGCTCTAAACAGCTTTTAATAAAATGCAATGTTTCAGGGAAGGAGCAGCTTCTAAGCTTCACTTAAATATGCTAATTAAAGAAAATGAAGTTTCCCACTGCTTCCAGGTTCTCTTTGTTTTCTATTTTATGTTCATCTCAGCCAGGCTACTTTCCACCTTACTTTACAAACTCCTGGAAGTGCTTCAGGTTCCTTATTTGAAAGATTTCAGGACTTTCCGAAAGTTGGAAGAAAAAAAAAAAAAACAAATCTGTCAAATTGATGACTTTATTCAAATTGGCTGTCCGGACCTGACTGTTCAGACTGAAATAACCAAAAGCTTATAGACTGAAATAACCATAAGCATATATACTGAAATAACCATATGCTTCTAGATAGTATCTAGACCATTTTAACCAATGGGCCCACCAAGTTTAGCAAGGATAGTAAAAATATCTGTTGAACCTATATAGGGGGACAGTTGCTTTTCATTTAATTTTTTTAAAATTTTATTTAGTATAGTTGATTTACAATGTTGTGTTGATTTCTACTATATAGTAAAGTGATTCAGTTATAGATATATATTATTTTTCATATTTTTAAATTATGATTTATTACAGGATATTGAATATAGTTTACTGTGCTGTACAGTAGGGCCTTATTGTTTATCCATCCTATATGTATATAATAGTTTGCCTTTGTTAGTCCCAAACTCCCAATCCTTTCTTCCCCCACCACAAGTCTGTTCTCTATATCTGTGAGTCTGTTTTTGTTTTGTAGATCAAACATCATTTAATTTTATGCCCACCATCATTTTAGAAGATAGGTATTGATATCCTCGTTCTACAGAAATAGATCAAATAAGGCAAGAAGTCATTGGTGTTGCTGGGATTCAAACTCAGGTCTGAATGGCTCCCAAATCCCTTCTCCCTCACTGGCATCTCCTGCCGTTAATTCATCCAGAGAATTACAGCTCTAGGGGAAGGGGAAATATTTGAAAAGCATGTGAGACAGTCAACATAATTTTATATTACAAAATAGAACAAAAAATTTCCAATAACTTTCAAAGCATGAACACCTTTAAAGAAAGTTGTACCAAATTCTCTTGCTTACTTGTCCACAGGTTAAAAAAAACAAAGCTGAGGAACTGACCTGATTTACCCACCCTAGAGGTACAACCTTCTGACTTTGCCTCTTCAGCCCCCATTCTTCTGTTAACAACACCTTGAGGTAACTTAGAATCAGCTCTTCTCCATTTTCAGTCCATGTGGCTCGAGCTGTGTTTACCCTGACTCTTATTAGTTCCATGAGTTTGTACATGCCCTCAGTCTGGTCAGTAGAGTCCCATATTGGTTCATGAGACCAATTCCAAGAAAGGACCTCCAGCCCTCAGACTTTTGGCTGGAACCACTTAGAAAGAGACACTAAGATGGTAGGATACATACCTGGCATTGCTCATGGTCCTCTTGCCATCATGAGGGAGAGCCTGCCTGAAGCCAAACCATGAGATTGGAAGGGTCAGAATCCCAATGACATTGTTTGAGAATCTGTGCCCAGCCATGTGTGAAATCAGACATCTACATGTGGACTTTCCAAGTTCATGAACCAATCAATTCCATTTTGTTATACAACCAGTCTGAGTGATTTTTCTATCACTAGCACTTGAAAAAGTATACCCTCCCCATCCCTACCAATTTGATAGTTGTAGAACCTGGAGCTCAGAGAGGAAGAATGATTTTCTCAAAATTTTAACCCCTAGTTAATGGCATAGGTGGGTCTAGAATCTAGGGCCCCTTATTTCCAAGCTAGCTTTGTCTGCCTAGACCTTTGATTCTCAAAGTGTGATGTATCAGCATCATCTGGAACTTGTTAGCAATACAGATTCTCCAGCTCCTCTCCAGATCTACTGAATCAGAAACTCTGGGGGTAGGACTAGCAACCTGTGGTTTATTAAGTCCTTCAAGTGGCTAGGATGCCTGCACACATTTGAGAACCACTGCCCTGTATCAGTGTTTTCCAAGCTTTTGAAATGGCAGAAACATTTCTTCAAATAGAATATCACATAGGAGCTCAAAAAAAAAAAAAAACAGATAAGGGCAATTTAATTAATGTGGAGGCAAGGAGACTAGAGACCAGCTTCTTCCTGAAAATATGTGGCAGCACCTGAGAACATTTCCCAGGAAGTCCTAGGGCCCCGCCAGGCACAATTAAGACAGAGAAAGATTGGGGAGATGCTATATTACATCCACTCTACTTCTCATCACTTTAGGAGATGGTCCTGCTACCATTTATACTCAAATTTTCTATAATCTCTGAAATTTCATCTTATGGTGAGCTATTCAGAATCTCTGCTCTGTATCTTACAAATTCAGTAGGACTTCTCCTGGACCAGTTTATGAAAAATGGGAACCCATTATGGGACCTGGCACTTTGCCCACTCTAAGCTCACCTGGCCTAACGGGGGGGGGCTTGGTCTTCTTCATAGAAAACTGTCTAATCACCCATGTGTGTTGTGGCCTCAGACACTTGGTTCTCTATCTTCCCAGGGACATCTGCAGGGGACAGGGCAGTGTTCTGAAAGGGAAGCATCTGTCTAGGAGATATTTGGGGACAAGGAGATTTTACAGTTCTCCCTGGAACACTGTAACCGCTTCTGTGTCTTAGCAATGGTTAGTCATTATCCTTGAAACATCCTGTGACCTTCAACTCAGCTCATTTCTTATTTAATAATCAGTTCAACTACCACTTCCACTATAAAACTATACGTGGCTCCCTGTCTTTCCTGAAATTCCTCTTTCTGTGTTCCCATTGATTCTTATACATAGCTCACTTATAACATTTACAATATTACTTTAATACTAACAACAGTGTTTTTTTAATAATAACACATTTTATATTTATTATTGTCATTTTGGAGATACTTCTTTTCATTATATGGTGAGTGGAGACACCATATTGTTTGTTTTACTTATGTATCTCAAGAACCAGGCACAGCATCTGTCACACCATAGGTGCTCAAAAATATCTTTTCTGTGAAAAAAAAAATTCTTGCTAGAGCTATCTCCCAAGGTCAGCTGTGGAGTTTACCACCTTGAGAACTTAATAACAGCTGCTGTGAATCTAATGCTGACTATAAGCCAGGCCCAGTACCTGGTGAGTTTCAGGTGAGATTATCCAAGATCAAGTGCCTGGGGGGTGATGGAACAATGACTTAATCCCAGTCATGTTTGCCTCCAAAAACTTTGCTCTTATTGTATGTGTATCTCTCTACCTCTTATTCATCCTTCATTCATTCATTTAACCCACTCTTAAGGAGAGCACCTGTTGTCTCAAAAGCATGGCTGGATGTGTGTACATTCTTAGAGGCCACCCTCATCCTCAAGGGTCCAGACTTTCCTAAATTCACAGAATGGTGGAGAAGAAGTTGCCAAAACTTCCACAAATAGAGACAAATACATTCCTGTTTGACAAGGGCTCTTTTCTTAGATCTACTTAGCACTTTTCTTCTAAAGAATATAAAACTCTGAGTACTTTATCTGTGAGATCATAAAGAAACAGTCCTTGTTTCACTACTGCCCCCCTAAAGAAATGAAGCACCTTCTCTCACTGCATCCTGAGGCTTGAGCAAGATCACACTAATAAGCAGCTTACCTTGGTGTACTGCTCATTATCCCAGGCCTGCCCGCTCAGCCACCGCTCTAATTGCTAGCTTTCCTGGGCAGAAATATTTCTGGGCTGCACGCTCTGCACTTTCTTCTCCTTTTTAATACCATCATATTTGAAATAGACATACACTGTGTTAGAGTTTCTGGAAATATTATAGAAACCCAGTAGGAGATATTTGCATATTTATGAAAATAGTTTACCTTCTGCTATGACAATGATAAATGTTCACAATCTCAGCAGTTTTTTCACTTTGTCCGAAGAAAGAACCTGGATATATAAGCAATTTGAGAAGAATTTTTGCGGGTGGTTACAAATGATTTATTTTCTTTGATGTTTTTCCAAGGAGTTTCTGTTTTGGCAAAATTTCTCATGCCAGGCATCACCTTCTTCTGGCTTGGATAAACATGGAAACCTTTGGGATTCCCCCCCCCAAGAGTTTATGCCAGAATTTGCCATGCTTACTTTAATCTATCTGTACTTATTTTCATATTTGATGAATATAATTCAATTTTTTAATAAGTACTTATGGCTGATCTCATAGTTTCCTGAACCTTTTCCAACTTTTTAAAAATCTTTTTAAAAATCTTTCTGAAGACATTAAGCAGAGGAGGATGCAGATCTGACCCACCAATATCTAGTTTGTAGCCTTTTTCTAGGAAGAGAATGATGATTCCAGAGGAAATGTTTTAAAACAGAAAGATGAAAATTACAGTGCTTTTAATGACACTAGGTCTCTGGCAGCCAATGGTTTGTGTTAGACTGGCTCCAGCTATTCCACCAGTTTACTATTTTGAAATAGTTTAAAATAAATGATCTGCCTGTGGAAGAGGTTGAATTACCTATTGGAAAGACAAAGGCTTGGATGTTAGACCTGGACACAAATCTCCAGGTCTTACCTACTTGCAAGGGTCTCAGGAAAAATCCTTAACCTTGTTGAGATCACTTTATCAGCTACAAAATTGGATTGGTCTTGCCCACCTGCATAGTTCTATGTGTTAAATGACCAAAAATATGAGATAATTCTGGGTAAAGAATTCTCCCAAAATATTAGTAGGTCTTCAATAACCTTATTCTGGGAGTTCCTGTTGTGGCTCAGTGGCTTAAGAACACAACCTAGTGTCCGTGAGGATGTGGGTTTGATCCCTGGCCTCATTCAGTGGGTTAAGGGTCTGATGTTCCCACAAGCTGTGGCATAGGTCTCAGATGCAGCTTGTATCTGGTATTGCCATGGCTATAGTGTAGGCCTCAGCTGCAGCTCTGATTTAACCCCTACCCTAGGAACTTCTATATATTCAATGGGTGCTGCCTTAAAAAGAAAAAAAAAAATAACCTTATTTTGTTCAATTACCATACTCTTGGAGTATGTATTCTATCTTTTACTATATTTGTGCTATAGTTTATTATATAGTTTCAATGCCTTTATTAATTGTCTTTTTTTCCTGTGTCTACTGTGGCAGATTAAGACAAACTGGGTGGCTTAGAACAATAAAAAAATTACTGTTTCATGGTTCTGGAAGCCAGAAGTACAAAATCAAGATGTTGCACTCTCTTAAGGCTTAAAGGTAAAAGCCTTCCTTACCTCTTACAAATTCTACTAGTTCCATGTGTTCCTCAGCATGTGGCTGCATTACTCCAATCTCTGCCTTCACATGGCTGTCTACTCTTTGTCTTCTCCTGTCTTGACTATTATAAGGACACGTCATTGGATTTAAGGTGTAACCAGACCATCCAGGATGACATCATCTTGAGATGAAAAGACTTTTTTTTTTTTTTTTTTTTTTTCAAAATAAGGTCACATTTACCGGTTCTGGAGATAAAGACATGGATATACCCTTGTGGAGACACCACTCAGCCTACTACACTGGTATATTGTGAAACTTCAGTGAGGCAACTTCAAAGGCAAATTCCATTAGTTGCATAGGATGGTGGGGCAAAGCCTTTCGGTAAACCAGGACCTAAGTGGAATTTGAGTGAGATGGTCCCGGTTTGTGATAAGCCAAGACTGGCTACTCTGAACTGCTCTCCAGCTTATCTGCATTAGGCTCAGTCTTCCTAGAATCCCCTGGATTGACCATTTCTGAAATCCCTGAGTAGGAGTAGAGGCATGGCAATGAGTTAGTCTTACATATTTTAAATGACTGCTATTTAAGCAGGAAATAAGACCCCCATGAGACTCATTTTAATAGAGATATTCCCAAGCAACTTGTAGCCAAACTTCATAAATATTAACCTCCATTAGAGTTCTACAATTAGTATTTGTGAATATTATAGGATTGGGAAATGCCTCCTGCTTTGCCCTTGCACCTTGGTCTAGGGGACCTTATTATTGAGGTTTTGTAGTGAAAAAAAGAAGCTGTACTTGAATATGGTGGAAGAATGATGCATCATGTGTTGTTCCTAGCTTGGGTCCTCAGTGAGATAGCCCAAGCTCCCAAGGGTTGCAGCTCTTCCATTCTTACCAGGCCAGATTCTAGGAATGAGGTTCTAGTATCAACTAACATACTTTTTTAGATTCACTAATGGCCTCCAATAATAAATACCTGATGCTGAGTTTAATGCATATGTCTAGCCTCCATTCTCTCAAATGGTCCACTCTTCCTTTTTTGCAATCTGAACACAATTCCTGTACTTAGACAATCTGTTTTATTTATGGATACGGAGCTCTGGAGATCTGAATTCCATTCCCTTTTGGCCCAATCTTTTCAACCCTTATGCAAAAAGATGATACCAATAGACATAGAAAAGTTGAATGCCTGGGTCTACCTACCAGTTGCATTCAAGCTCCAGATATGACATAGCCATGTTATTTTAGGATTTTCCACCTGAATTTTGGAACTGATGCTGTTTATATCTTCACTTAATATCATCCCCCCCACACCTCTTATAAATTCCTTAGAAAAATATACCTAAGGAAATGGTGCTTAAAGACAAAGATAAGTGTAATCTTTACATTATAGGGACAGAAAGAAGTACAAGGATGAATAAGTGAGGATCCTCTGGTACACTCAGGAAGAGGGTCAAAGACTACAGCCCCCATTTCTCCACTACATGTTATCTTCTGGAGAACTTTTCTGTTGCCATACTGAAAAGGCTGGGACTCTATGAATGATTTTAGCGTAGAGGGGAAAATTGTGAACCTTGTAATAGGAGGAACCTAGATAAGAATCCTCATCTGTGTCTTACTAGCCTCACCTTCTCAAACAAATTGTTTAGCTTTTTGATCATTGGCACCATTATCGAGTTGAAGAATATACTACCTAACTTAAAGCATTGCAAGGAAAATTAAATGAGCATTAAGAGCTTTGAGCTTTGTCACAATAAGAATTCATCACCTTATAACTTGGTATAAGCCTTAGTATTGCCCGACTAACTGTCCATGCTACCTTTAACTCAGAGCATCTTTGCCACTGGACCCACCTCTTTGGCTTGTTGTGTCTTCATCTTTGGATTCTCAGACTTGCTATAAACTTTGCTCCTTGATAAGTTTATTGATGGATGCTGAAGATTTAGATGAAAATACAGTCACTTGCAGAAATATCTACTTAAGTAAATGCACAAAACTCATATTCTTATCTTACATTTGCCTTTAAAAATAAACTAATGTAGACAGAACTTTCTGACACACTGAAATGCTAGTTTGAGATCACTCAACTCATTTGCATGCCTGACCTCTACTTGAACTCATTTCTTTGGAAATAAAAGTTTAGTGCACTACTAATTCAAGTTAGAAAGTAATTGGAAGACTTTAGCAAACGAGGAAAATTCTAATTTTATAGGAACTGGGGACTTAATTCAAATGAAAAAAGCTTCATTGATGACATGAGTTAATTGTGCAGTTAACATGAAATAACCTTACCTAACATTACAAAGATTCTAAAAGCATCAGTTTGTAGGTATCCATGATTAAATGATTCTTTAACAGGAAATAGGATTTCTTGAACTTTCTCTCTGTTTTCTATTAAAAGAGACAGTCACTGGTCATCCCAAAATGTAATACTCTCTGTAATATTAATATTATATAGTAGAGCCCTATTATAATCCCAAATATAGGCATTAAAGACAGTTTCTTCAGACCCCAAGATACCATATTCTCTCTTCTGCAAAATCCAAAAGAGGAAGAATCATTTACCTTCAACTGCTGGAATCTCAGTTCCAGACCCTCTTATAAAATTACATACCTGCTTGGAGGTTTCATCCATTGCTCTGGCTATTGGTACCATGCGTATGCTACCGATACCCAAAGGTTCCATCTCTCTGAGGTTAAGTCATATATCCTGACTACTTAACATCACCACTCGGATGCCTCATAGTCATGTCAAATGTAATATGTCCAAAATGAAATTATCTCTCAGGTTGGATCCTTTAGAAGCAGAGCCTCAGACAGGAATTCTCAAGTGATTTATTACATTGATATTGATTTAGTGATACTCAGGTGATTTATTTGGTGAGTGCTCTTAGGAAAAGGGGTGGGAAATAGGAGAGGGCAGGGGAAAAGAGCTAAGTGAGACTAGCTGCAGGATAATTCACAGGGTGGCTCTGGAGTGTGAAGTGTACACTATGTTGGTCTCACCTGGAGGCAAGGAGGCTGGCCTTTTATAATCACATGTCAGCTTTCGAGCTTCCCAGGAGTGGGAGGTTGGAGGGCATAACTTTCCAAGCATTGTAGTTACTTTTTTACTGAGGTAAATTCTCCAAAAAGGTGGCAGCTGTGAACAATTAGCATCCAATTCATGGCAGTTGGGGAATGGATATATCTGCCAATAGAGAGCGTAAGAGCAGAGTACTAGTAGCACCCACTAAAGATTCTTCATTGATTCCTTAATATGTGGCTCAAGTTCTACCTACAACTTTTATCTGAAATCCATCCCTTTCTCTTCAACTCCACTTCTCATACCTAGGCCAAGATACTAGCATCTCTTCTCTACACTAGTAACATATTTCCAACACTGGTCCGCTCTTACTCACTGGTACATTGTCCTCATAGAAGCCAGGGTTGTTTTGTTTATTTGTTTGTTTGCAACACAAATCAATCCCCTTCACATCCTTTAATGACTTCTTATTGCCTTTACCATTAATTTTATTTTTTATGATTTTTATTTTTTCCATTATAATTGATTTACAATGTTTTGTCAATTTCTGCTGTACAGCAAAGTGACCCAGTCATACATATATATACATATATATATATTCTTTTTCTCATATTATCCTCCATCATGTTCCATCACAAGTGACTAGATATAGTTCCCTGTGCTATGCAGCAGGATCTCATTGTTTATCCACTCCAAAGGCAATAGTTTGCATCTATAAACCCCAAACTCCCATTCCATCCCACTCCCTCCCCCTCCCCCTTGGCAACCACAAGTCTATTCTCCAAGTCCATGAGTTTCTTTCCTGTGGAAAGATTCATTTGTGCTGTATATTAGCTTCCAGATATGTGATATCATATGGTATTTGTCTTTCTTTTTCTGACTTACTTCACTTAGTATGAGAGTCTCTAGTTCCATGAATGTTGCTGCGCATAGCATTATTTTGTTCTTTTTTATGGCTGAGTAGTATTCCATTGTGTATATATATCACATCTTTTTTTTTTGGTCTTTTTGCTATTTCTTGGGCCGCTCCTGCGGCATATGGAGATTCCCAGGCTAGGGGTCCAATTGGAGCTGTAGCCACTGGCCTACGCCAGAGCCACAGCAACACGGGATCTGAGCCGCGTCTGCGACCTACACCACAGCTCACGGCAACGCCGGATCGTTAACCCACTGAGCAAGGGCAGGGATCGAACCCGCAACCTCATGGTTCCTAGTCGGATTCGTTAACCACTGCGCCACGACGGGAACTCCTATATCACATCTTCTTAATCCATTCATCTGTCACTAGACGTTTAGGTTGTTTCCATGTCTTAGCTATTGTGAATCGTGCTGCAATGAACATACAGTTGTATGTATCTTTTTCCTCAAAGTTGAGATCTAAATTCATGGAAGAATCAGGCCTCTGTCTCTAGTGACAGCCTCATCAGAGGCCTCTCTCCTTTTGATGCTTCTGATGTTGCCCTTTGGTCCATTCATAGATCAGTAAAAGCATCTGCCTGTGGCCTTCCCTTCTGTTGTTTCCTCTGATGAGAAAACTCTTTCCACATCTCTTTGTTTGGTGGCTTCCCATCATTCAGGTCTCTCAAGTGCTCAAGGACACTTGCCTGAAAGAGGCCTCCCCTGACCTATTGGGTCATTCACAGTACTAATCACAACCTGCAGGGTTATTTGTTCTCTAAAATCCTGGCTACAAATGAGCTGGACTGGGGTATGAAGGCAGAAAACAACTTCCTATTAACCTTGATCTCTTAACTCATTATCCTCTACAATAGATAATCCCATAGCTTATCCTGTTCCTCTCAGGTATTAAAATTCTAATCCAGTGAAACCTCTGCGCTTTAATTTTTAGACTTACCCTATTTAAAGCTTTTTAGCTTCCCAACTTGGGCTTGCCTCAGGCTAGAGAGACTGCATTGGACAAGAGGGAAAGATCAGCTTTTTGACTGTTTCCCTTAATTTGCATTTCCTCCTATCCCCACTGAAGTGTGTAGGCTCCCTCTGTCTTCTTCAGGATTGAAGCAAGAGCAGAGCTAGGTGGGGCATAAAAGGACTTACTCCACTTGGGTAATTGTATCCTGGCATCAGGGCTGTTTATGTGTGGTAGGCCTGACTGCCGATACTCCAGCTGGGATTGCCTCTCTGCAAATTTCTGATATGGTTAGTGCCTTAGATGCTGGTTGATTACACCTCCTTAAACTCTTGACTTCTTGTGGCCTATTACCCCAAACAACTGTTTTGTGGTCTCCTCATTCCTTTGATTAGTCCACTTTTGAGATGGCCCATGTACAGCTTCCTTTTTCAGAGCCTGTATCTGGAGCAGAGGAAATAATTCAGCTTGGCACTGCTAACCCCACAGCATGCAAGACTGCTACAACAAAAATAGGTTAAACCGGGGGTCTTATGAACAGCAAATATTTATTTCCCACAGTTTTAGAAGCTGAGACATCCAAGATCATGGCACTGGCAGATGCAGGTCTGGCAAGAGCTCACTTTGTCACCAACGGCACTCTTCTCACTGTAACCTTACTCAGTGGAAGGGGTGAGAGATCTCTCTGGAGACTCTTCCATAATGGCACTAATCCCATTCATGAGGGCTTCGCTCTCATGGCCTAATCACCTCTTAAGTGTTCCATTTCCAAATATCACCACACTAGGGTTTAGGTTTCGACATGTACTGGGGAGGGGTGGGAAACACATTCAAATCATGGCGAAGACTTTCCAATGAAACTTTCTACCAAAGGTTACGTAAGATCAGTTGGAGGCATTCAGCTATGAGTAGTAAGATATCAGATCTCAAGTCTCCCAGACTTTTGCTTTCTGAGGATGAAAGAATCTTCTCCCCCACCCCAGACTGCAATCTAACAACAGCCTGTCCATCACTCCTTACTCCCAGGCCTCCAAAGTTTCATGTTCTTTATAGCTTGGAGGTGAGTGTTAAATCGACAGAACTGATTCTATCCAATCTTCTTGCATAGCCAGCATAGAATACCTAACACTAGATTTGGAATTTGGAGTCTATTACACCTGCTCTTCTCAGCTTTAGGGCTTCATTTAAAGCTCTAAGATAGGGAAAGCCCAATTTGACACCCTGTTACGCTTACCCTTCTGTGTTTAACTCTCATTAGAATATATACTATGAGAGCTGGTGTCCTACCTACCTGGTACTCTGATGATTCCTAACCATCTTGCCCAGTTTCTGGCACATAATTTGTTCCCAGTAAATATTGGTAAGTAAATTAATGGTGCTATGTATGTAAACTTTTTTTCTTATTTCTTTTATCTGAAAAATTTGTTTAAAACTTAATTAACTCTCAGAATGAAGGAAACAAGAGAAAAAATTATGCAGCATACATAGAAGACAGTAGGGGACTGATGTTCAGGTTATAATTTTATTTAGGATTTGAAGGGTCTAAGAAGTTAGTCTGTATCAGGGATTTACAACCCCCCACAGATTCCCAATGGGTCTTTTGTTTAAAATTTAGTAGCCTGTTTAGTACCTTTTTCCTTTCCCGCTTGCTGGTAAATTCTTCCCATCATTCATTGCCACACCTGTTCAGCATAAAATGGCCTGTGCAGTTCCACAAGGTAAGAGGCCCTTTCTCCCACCAAGAAGAAGTTAATCTCACCTACTTTGTCCTACCTCAGGTGCTCTTGCCTCCTTTGCAAGAGTTCAGAGATCCACAGTGATACCCCTCTGTCTTTACATGATGCAGAGAAAAGAGTTACCTGGAAATGTTTCTTTCTTTTGAGTGATCAATAGGTCATAGTTATTATGCAAATGCTGGAGAGGGTGTGGAGAAAAGAGAACCCTCCTACACTGGTGGTAGGTATATGAATTGGTACAATCACTATGGAAAACAGTATGGAGGTTCCTCAGAAAACTAAATACAGAACTACCATATGATCCAGCAATCCCATTCCTGGGCATCTACCCAGAGAAAACTTTCATTCAAAAAGATACACACACTCCTATGTTCATTGCAGCACTATCCACAATAGTCAAGACATGGAAACAACCTAAGTGTCCAATGACAGATGAATGGTTTAAGAAGATATAGTACATACATACAATGGAATATTACTCAGCCATAAAAAGAACAAAAGTAATGCCATTTGTAACAACATGGAAGTAAATAGAGATTCTCATATTAAGTGAAGTAAGTCAGAAAGAGAAAGATAAATATCTTATGATATCACTTATATGTGAAATCTAAAATTTGGAACAAATAAAACTATCTACAAAATAGAAACACACTCACAGATATAGAGAAGAGACTTACTGGCCAAGGGGATGGGGGAAGGAAGTGGGATGGACTGGGAATTTGGGGTTAATAGATGCAAACTATTACATTTAGAATGGATAAGCAATAGGGTCCTACTGTACAGCACAGGGAACTATATCCATTCTCTTGGGATGGAACATGATGGAAGATAATATTAAAAAAAGGAAGGCATATAAATGTATGACTGGGTCATTTGCTATGTAGCAGAAATTGGCACAGCATTGAAAAATCAACTATAATGTAAAAAAAAATATAAAAAATTAAAAATGAAAAACAAATCATTATTATAAAAATCATCATCATTATCTTGACATGTTAATGAACCATCCTGGCAGAGTCTTTCATGTAATGCAAGTAATGAACCTCCTTTCATCACCACCTTCTTTTGTGAACATGAATTGTTTCTCCAGCCAAATAATCAAACTAGTGTGTATTCTCATGGTCAGAGTGAGCAATAAGTTCTGCAAAAAATGTTCAAAAGGAAGGGATGTCAATCAAGAAGACCTGAGGTTTCCATCCTAGAAGTCAGCCACCTGGCTTCCATGAGAGGCTCTTTATATGTCAGGTAATGATTTTTCCAGGGTCAGTTCAGGTGAAATGCTGTGATGAGATGCTTGGAAAAAGGGTCAAGAAGGAAAAGTATGTGGAAATTCTAATAAATTAAAAAAAGAACACATATTTCAATAGGACAAGGACAAAGCTATGTGCTGGATTCTTTCACCAAGTTCCTGCAAAAGTAGTGGAAAGAAAAAGATGAATGAGAGGGGAATTATTCCAGATCTGTGGACAACTTCTGGTTTATTATCAAAGTAATCAAATATCAGGCCTCTTTTGACACTGGCAAGATTCAGAAATGGGTAGGAAATCACTGCTCTTCCATAACAAATGGAGTGCCCAGGCCATTAAAAGGAAGTCCTGTGAGCTTTGGTGAAATACCTAGAAACTAAAGTGTGCCTATGTTTCTGGATTAAGCGGGGAGATAGTCTCTTCTTCCCTGAGACACATGTGGTAAATAACTCATCTTTAGGGACTCTAAGGAGGTCTAGGTTCCCATTGGTGAGAAGTTTTTCCTGGATTTCTGTTACTCTTTCTCCTTCCACCTCTTGTAACTATACCAACATACCTAATAGGGCGACCACTGATGTGCATCCATGTGGTTGTTGGTCTAGCTTAATGGATACAAGACTGAGAAAATTGCCAGAAAATGTTGGTGCTTTACGTGTGGTGCCTTACTTGGCTTTCACAATAAACTTGAGTCATACATCATTCTAACAGATGTCTGGAATCTCCGTGGAGCCTGATTGTCTGTATCTGTATTCTGGTTCTACCCAATTCCTCTAATGGCTGCCCACATGGTAAATTTGGGCAGCTTTGAAAAAGGTGTAAAAAATTTTTCAAAATGCTTTACTCCCATCTATCAAAAAGCATCATAATACATTGATTTTGTTAGGATGAACACTTTACTGCCATCTTTGGGAAAGTTATCTTGGGAATACTTTGATTCTAATGGGAAGGGTGGAGCCTTAGATGGTATACCTTTTGTGGTGAACAATATGCAAAACTACCTTAGTTCTGCTGATTGTTTTTGTTTTGTTTTGTTTTAGCTACATGAGCTAGTACAGTAATTTAATCTCTCTTTACTTCTATACAATGTTGCCAATAATACGGTTCTGGTGATTATAATAATTAATACATATAAATTACTTAGGGACTTGGCAGATAGGAAGTATTCAGTAAATATCAATTATAGTCATTACTGATGAAGAAATACATTCTGACTAAGCAGCTTCTCCAAGGATATCCAAATGTTGAGAGGAGCTGGATACGAATTGGGTCAGGTTTCTCTCACCCAATATTCATCTTCTTGCCCCTACTTCATGCCAACTCTTTTGTCAGGGGTCTGGTCTGTGGTCAAACATCAAAAGCTTTGCTTCAGGAGTTCCCATCGTAGTGCAGTGGTTAATGAATCCGACTAGGAACCATGAGGTTGCAGGTTCGGTCCCTGCCCTTGCTCAGTGGGTTAATGATCCGGCGTTGCCGTGAGCTGTGGTGTAGGTTGCAGTCGCGGCTCGGATCCCGTGTTGCTGTGGCTCTGGCGTAGGCCAGTGGCTACAGCTCCAATTGGACCCCTAGCCTGGGAACCTCCATATGCCGTGGAAGCGGCCCAAAGAAATACCAAAAAGACAATAAATAAATAAATAAATAAATAAATAAATAAATAAATGTCACTTAAAAAAAAAAAAGCTTTGCTTCATCAACCCTGAGTTTTAGCTGCATGGAAAGTAGCTGTGTAATAATTGCTTACCTGGAGGGAGGGTGTAGACATACATACTATTTTTTGCATTTAATTTTTTTAAGTGAGCAGCTTCCTCCAGAAATTCATGTAGCTCTGCTCAGTTTTGTAGTTCCTTTCCATTATCTGACTTCTTTTAAGAAGAGTGTCCCCTCTTTACCACCCATGGTAAGGCATGATCTCTCACCTGATGGGCCCCTTGGAGATGGAGGATCTGGCCCCGTGGGACCTGAAACCTCATTGGAACACTGGAGGGTCTTCCCTTTTACTCCTCCCTCTCACTGTCCTGTGCTTCCAACTTCCAACAAATGCTCCCCTCCTAAACCTAGACTGTTAAAAGTAACCTTGGCTGTACTTCATATCCTGAAGGTCCCCAAATGCATGTTTTGATTTTCTGGGCCAATTAACAGACAAATGTAAATGAACAAAACCCCATCTGTATGCCTGTTGATGAAGCTCTCTGCCCTCAAACTTAATATCTCAGCTTTTCCCCTGCTCTGCTCTACATTGCAAGGGTGGGAAGGCAATGAAGCATGCTGACTAGCACGAGTAGGCTATCTTCCAGAGTCCTATGCTACATCCAAAGACATGTGCTTGTGGTTAGTTTGGCCAAGGAGGGCACTGACAGAAGATTAGAGGTCAGTGGGGAAGAGATAATTGCTCCCCCACCCCCTTCTCTGCCTGTGGCAGGATTTCCAACCACAGCTGCTTCTCCTCTGTGTGTCTGGAAAACCCTGCAATGACCTCCCTGGGCTCCAGCTTACACTGGGCGATGCCCTCCCCAGGGCTTCAATAACCTCACCTCTTTCTTGTCTCTTCTAGCCTGGAATAGCAGGGCCCTCTGCTGTTGCTCATCTCTCCTTGCTTCTCTTTCTATCAGGTGGCTTTGCAGCTTCCTCATCTTATCCTCTATAACTTTGGAACCTGTTACCTGTGTTTGTTTTAAATACTCAGAGTGGTTTATGTTTTCCTGACTTGGTAGATGCTGATTTCAGAGAAGGTGGTTGTGGTGGGGTGGGAATGTGGATAAACGCATGAATATGCTATAGAGAAGGAAGAGTATGTCATGAGGAATCGAGGTTGTGGAAAATGATTCAGCCTAGAAATAAGATGATGTTGGCTCCCAAAGACTGCCTTGCAGGAAGGAAGGGGGTTCGTTCCCACCAGCCTGAAACAGGACAGCCATCCCACTCAGGGCCTTAACACATCAAACCACATGTTTCCCTTCCTGTTCCCCCTCTGTGAACTGTTTTGTGCTCAGCAGAGAAGAAACCGGGTCCTGCTACTAAGGAAGGAGACATGAAACCTGTAAATGTCAGAATCCTTGTGATTCTTAAGGTGGTGGGGGTGGAGTGGGTGCAGTCTTCAAAATAGTTACTTGAAAGGGCTGCAGTGTTTGCCCAATAAAACATTAAAGAGTAAGTGTTTTGTTCAGTCATTTTATAACTATTAGTATGTGCCTACAATATTTTATTGATATTTTAAGTCCTGGGGACAGAGCAGTGAACAAATAGTGATACTCGGTCTCCATGGAGTTCACAATAGAGAGGTGGGGGATGGAGGAGACAGATCATAAACAAGTAATATATTTATTAAAGTCATGATATATGTTATAAAGCAAAATAATGCAGAGAAGAGAATAGTAAGTATTGGGAGTTGAAGTTTATAGTTTTAAACAGGAAGGTCAGGGGAGGCCTGATTTAGAATGGAATTTAAGTAAAGACCTGAAGAGGGTAGAATAGAGAGTCATGGGTGTTCTGAGTAAAGCCCACTTGGGCAGAGGCATAGAGAGGGCTTACAGCATCACATTGGGGTGGGATGTGAGTAAGAGAGGAATACAAGGTTTCTGGCCAGAGCTTCTGGAAGGATGGCATTCTTATTCATTGAAATGGAAAGATGAGATGGAGGAGGTTTGCTTGGGGTGGGTATGGGGAGACTAGGAGCTTAATATTTATACATATTAAACTTGTGTAAAGCCTATAACACACATAAGAAGAGATTCCACAAAGGCAATTTGTGTCTGTAAATCTAGAACTCAGGGAGAGAGATCTCAGAGTTGTCAGCATATCCAAGGTACTTAAATACATTAGATATAAAGCCCCAACATAATAATAAACATAGATAGAAAAATAAAAGTCTGAAGACTGAGTCTTTGGTGCTCCGAAAGTGAGATGTCAGGGAGATGAACTCCAAAAGAAGCTGTATTTGTCAGAGTTCTCCAGAGAAAAAGAAGCAATAGTATTTGTGTAGAGATAGAGAGATATATAGGAAAACATGTATTATGAGGAAATGGCTCACATAATTATGGCAGCTGGGAAACCCCACGATCTGCCATCCAAAAGCTGGAGGCCCAGGAATGCTGATAGTGTTTAGTCCCAGTTTGAGTCTGAAGGTTTAAGAGTCAGGAGCACCTGCTCTGAGGGCAGGAGAAGATGGATGTGTGAGCTCAAACAGAAGAGATTGGTCCTCCTCTGCCTTTTTGTCCTAGTCAGACACTCAACAGATTGGATGATGCCCACCTACTCTGGTGAGATGATCTTCTCCTTTACTCAGTCTACCCATCCAAACGCTAATCTCCTCTAAAAACAGCCTCACTAACACACTCAGAAATAATGTGCATCTCTATCCATACATCTCTTAGCTCAGTCAAGTTGACATGTAAAATTAACTATCATAAAAGCTGTGCAAGTAGTGACAAATGTGCTGTGAGGCAAAACATGAGAGGAAGGTGTCCTGAAAGTCACAGGAATGTGTTTCAAGATAGAATGTAGCAAGTGGTGCTAATAGAAGGGATAAGGTGAGGGCTAAGGGCTATTGGATCTAGTGATGCTGGAAAGAGCAGTACCAGTGGAGTAGAATGAAGTAAGTAGAATGGGCTCAAGAGAGAATGAAATGACATGAACATGAATGACAGTGCATAAAGGAAACATTTTAGAGGAGAGTTTCTGGAACGTGAAAGAGAAATAAATGGTAGCTAGAGGAGGAAGTGGAATTGGTTAAGAAATTATTTATGTAGGATACCAAAAAACAGTAAATGATTATGTTGATAAGAAAGATCTAATACAAGTTCCCATCTTGGCTCAGTGGTTAACTAATCCGACGAGGAACCATGAGGTTGCAGGTTCGATCCCTGGCCTTGCTCAATGGGTTAAGGATCCAGCGTTGTCGGGAGCTGTGGTGTAGGTCACAGATGTGGCTCAGATCCCATGTTGCTGTGGCTGTGGTGTAGGCTGGCAGCTACAGCTCTGTTTCAACCCCTAGCCTGGGAACCTCCATATGCCATGGGTGCGGCCCTAGAAAAGGCAAAAAGACCAAAAAAAAAAAAAAAGAAGGAAAGAAAGATCTAATAGAGAAAACAAAATTCTGGTTCAGGAAAAAGAGGGGCTAACACAGTGCCTTTGAGCAGACTGGAGGAGGTGGTACCCACGGTGCAAATAGAGGTGTTGCCCTTAGCTAAGAGTAGGGACAGTGCATCCAGAGTACCAGGAGAGAAGCCACAGTGCACAGGGACAGTGAAGGTGAATGAGTACATGCAGGGGCAGTTTGCAGAAGTTCTCTTTTAGTTCTGTTTATTTCCTTACTAAAATATGAAGTTGAGGAAGATGAACCGAGCAGCCATCAACTAAGAAAGGAGGATGGCAGAAGTGGTATTGGAGGTTTCAAGTATGAAATAGTCCACTGGTAGAGAGGGAGAGAAATGGAAATATTATTTCCAGTTCACCTTAAGAACCCATTTGAGATTAGTGGTCATGAATTTAAAGTGAGGCCATTTATCATAGTTTTATGCTTTTCTTTAATCATCTTGAGTCACACAGTTGCTGGCATAGAATAGGAAGAGAGTTGTATTTAATGAGGGCTGTGTCTTTGCCTGTGATGAAGCTAGAGAAGAGCAAAGAAGTCATGGTTATATGCAAGGGAGGCCACAGAATTAAAGATGGATGAGAAAGGGAATGAACCCAAAATGGCTCAGGAAAGTTGAGTCATTGCTATCACTGACAGAGCTTAGATCCTGATGGGCTCAAAGGGAGGTTGGAGAGAAGACTGGGAGTGGGCTGGAGAGATAGCATGGTGGAGGTCAGAGAGTAAGATGCTGGAAATGGAGAATATGGAAGGAACATAGTTCAGATAATGACAAGTTGTGTGGTCTATTCATGAGAGCAAATGGCTGAGAAGCACAGAGGAAAGGATCATAGAAAGAGAGGAGCTCAGGCCTGAGGAGCTAGGGTATTAGAAGGATCATGTTGGACTAGTAGGACATGGATAGTTCATAGAATCTGGAGTGGCACAAAAGAAAGTGACAATGAGTCAGGATCACAAATCTTTAGCAATGAGGAAGTGGCCTGAGTATGAGTTGATGACCACTACTGGGAGGACTGGTGTGGGGAAGCACCTGATCATCTGAGATTAAAAGTGTTTCTGTGGAAAAGGAAGAGGAAATACAAAGGAAGGAACAACAAGGGATAAGAGGATACCCATTCTTCTTCAAGCACAGTGCAGGGAATTGCAGAAGGACTAATGGTTGTCATTTGAAAAGGCTATGGGGGAAGTGGTATTTCAAAGAGAGAGTCAGAGTGATACATAAGGGCCTTTAACTGTAAAGGACCAGCAGTTCTGTAAGTCACAGTGGTAAAGTTTTAGGAATTGAGTATAGTTAGATGTCATCAAAAAATGATTTCATAGTATTTAATATATGAAGTATAGAGAAGGAAGAATTCTAGATGATCTTTGTAATGATGAAGAAGACCAGGACTTCTGGTCTGGCTTGGTTTGGCTTTCTTTTGTTTAAACTTGTAATTTCTTTAACTACTGACTTACACCTTTCTCTAACTATGGAGGGACTAATTTCTTCTCATGGGGCAAGGTACACAGGCATGAATACATATGTTCCGGGGTGTGCTTAAGAGATAATCTTCCCTCCACTGTGATGTGCTATGCCTAAGAGATAACATATGGAAATCAGGTGGAAAGCAGGATAACAAGATCTTTTCAGATTAGGAGAAATTTGCATGGGAGTGGGAAGAAAGATTTATTATAATGTAAAACAACAGATCTGAAATCAAGCCTGTTTTATTGTTGGGGAATGCTCCTTCCATTGACCCCTCAAGGACAATATGTCCTGCCTGGGTATCATCAGTAACACAGGCTCAAGGATGGAAGGAGGAGGAAACTGACTTACGTAGATTTTTGAGCTCTTGCAGGAGTGATAGACACATATTTTGAAAGTGACAAAAGCAAAATTTTTTATTTTTTTTCACAAATTGGACTTGGTTCTTTTCACTTTCAATTTCATGAAAACTTAGTGGTAGAAAATATAATTGAATTACTTTTAGATAAATTCAGACAAATAATGGATTACTTAGACCTTTCAAGTAAAAGACCAAATTCAGAAAGACTTTCTCTACCCATCTCTCTCTCTGTCCAAACTATAAGTTTGGGTAGGGAGAGTTTGGCTGCCACTCTGAGGGAGAGCCAACACTTATATTTGGTCTGTACAGTGAGAGTAACAAATCTGCTAAAACAAACCTGAACGCCATGGTCTCTGTCAGCAATGCAACATGATCACTGGCCTCCAATGTGTTCTCAATGTCTTCCCGTCTCACTGCCCAAACAGCCTTTTACTTCTTTTTTTTTTCTTTTTTTCTTTTTTAGGGCTGCACGTGAGGCACATGGAAGTTCCCAGGCTGTGGTGTATGGCTGTGTGGTAGCCTGCACACAGCCATAGCAATGTGGGATCAGAGCGTCATCTGTGACCTCCACCACACTCATGGCAATGCCGGATCCTTAACCCACTGAGTGAGGCCAGGGATCGAACCTGCATCCTAATGGATGCTAGTTGGGTTTGTTAACTGCTGAGGCACAATGGGAACTCCAGGTCTCCATATTTAAAATGGATTTTTTTAATGTTACCTCACATATTTGATGTAGAGTTGGGTATATGTATTTCTTTCCCATCCCTCAATAACAAGAATTCTCTCTTATGTCTAATATTCCTGTTTTTCCAATAACCATATTCTCTATTCTGAGTTCAAAACACCTTTAGATCATGAAGACCTGAGAACCTGGTCTGGATAGAGAGAAGAAATCATTACCTACTGAAGTCATATGCTTTATCCTTGGAGTAAGACAGCTGATGTGTTTGTTCTTTGGTTCTCCATGAAGAAAACATTCTGGGGATATCATTGGAAATGACATGTGATAGGTTTTTACATTCCCCTGAAGTATCCATTTTTGTTTTAGTGAGAAGCTTGGGTTGATAAATAAATAATATGCTTGGCAATTTGCAAACTCTTTGCAAGAAGGGTGCTTTAGGAATGGGAATAATTGTTTGAAATTCTTGAGAATGGGAAAGAATGAGCAGATGGCTCGTCATGCTTTCATTGGCCTCCAGGTTGGTTCCAAATGGCAAACTATTGCCTGGGCAAATATTTGGAATCAAAATGACCCTACTCCATTTGTTCAGAATATTTCAGTACTCTGTGTATTATGCAATCATGTTCACCATTATAAAATGACATAAAACTTGCTCGGAAAAAAATGTGATTTACTAGAGCACTAGGATGGAGTTTGAAAAGGAAGCAAGTGAAAGAACAGATAATCATCACCAAATGGCAAGGATACTAACAGAAGTGGTCCCATTGTGAAATTTGAAATGAAGGTGGCAGAACTCTTATCTAGCTGTGGGCAAACTCTGTATGCTTCATTGTTATAGAGACCAGAAGCATTTCCAAATGAAAAGTAGATCTTGAATTATGGATTTTGTTCTAAATAAGTCAAAGAGAATATTGTGTAATTTTGATAGAGCCAGTAATCTTTATTGAATAAGTAAATTTGATTAATTTTTTTTGCCTTTAGTTAAACATGAAAGCACTGTTTTGGGGATAGCTCTTGAGAATAAAATTTAAGCAGAATAGTACATGACTGAGAGTATCAATCAAATTACTTGGAGAAAAGAAGGGAGGGAGGGAGGAGAGAAAGGAGGGAGGAAGAGAGGAAGGGAGGAAAGGAAGGAAAGAAGAAAGGAAATGAAGCATAGTTATTTAGTAACATGAACTAAATTTTGGTGGAGATAAACTGGCTCTCTCAATGCTCTAGTTGATTTCTTGAAATTAAATTTAAAAACAGCAATAGGGGTTTATAAAGGCTAGAGTGTGGCACAGCCTGTGCCACTATATTACCTAATAGCTGTTTGATGTTAGGCAGATCTTAACCTGCCTTAGTTCTACAACTTGCCAAAGTATTTGTTTTAATAAAACAGACATATTAAAACTTATTTTATGATTTGAAGGAATGCAATGAAATACATAAATTGCTTAGCATAGTATCTGGGACATGGGTTTAAGATTTTGCATGTGCTCCTTCTTAGTGAACTCTCTGTGCAAAAGATTGTGCTGATATGGCCTGGACTATTTGACTTTTCTTTTAAAAATAAATAAATTCAATAAAAGGCCTCTTTGCTTTGTTTTTTTCCTGCTTAATGATTGAGTAAAACTGAAGCCCAGTGTCCTGTTGGCAAAAGGCTAGAAAGACCTAGATATTAAGCATTTCCCTGAAATTAAAAAGCAGACATATTCCTTCTGCTGAATTTTAGTCACTGCCCCCATCTCTAAGCAATTGGTACGTTCTGGCTATGATTCCGATTTGTCATTAGAAGCTGGGCAAGCAGAAATTAGTCTACCATACTGCAAGGTAATAGTCATTTCTGAACTGGGAATCTATTACTCTCTGCTTATTATGATTTATCCCAGAAAAGGGCATAGCATCGGGGGAGAGGGTAAGAGAGAAGCCTCTGAAGAGAAATGAAAAAAAAAAAAAAGGAAATTTTCAAAATCTTGCTTAAAATGTCCTGTCCATGAAATCTGTTTCTTTAACCCTCTAGTAAGAGTTAATTGTGTTACATTCCCCCCAAGTAGTTTCTCCAGCTCAGTTTTGCATTTCTGTCTCACTCTATTTTGTATTATATTTTTATTAACTCGTCAGTTCCCCTTAGTAGTCAGTAACTGCTGTCAGAACCAGGCTGAGTCTTCTCCTTCCCTGTCACTTTCCCATCCCACATTGCATCCGGTCTTGTGTCCAAGTGTCCAAAGTCAGCCCCTGTCCAACTCCCTCTCTGCAGAACCCCAAGACTTGAGTTTCTTGGTCACTCTGATCTCAGCTGTGGAAATGCATGCTCTTAATCTGGGAATTTAGGAGATTTTTCAGGTAACTGTAATTATCCAAACCCCATGTTTTAAAGTAAGAAAAGTAAGAGCTTGTGGAATCAGTTGCCCTTTAATACAAAAGCCCTTTCTGGTCCCACTGCCTTCCAGCTCCTTGGCTGAAAAATATCACAGTCTGGTAAATCTTGCCTCCAAGCCAAAGGCACATCTATTTACACAGTTGGGGCTGTTTCTATTTCAATATTACATTTGCTTCTCCCATGCTCCTCTTCCTTCTCAGTAATGTTTTCTTACTGCTCCATGTAAATTCCTCTATTTTCAAATTATGATCCGAAGAGGGTAGGAGCGGAAGGCTCTGGCATGGAAGGAAAAAATAATCACTTGGCATATGTCATTATCTTGAATGTCCAACATTTGAATTTAGTTGTTACCCTCCTAAAAATTAAACAATGTCTTTTTAAGGCACAAAATTGAGACTGTTATAAACTCTGATTTTAAATAGCCTTAGGTATCTGGGCCAGAGGTAAGCATATCTTTTGTGGTGGGAAATGATTATGTCTTACAGATCCCTTCAATACTCTTGTGCACAAGCCACCAGACTTCTGTTCTTTTTGATTGGAAAATGTAAATCATACTCAAGAATTGTTCCAAAAAGAGTCCTGAGCTGAGTCCTTGGACACAAAGTTGTAGCTCACTGCAGATTCTGATAGTTGAGTTACAACTCACTGAAAATCAGGGTTTTAAAATGGAAGCACTGACAAACCTTCAAGCCAGGGCAGCACAAATGGTGCCTTGATAATTTATAATCTACAGGCAGCTCTTGGGTTTATTATCACAATGACAAATGCACTGTCATTGTTAATAGGATATTTCCCAGCAAGGACTTTTTGTTATGCAAGCCAGGTTCGGTATGTCATGCAGCACGATAGCAATAAAGTCTACAAGAATTTGTAATGAACTTCAATTACTAATAGATTATGGTTAATGGGAAATATGTGCAGTAAAGATATGGGTTTTTATATGCGCCTTCTGGTATTCTACAAGGCAATGATTTATACAACAATTTATGTTAACATTTTCTCCTATGAAAAGGCCCAATTTGGTAGAATGCCACTTCATCCATAACAAATATTTAAGATAATTTTGCACATAATGTAAATGAAGGTAAAAATTAGATATTAATCTATTTAATTTTAGCATTTTTATTTTTACTGAAAATGGAGACTTTTTTTCTCTCTGACTAGTACTGTTGGTTAAAAATTCTTGCTATAAAACAAAGGCATGAGCTATATTGATGTCTTTGAGTTAAATGTAACATTTTATATGTTAATTTCTTTGTTAAACTTCCTGCTGTAATTAAAGACCCACTTAAGATTTGATATATTCTGGTGTCTTACTTATGTAAGTGTTATTTTAAATTAACAAAACCCACAAGTATACATGTTTAAATTAACATGAATTTATAATCCACATTATGACTCCTCTTATTACAGGGATTGATAGCTATAATATATATAAGTGATTTATGTTTGTGTGTATGTGGGGGTGGAGGGGGCATACACACAGAGAGACACACATCATATATGGTTTATATACATAAAAACACTTTAACTAAAAACTTACAAATTGGAAAAATGCAAACCACAGCTTAGCCATGTACAGATAAAAAAAATCAATACAATTAAATTACAAAAAATGAAACCATTCACTAAAAAATTCTGAACTAAATGATAGTGAATTTAAAATTATGAAAATACAGCAGGCACAATCTTGGGAACTCACTGAAAGCATTTTATATATATCACATATGTGTGTGATTGTGTTCATAGCTAAGATGGTTTGTCAAATGCTTAGTCTTTAAACATAGAAAACGTGGTTTCAATGCTCTTTCTTTTGTTGTAATTCTGGATTCGTTTTTCTTCTAAGTCCTATATAATATCCTATAAATGGAAGGCATGGACATGCTGGATACCTGTGTGCTCACTGCTGTCCTTACTTGAAGAAACTTTGAGGCATGTTTTTTCTTTTGGATGATGACAGTGCTAAGGGTGAGGAGTGGCCTTAGCATTTCAGTTATGCTCTTGGATTTGGGAGAAGAGACTCAGCTCTGCCATGTTTTAGCTAAATCGTGTGCAAGTCCATCCAAACTTATCAAACCTCATTTTCCTTATCTGTAAAATAAGAAGAATTAGTAAAAAAAAAAAGTCTTTTTATTTTGAAAATTAAATGAAATATGTCAAAAAATTTATGTAGTCACTGACACATAATTAATGTTCACTTCATTTTAGATATTACTATTTCAGTGTTGAGAAGAATACTGGTCTATATAAGTCAGTGAATTATGTAACATTTCTATAGTTATTATATTATTATTACTAATATTCCATACATGTTTCCAATGTCTTGTGGGTTTTGAGGCTCTGGTGAGACAGAGAATCACTTGATTGATTCATAAAAAGACAAATTCCTGGGTCTTACACAAGGCTCAGATCTGGGATGGAACCAAGACATTTGCATGTCTAACAAAGGCTCCCAGTTGATTCTCCTGCGCAGTGAAATTTTATAAGTAGCAGTATGATTTACAGAATTTGTTGATGTTTGTGTCTCTGTAACTTGTTGAAACCGAGCTAAACACCATGATGGATAACTAAGTCATCTGCTAGGTGAGTGAGTGACGTCATGCAGATTAAACATCCAGAATCACATAATTGATAAAATAGGTTCACTTGATATTTTGGCTCTATGTAGGAAGGAAGAAAAGTTTTCTTCTCAAAAATAGTTACCTACCCTTCTAGACTAATATAATCTGTGTTGTGTTTGTTTATTTATTTATTGTTTATTTTTTGTCTTTTTGCTGTTTCTTGGGCCGCTCATGCAGCATATGGAGGTTCCCAGGCTAGGGGTCGAGTCGGAGCTGTAGCTGCCGGCCTATGCCAGAGCCACAGCAACGCGGGATCCGAGCCGTGTCTGCGACCCACACCCCAGCTCATGGCAACGCTGGATCGTTAACCCACTGAGCAAGGGCAGGGATCGAACCCGCAACCTCATGGTTCCTAGTCGGATTTGTTAACCACTGCACCACAACGGGAACTCCCTGTGTTGTATTTTTCAAAATTTTCTATTATTTTTTCAATGTTCCTTTTGGCCTGCTCTGTAGATTAGGAAAAAATATTCTGAAAAAGATGGGAAAGACTTGGTTAAGATAAACTTACTCCTTGTAGGAAGGGTATGAATTCAGCCACTGTTACTTCAAATAAGTTAACATTGTATATGGAGGGGAGAAAGTTATTCCTCTCTTGTAGCAGCCTGAGGGTAAGCCATCCAACCCTGATGTGGCTGATCTGTTCCATCAGGTCCAGGGACCCAGCTCCTATTGCTCTTCTTTCCTAGGGCATTGTCACTCTTCTCTGCATGATGTGACATAGCTCACTCTCATACCCACATTTCAGTCATCCAGAAGGAAGAAAAGCAGAGAACATACCTCTCCCTTTGGGGACATATCCCACAAACTTACTTTTCACATCTCATTGGCTAGAACTTGGTTACGCAGATATATCTGGCTCAAAGGAAATATGGGAAATGTAGTTTTCATCTGGGCAGTGTACATAATTAAAAGTTAGATATTATGTTATCATAGAAGAAGGGGAGAATTGCTATTAGGAAACAATCTTTGCCACATCACCTTCAACTCCCTGACCAGCTGGAGCTACACTGGCCTTATGATTTGCCATTTCAAACTCTCGTGTCATGGATACTCAGTAAGTAAAAATATGTGTACACAAGGTTCGAGTAATTAATCAGTTCGCTGGGACTGTTCTTCTCTGCCCTGGGCCACAGTCATACAGGAGCTGCCTTTTGAAGTATTGTTGGATCCAATTTGATTAAATCAAATGGGTGCCACAGTCATCAGATGAGATCAGTCCTTAGGAAATAGAGCGAAAACTCAAAGCTAGGAGATAGTTCCTATACTGAAGCTTGGAGAGTTAAGAGAGAAAGGAACAGAATCAACAAGGATCAACTTTAGAGGCAGCCAAGATATGACGGTGAAGAAAATGCTCTCTGGGGTTCAGCAGTATAGGATGAAATTCTGGTTCCACCAACTGTAAGAAAGTGGAGAGGGAAAGTTATACAAGCAACTTAAACCTCAGTTTACTTCTTTGTGAAATTGGGATTAAAAAGAGTAACTAACCCCTGATCTTGTTATGAGGATTAGATTAAATCATGTAACAGTGCCTAACACATCATAAACCCTCGATAAGTATTAGCTGTTATTAATGTGGAGTCTTTAAAATTCTTTAGGGTCCATTTTTTCATAAAGAATCTTTCTCCATGATCAACTGTTTTTCAAGCTGGAAATCTGTAAATTTCACACCAAAGAAAATACAGGGAATCAGTTAAGCCTGGGAGCCAGTGTTTACTCCACGGGTCCTAGGACACACAGATGGGAAACCCATGGGTTGCCAACTTTGCCCAAACAGATCTGTCCCATGAGGTGTCTTCTGAAGCAGTAAGCCCTAGCTAATTTCCTTGTCCCATTTTCTAGATAGCTTTTATAAAATGGGAAAGAAGTTCAAACTCTTCTCCCAATCAGACCTGGAATACAAAAATCCTAATAAAAATAACAAGAAACAAACCACAAAGACTTTTATGCTTCTTCCATTAAAAGCTGCTCTGGGTAGATTAAGCCTCTTTGAAAATGTGCAGAATGGTAGCAGTATCTTGATAAATAAGCCAAGGTTGCAATGTGCTTGTGCTGATAATAAGTAGCATGGAACAACTGCCTCTTCTACAAAACCCTGGGATTTATGTCCAGTCCACCTGCCTCGGAAACTAGAGAATTAACTCATGAAACCCATCCATCAACATGTAGAAAAAGGAATCACAGTATAGAAATGAAATTAGCATAAAATTAGTTAGCTGTAGGACATAAATAAAGGTACTGACATTTTCCTGCATCTTCTATATCAAATGTCTTTGGAGAACTCGCCAAGCTTGGACTCTAGTTGATAGCTCCTGTGATTTATTTCAGCATTTCCTACCATAGGCAGGTTGTTTGCAAAGTCCTTCAAGTATCATTAAGACAAATCAGGAAACACAGATAATTCTTCAGGAGAAGAATATGTTCATAGGAAGACACTGCTTGTAGAGAATATCCACAGTGTTCACTGCAGCCTCCGGAACAGCACATCACCGTATTTATTAAACCATTGGTACAGAGATTACGGCAATCTGACATGGAGCCCTAATGAATTTTTGGCACGTTTGGAAATTGTGACTGTCGTTGCCCAGGGAGCCTCTTAAATCAACCCCCTTTTTACTGCAGTTGCCTTTCCACGGTGTATATCATGTTGAGAAATGGATTACATGATCTGCAGCTTTAACTACTCCGCATTAGTTGATCGCATACTATGAATGCATGTTGCACAATGTATGAATCATAGGGGAGCCAGGATACAGGTGACAGATAATTTAAACATGAAATTGGTGATGCCAGGAAACTTGTAGGAATAGAGTTAGAGAAATAAAGGCAAAAGTCAAGGTAAATGGGTGGGAGAACCCAGGTATTTGGGAATAGATCAAAACTAACATATTAGTGAAGCAAAATATTTAGAAAGAATGCTGTTTCACCATTTAGGGAGGTGATTTTTTTTTATACTACCCTTTGATCATCTTACTGCTTTTTCTTCTCTTCTGCAATCAGATATCCTCCAATTTGTAGACAGACGTTTGGGAGAAAAGGCAATTTAGTTTGATGAAGTCTTACTCTTTAAGATAATCTGCATTTATGATGAAAGATGATCATAAACTTAATTTTCCCAATGTATAGATGCACAGTGTGATGTCAGAAGGTATAGGGGCCAGCTTACCTTCTTTTACGAACTTACTTCAAGATCTGTACAAGTCATTTTACTTAGTATCTCAGCTTTCTTACCTCCAAAATGGGACCGTAATAATCCATCTTTCAAACTCATTGAATAAGAATCAAGAAATATCTTAGATGCTATTCTAACTAGGACGTCGGGGAAACAAGAGGCAGACACCTACAAGGACACCTCAGGGAAAGGGTACTTGTTCTCAGGCTAGAGGTAGACAGAAATTGGAAATGTCAAGGAACATTATTTGAGACAGCCAAAGCATGTCTCCTGTTCAAAGGTCATGTGGTCTCATTCTTTTCTGCAGGTCTGCCCTGTTCCTGCCTTTCTAACTGTGGCATGCTAGTGAGGTCCTCCTAGCTATGGCCCTCAGGGGCTACTCTGGACTAGAATTGATCTCCTGACTTCTTAGCCCACCTAATCTAGAAAGCCACCAAGCCTCCTGACTGCTCTTCAGATGTGTCAAGCTCATTCCCACTTCAGGGACTTTGTGTATTTACTTCTTCCTGAAATGCTCTTCTCCTCTTTGCATGGTTGTTCTTTTGCTTCATTTAAATCTCTGTTCAAATCTCAAAAATCCTTCCTTGACCTCTCCACCTAATATTATACCTTCCTGACCCCTTCTCTCATCTACTTTTGTTTTATTAAATAGTGCCTATCATTATCCAACAAACATTTATTTCTTGGTCCACCTTTCCACTAGAAATCAGGTCACTGACATTGGGAACTTTGTTTTCTTTATCACATTATCACTTTTGCTTAAAACAATGCCTCACACAGTCATTATTGGTGGAGTATATATTTCACAAATGTGTTGTTAAAGAACAAATGCCTAATTTCCCAAGATTTGTAATTGTAAATTTCTAAGACAGTGAAAAGGATCCAGTTTATACTGTCAGAGAAACCACTGCTATCAATTTCTGGCCAGCCTATGAGTTACCATCCTTGGGTCAGCTGCCCACCCTTTGGTCTACTTAAACAGGGTTGAGATGGGGCCACTTTTCATAGTACAGAGTGCAGGTACTTACAGCATCAAGCAGCCAGGTGCCCTAAGGTGGGGCTCAAGTGGTTCAACCATGGTGGCACTTGGGCTTCATGAGGCAGACACAGAGGGGCCATCTCCCTTTGGCTAGAAATGTCAAGGTCAGGAAGTAGGTGAATTCCTCCAGGTACTAGCTCCCTGGCCTCAGTGATACTTTTCCTTAATTTTAATTTTTAAATGTGATCTTTATATATATATTTGTCTTTTTAGGGCCACATCCACGGAATATGGAAGTTCCTAGGCTAGGGGTCAAATCAGAGCTGTAGTAGCTGGCCTACACCACAGCCACAGCAACCCAGGACCCAAGCTGCATCTGTGACCTACACCACAGCTCATGGCAATGCAGGATCCTTAACCCACTGAATGAGGCGAGGGATTGAACTTGCATCCTCATGGATTCTAGTTGGGTTCGTTACCTGCTGCACCATCAAGGGAACTCCCTTATATTAGATTTTTATTAGCAGTTAATAATAATTCATAGTTCATATTTTTGAAATTCCCTATGAGCCTGCCACTTTATGAGCATACTTAGGTACCTTAACTCCTGGACTCCTCATGACCATCCTCTGAGGTGGGGTACTTAGTGTGATTATGATCTTCATGTTGAAGATGAAGAAATGTGAGGAGAGAGAGAAAATGAGGAGTTTCCGTCGTGGCACAGTGGTTAACGAATCCGACTAGGAACCATGAGGTTGCGGGTTCGATCCCTGCCCTTGCTCAGTGGGTTAACGATCTGGTGTTGCCATGAGCTGTGGTGTAGGTCGCAGACGCGGCTCGGATCCCACGTTGCTGTGGCTGTGGCATAGGCTGGCAGCTACAGCTCCTATTAGACCCCTAGCCTGGGAACCTCCATATGCCGAGGGAGCGGCCCAAGAAATAGCAAAAAGACAAAAAAAAAGCTAAAAAAAAAAAAAGAAAAGAAAATGAGTTGCCTGAGATCTCTCAGTGAGTATTTCACAGAACTAGAATTTAAACTCAGGAAATCTGGTTCTACCTCTTCATCTAACAAGATTATTTTATACATTCATTCCCTTGGGAGGCTTAGCAAGAAGTCCTTATTTTTTTAGAAACAAATTTCTGATGGGGTCAATACATGTAGATATGCTTTTAAAATGACAGAATATTCTGTGTAAGCTATTTTTATTAAACAAACATTATAAATATATTAAATATACCTCTGGGTCTGTGCAGTTTCACAAACTTAAGGTCTAGTATTCTCTATGATCTTTGCATCTGTTTTTGTGGATTTAGCCCAGAAATTTACAATTTTTTCTTTTGCCCAGATTGGTGGTTTTCAATTTTAAAAGTTTCCTTTTTTAAAAATAATAAGCAAACATCAAGCAAATTCTTTGCTTCACTTAATACTTTCTCTTTGGATTTTGATAGTACTTCCTAAGCAAAAGCAGAAAGTGTCAGAATCACTTTAAATAAGGTTTCAACTAAGACTAAGGGTAACAAACAATTTTGTTGGCTTTCTTGAACTGAGGTTATAATAAGAATATAAATACATAGGTATAAGATAGATGCTTGAGAAAGAGAGAATTCACTGAACACCCATTACTTAGCATCTTCCATACACATGGCCCCGTGTTAAACACTGGGTGATGTACAATGATGTAATAAAACAACATTCCAAATTCATGTTTCAGACTTTTTTCAGAACCACAAGAACACACTTTAAAAGTCAATATGTGACAGCCAGCCCTGGGTTCCTTTGTAATATATGCAGTACAGGCAGAAGCCAGTAGTTTCATCCCTTGCACCTGTTTTACCCTTGTATCTTTTCACCACTGATTGGTAAATAATTCATGAGGATTTCTCCTCTTTCTCTCTCTCTCTTTTTTTTTTGGTCTTCTTAGGGCCACACCCACAGCATATGGAGCTTCCCAGGCTAGGGGTCCAATCAAAGCTGTAGCCGCCAGCCTTCACCTGAGCCACAGCAACTCGGGATCTGAGCCATGTCTGCGACCTACACCACAGCTCACAGCAACACCGGATCCTTAACCCAATGAGTGAGGCCAGGGATTGAACCTGAATCCTCATGGATGCTAGTAGGGTTCTCTAATCACTGAGCCACGATGGGAACTCCAGATTTTCTAATTTTATTTTTTTGTCTGTTGTCTTTTTAGAGTCGAATTCATGGCATATGGAGGTTCCTAGGCTAGAGGTCACTACACCACAGCCACAGTAACACCAGATCCTTAACCTACTGAGCAGGGCTCAAGATCGAACCTGCATCTTCATGGATACTAGTTGGTTTCATTAACCACTGAGCCACGACAGGAATTCTGGGATTTTTCTCTTTAAAAAGGCTTGAATGCTCCCATTACATTAATTGAAGCAGGTAAGAACTTATCATTGTATTTTATAATAAGGGCTATAGGAGAAAAGGGCCATATTTACAAATACCCATCTATTGACTGCTTGTTTAAGTAGCAGGTTAGTTCTATTCTTATTTTGTTTTACATGTGTGCTTTTTAGAAAAGGCCATAATTTTCTCTGTGGTCTTGATTGCTATCATCTTGGTGAAGTCGTTCAAGGTCGTCATGGTCCATACCCATCAATGGTGCCTGCCTCACAGATTTCCTATGTCAGTAGTACATATCAGTATGATTAATGGTTCAGGATTCATAGTCAAGAATCTGATTGGATAACTGTCATTTCATTTGTTGGAATTTATAATTCAAAAAACATTGATAAAATTGTCCAAGAAGAGGAATGCAAGTCAATTTTACTTATTATAAACAATAAAGCTTGGTAATTTGGTGGCATAAATAGCCTCTGTATTCCAGTGTAGTCCGTGGGCCTCAGGGAGGGGCATTAACTCTTTTCAGTGACTATTCTGCAGCATTAAGTGGTATCTCTGTGATGTGAAAGAGTGTATATATATCACGCTATTTTGAAAGCTTCATCACTGGGAGAATCAGAGTCCATGAGCTCTTCAGTAAAACCTTACTTTTGTCCTATTTCTAACAAGGAGTAGTGATTATTTACTTAGTTAAAAAATATATATATATACACACATACATATTTATTAATTATAAATTTACTTAATTACTTAGAGATGTTCTGTTCTGTAAGAATGATAGATGTTTATTATTTTTTTCTTTTATGGCTGCACCTGTGGCATATGGAAGTTCCCAGGCTAGGGGTTGAAAGGGGGCTGCAGCTGTTAGCTTTGGCATAGCCATAGCAACATCATATCTGAGCCACATCTGCAACCTATCCTGCACCTTGTGGCAATGCTGGATCCTTAACCCACTGAGTGAGGCCAGGGATAGAACCCACATCCTCAGGGATACTAGTTGGGTTCTCAACCCATTGAATTACAATGGGAACTCTGGATACGTATTATTAAAGATAAAGATTATCAAGAAGTTTTCAAAAATCCCCTGAAATCCTACTGTTAAAGATAATTCTCGACCTTAGAGGAAATCTTAGAAGGATAAAAGGGTCTAGAGAATTTTGAAATAGACTCAAGTGTTTTCTAGAAATTTAGTAAAGATAAAAGATATATTTTAAGTCACTGGAGTTTTTTTGGCAATTGTGTTGATATAGATGGTTATCTTTTTGAGAAAAATCAGTTTGTTCTCAACTCTTTATACTTATGTAAATACCAAACATATCAAAGATTTTTTATGGTGAAATTATAATGTTATTATATCTTGATATTTTAAAATCTTGGTTTTAGAAGACCATTTAAAATGTGTCAGAAACTCAGAAATTAAAAAAAGAAAAAACTAAATTTGAATAAAATAGAAAAACTTTAGTATATCAAAAAAGTAGAATACTACAAAATCAAACACAAAATGAAAGGAGAAAACAAAATGGAAAGTAACAACACATGACAAAGAGTTAATTTTGTAACATCCTAAGTGCTTACTTTTAGCAATCAATAAAAATATGACAGAAACCACAATAAAATAATGTACATTGACAAATACTTCTTCCTCAAGAGGGGAAAATCAATCAATAAATTTTTATTAATACCCTAGATATCAATAAGTAAATACTTTACTAGTATTTTTAAAATCCATAGCATATATTCTAGCAGTATACTAGGAAATTCCATTACAATCAACAAATGGAAAGGATTTTATTGTCAATAAGCTCATGAAAGTTAATTGCCTCATTTTTCCAGATTATGTTGTATGTAGTCTATTTACCTGGAAAAGGGATGGGATAAGACCAGTAATGTAACAGATGATTCTACATGAAAGTCCAAGAATGTCTTGGAATTTTCTAGATTTTACATATAAGATAAAATGCTCTGTTTATGAGATTTATTTATAATTTTAATACACAAATAAGTGAATGATCAATGCTGCTCGAAATACAATTTTTGAATACATTCTCATGATGGATATTTATCCCCAAACTACTATGAAACTCAGACTATTATTAAAAAGAACCCTTCCCCCTTTCTTTACACTGAATTCAGGTTCTTGAAGATCCTTCATAATTTCTTCTTTGAGATCAGGTGGTGCTGTTGCATTAAAGTGGCAGGTTTCTGTCAAAAAATCCCAGAGCAGGTCTCCATTTTCATTGCCATCAATAAAACAGTCAGATATGTCCATGGTGGATAGAAGGTCATAACACTCATACTTAATCCCCAACTTGTCCAGCATCTGAGTGAGGTCAGAAGATGTGACATACTGACAGAGGTCATCCCGGGGTAAGCGAGATCCATACTTTTTCCATAGCTTGTCCCAGCCACTGGCTCCTGTGTAGCAGAACAAAGTTCATGCTTTCAATTATTCTTTCCCCCTCCCCACATACCTACTCTGTTAAGCAGGACACTAGATACTTGGAATACAGCAGTGAATTAAAAACAAAAAGATTCTTGCCTTTTGTAGCTCAGTTCAAGGAGTGTAGGGGGTCGGGAAGAGGAAGTTAAATAAGTAAATAAATCAGATTCTACCAAGTGTTAATGGAAAACAGATCAGAGCAAAGAGTAAGGAGGAATGAGACACTGGATGAGTGGCTGCTCTATTTTGAGCGATCACCAACCATCTTTCTAATAATGTCACACTTGAGCAGAGAAATGCCAGCCTGCCATGTAGACATTAGAGGGAGGATTATTCCAGGTAGAAAGAAGAGCAAATGCAAGGGACCTGAAGCAAGAACATGCCAGCAAGCCAATGAGATTGGATTGAGTGAATTAAGAAGAAAGGAAAGAAATGAGGTTAGATGGATGGTGGAGGGGGTAGATTGTATGCTCAATCATATGGGCAAGATGGGAAGCCACTGTAGTGCTATCTAATAGCACTCCTGGCCATGGAGCATGTGAACTGTGGCTAGCATGACTAAGGAAAGGAATTTCAAGTGTACTATGAACTACTATGAAACTCAGACTATTATTAAAAAGAACCCTTCCCCCTTTCTTTACACTGAATTCAGGTTCTTGAAGATCCTTCATAATTTCTTCTTTGAGATCAGGTGGTGCTGTTGCATTAAAGTGGCAGGTTTCTGTCAAAAAATCCCAGAGCAGGTCTCCATTTTAATTTTAATTTTAATTTTAATTCACTTTTTTCTTTTTTTCCTTCTTCCTTTTTTTTCTTTTTTCTTTTTAGGGCTGCACCTGAGGCATATGGAGGTTCCCAGGCTAGGGGTACAATCGGAACTGCAGCTGCTCGCCTAGGCCACAGCCACAGCAACTCTGGATCTGAACTGTGTCTACCCATTCTAAATGTAATAGTTTGTGTCCACTAACCCCAAACTCCCCATCCATCCCACTCCCTCCCCCTTCCCCCTTGGCAACCACAAGTCTGTTCTCCATGTTTGTGAGTCTGTTTCTGTTTTGTAGATAGGTTCCTTTGTGCCATATTTTAGGTTCCACAGATAAGTGGTATCACATGGTATTTGACTTTCTATTTCTAACTTACTTAGTATGAAAATCTCTAATTGTATAGTTGAAAGTTCACAGAACACTGGAAACCAGCTATAATGAAAAAAATAAAAAACATTATAAAAAAGGGCTAATGACACTGTAAATTAATAAAACCACTCTGAAGAATGAAAAAAAAATCTCTAATTGCATCCAGGAGGCATATTTTTAAATGTATCATCAGGCATCTGGTTTTGGAAATAGCAAATTGTGATACCTGTTGGACATTCAGGCAGTGATAGAAGGAAAATAGTTGTTTGTGTTAGCCTGGTTAAGAGGAAAGGATCTAAAAGTAAGCACTGAAATAGAAAGAAAGAACACAGCAAATAGAGCAAATACTATGATAGTTTACTCATTCCAAAGATGGGGTCGCCTCTCATGTCTATACACTTTCAAAATGCTGCCTTGGACTGCAACAGGTAGGTTGATTCCTAACAGTTTTGTCCTCAACTTCATAAGATATTTCAGCAATGTCTATTGTATTTAATTAAAAACCAGGCCCCGTATAGAAGCTAAGAGATGAAGCATTGGAAGGGAGAGAAATATAGGTTAGACTCTTCTGACAGTTCATGAATGATAAGGTTTTTTTATTTTACTGTCTCATCCATAAGATGGGGATAACTATACTTACCCCAAATGCAACTGCAAATATGAAACAAGATAAATGAAGTGAATCATTGCACGACGGCAAGCACATGGCCAATGTGTAGTAAGTACTTACAAAATAAATGAACATTGTATAGAATTAACTTGATAATGTATTTCTACTAGTTGTAATCTTGAGACTGTGAAAAAACAAACTTGCTGTTCAGAAATCTCTAGGAATAATAATAAAGCTAAAGAAGAGCATCTATTTATAGACCTTCTGATATGCAAATATATCAGTGGATATGTACACAGTGGATACAGTGCAGTAATTAAGAATGGTCTCTAAAGCCTAATGTGCTGAGTGTGAAGCCTAGCTTTTCCTCCTACTAGCTTAGGGAACCTGTGCCCCAGTTTTGTCACCTGTAAATCAGGGATAATAACAGAATATAGTCATAGCATTTTTCCAAGGATTCACTAAGTTAATAAGGTAGGGCACTTAGAACCAAGACTGGCACAAAAACATTGCCAAAGTGTTAGGAAATTAAGTTGGATTTGGACAAAGCGATATAAGAGCAAACCTATATTTTCTATGAGTATCCGGGATTAAAAATCACGATTTCGAAGTCATGAACATTTTAGGTTCTGAAAGCTGCTTTATGATATAATGAAAGTAATCAGACTCTTCCAGAAAGTATACAAACACTACATAGCCACACAGTTTTGCATATAATTATAGGATGTTGAGGTCATCCACAGGCTTGGCTAAAGTCTCCTGATTTAACTCAACAAAAGAGAATATCCAAGGCCGAAAATGGTAAATAATAAATAGCCCAGATAATTGATGTTCCACTGGTATTTCAGAAGAGGAAGTGATACCTGTAGGATAAGCTCTAGGAGAAGGTAAAATTGGAAAGAAGCAGAAAAAGATGAAACCTCAGTTCAATGAAAAAAAAATGAGGCCATGAGTATGTATTAAAAAATCTTTCATTCCAAAAATAGTGATTGTCTGCCCAAATAAGAATTTGCCTACAAACAAGACTTTACAAGAAAACAGATATTTCAGTGTTTGAGGAGAGGCTCTGTTATCATCATCATTATTATTTTAGACCTGGCAGAGGAAAAAGAACCAATACTAATTGCGGAGAATTTGCTGGTGTCAGTGTTATGTGACTTGGTGCCATTTCTGAGCTAAGCAATTATACACTTTCTGACTAATGCGTTATCATAATGGCTCTCAGTGGGCACAACATATAGTTTTACTTTTGTTTTCAACATGATATAAACCAGATCCTTTTTTTCCCCACTGTATTAAAAATAACACACCATGATTTGCCTCCTTCCTTAGATAAGGAGAGAGCATGACAGAAAACTTCATTGATCTTCTTCTGGCTAATCTCCCTTAACCAGATAAGTTGCATTTTAATTAGCAACTCTCCCAACTAATCCCTAGCTACTACATTTGCAGAAAAAATACACCATTGACATTATTTTAGGGTGTGATACTCTTCATTTAAAAAATATCCACATCTTCCTATTACTCTTCTTTTTCATCCCCAAATCAAATCTTTTATCTTTATAATCATCAACTTCTGCTCATGATAAATAAATGAATGTTTACTGAGCTGAGCTAATTCTTTAATGGATACTTAGAAACCTGAGGAAAGCTTCTTTTCCCTCAAGCAACATGAATTCAAATAGGCTGACCAGTAAAATACTGTCGTTTAATTATGATTTCAATTTCTCTTCCTTTTCCTAATTAGTTTCACTTGCCTACCCTTCATTGCTTTTGTCTGCCTATTTCAGTGTGTACTGTGTATGTGTGTGTGCATACATGATATGCATTTCTTCTTTATCGAATTTTTTATTCCTGTTTATTAAATCCATCTTCACATCTCCAGAACTTTCTATTTTCTCTGATTCTATGTCTCTCATGCAGTAAGTTGTAGCTAAAACATGGTCTCTTTTTTGGATGGCCACTCAGAACTAGTTGTAGTTAGGATATTATGAAACAGAAATAATAAACTATTATTCAGTTCAATTCAAACATATTCACTGGGTTTCTTCTTCTAGGTGACAAGGGCTTTACAAAGACCTGGAGCTAGAGAAAAGAGGCAGAGCCCTCTGTTCTCCAGGAATTCTCCTTATACTCTCCATATGCCTCTGATAGGAAATTAGCACATTGCTGAAAGTGATTACATCTCTGAGTCCTCCCTTAGATTAGGAGCCTTTCAAAGGCAGAGGAGGAGTGGGAGTTCCCTTGTGGCTCAGTGGGTTAAATACCTGGCATTGTCACTGCAGTAGCTTTGGTTACTATAGTGGCATGGGTTTGATTCCTGGCCTGGTAACTTCCGCATGCCATGGGTGCAACCAAAAAAAAAAAAAAGGGGGGAGGGAGGAATAATAGTCATAGACATCTTTGCAACCTCACAGCTTAGCAGTGACTGATTATAGGAGCTCAATAAAAGCTGAATGAATCAAATTTATACCAAGACTATCCTATGAAGCCAGCTCAGGCTCAGGACTGAGAGTACAGGCTGTGTATTTGAATATGCTGAACACACCTGACACTTTAACCATGCTAGGTGCCCTGTATAATTAAATCCAGAGACTGACCTCACATTTCATTATTTTACAACCTAATAAATTACAAAAATGGATGTCCATATGGTGCTCAAATAACTGAGTAATTTGGTCTATTCAGAGAGATAACTCGGCCACTCAGTAATAGGTCATTGTTGGACTGGGATGGACAGGCAGGGGCTTTAGCTATGTGGCATACTTAAAAGGACCCTCTAAAGCAAGATGGTAATCCAGACATGCCATTATCTGCCTAGATGAGATACTGGCTCCATTAAGTGCTCTTAGAAGTTTAATTTAGTGATTAGTTCTAGGCTTATCTGACTCTGCCTGCAGCGAGCCCTCGGTTTGCTATATTTCCATGATGGTAGTGTCAAACTGAAAAAAAGGAAATACACAACCAGGCTTCTTTACCGCTAGGTAATTAGGAAGCAAATCCCATTTAGAAAGTAATTGCAATAAACATGATAAAAACAGAGCCTAGGGTGAACAGTTTTGGTGTAGGTGTTTTAGGGTAATATTCAAGTTTAAAGAAAGTTTTCATTGGGCAAGTATGGAGAATGGGGTTTCAAGAATTGTAATGTGGGCTGAGTGGAAGTTCAGGACAATGGTTTTTACATGGGGTTAAGGTGAAAAGTTGATCAGGTACCTCTGATGACCTGGGGAGCTTTCTCAGACTTGTCTGATACCTACAGACTGGTCTGGTAGAGATTTAAAGGGATAACATCAAAATAAAAAGTGACTAATAAATATGTGGATCAATTCTGTACATGTTGATTGACAACAATATAAGGCAGATGTGAGTGGAAAGTTCTTGTGATTTGTTTTCACTGTCAGAAACTGACCATGATCTATTTTTCTCAAAGCCAACCCATATATTTGGGTTGGCTTTATTAATGCCACAAAGCAATTATTGCTATTCTCAAAAAAGGAAACTGCGGCCACTTCCATACACTGAAGGGCCAAAAGAATTTATCTCAGAGAAATATATTGTTGTTAAGATAGGTTTATAGGTGCACAGGTTTATCTAGGTCCAAGAGGTAGAGGAAAAAGGGAGTTAAGCTGCTCTATGTAACAAATAGGAGGGGTAGAAGGGGCAAGTAAGGAGTTGGTATCTTAGGGAAAGTACTGAGCTAAGAGGATTATCTATTAGTAATGTTTTCCTCTTTGGGATACCTGTCTCCTACAGTGTGTGTGGTAATGAAGAATTGTAAGCTGTGTACTGAAAAACCTAGTAAAATATTTCCACCATAAAACTACAGAATGAGTAATTTTTGACTCAAAACACTTCTTTTCATAAAAAGCTAACTGGTTTTTGATTTTTTTCCCCATGAACGTGTGTGTGTGTGTGTGTGTGTGTGTGTATGTATTTTTGTACATATATATATATGTATGTGTATATATATGTATATACATACATAGTACAAACTGGTTTTTATTTGATTTTTCCCCATGAATGTGTGTGTGTGTATATGTGTGTGTGTACACATATATGTGTATGTATATGTCTATATATATTCATAGTACATATGAACCACATATGTGCATTTATGCCATGTAATATAGGTATGATTATTCAGAAATAGCCTCTGTATAAATTAGTACTCACAGACCAAGTTCACAGCTAGGAAGTGCCTCAGCATTCTTGTTTTAATGGAAACATTTCACTGAGCCTGTTTTGGTTTGGACATATCCTGATGCCAATAAACCATGGATTCTATTAATGTATTCATGGCATAGCCATCAGAATATCATATTCATAAGGACACTTAGTCCATTCTCAGTTGCTTGCAGGCTCTTCGTGCCACTGACTAAACCTTAGGCTGGCTTTTTCTTATTGGCAGGCCTAGACTCACAGAAAGCTGCCTCTGGCAATCAAGTACTTAACTTCTGAAAATATTTAAGAATAAACCAAATATAAATAATAGTGGATCTGCATTTGATATGAAATACATCCCAAAATCAAACATATATGACATCTGGATGAATTACTATTTATGTCTGAAACACTGTTCCTATATTATTAACAGAGATTATTAAGAATAGACTGCCCTCAGTGTTGATAGTTAAATTTACTTTGTATTCCCAAATGCAGTACCACATGCTTTACCCAAGTGTTTTAATTTAGAGAGAGTGTAGTGGAAAACATCCAATTTACATAAGACCTTCTAAATGGGAAGATAGAGCTTTCCTACATAAAATCAGTATTTTAAATTAACCTGAGATTAAAATAGTATATCAAATGTTCTCTTTGGTAAGAGGTTGTATACAGGAACTCTCATTTTCCATACTCCCACATGAGTTCAAACCCAAGATTATAGGCAACAACCATGTTTGCCATCCTTAAGTAAGAGGAATGCCTTGTATTTAACAAAAAATGAATTTTGTGACATGGTTTTTGAGCATAGGGTCTGGTATAAGCTTAGGAAGATAGAGGCCATTGAATGTCTAAAGCCAACCTGCCTAGCACCATGTGGACAATCCATAAATATTACTGGATGAAAGAACTAATGAATTAATGAACTCAATAATGTCAATGTTTCATTTGCTAAATCTGTTTACTTATGTCCTCTGTGTAGTACTTATTATGTCACTGGAAGCAAGCAACCTAATGTGATCAAGTACCTTCTTCGAGAAATAACATAACAACACAAGTGAACTATTTGAGAAGACCTATAATAAACAACATTGATATTGGTTCTCAAAATGCAAACTAATCAAATATGAAAAGTATCCCAAATATTTAAATCTTTATTTTATTTATTAATAAACATCACAGAAGGGAGAGAGACATTCAAGGGACAAAAAGGAGGTAAATAGAAATATTTACTATTCTCAGTCTCATTAGAAAAACTCCTGTCAGTTATATTTGCTGTATGTTATATGAAAAATAACTTATATAGACCACAAAGACAAATTTTCCCAAGAGGAAGAAATAAACCGACATTTAATTCCACCAGAACCCCTAAATTGAGAACTGTTGTGAAGGACTTTCCTAATACTGTGTTAATGAATTGAGTCTGATCAGTAGCCAAGTCAAGAATTGCATAATGAAGACAAAATACACCAGATGCCTTCAAACACATGCGTACATACACTACTGCTGTTTGAAAATTCAGGCTGAAGGAAAATAACTTACCTGACACAAGAATAATGAGAATCTTAGCATGACTAGCTAAGAGGCTATGGAAGAACTTGAGGGTGGCTGGAATATCTTCTACATAATACAGCATCTAGAAATGAAGGAAAAGAGAAACAAGACACTTTTCTATATCAATGTCTTGGTTGCTGAGACTAGATATTCCCTAGAAGGTTTAGTTTCAAGTTGAGAGGATTTTTACTCAAACACTTAAGAAATTTAAAAATTAAAGATGTTATATGGAGAGAATAATCATGTGAGAAAATATTGAGGGAGAGGGAAAACTATGAAATTCATTCAACTAAAGTCCAATAATTTTGAATTTACTCTTTCTGGCTTCAATAACACAGATTGATAGCTTGGGACACTTAGTCTCCACTCCACATGGGTGGTGTTCATTCTATGCTTACTCTATATTTTGTGAATTGTAGTTCTTCAGGGAGAAAATAGTGCTGGCACCATAAAAACAGACCCCCATTTCATGGAACATTGCTTTAAAATTAAGCCCTTTGCACTAGCTTCACCATATGTTCGCAGATGCTTTTTTTAAATCACAGAAAATGTGACAGGCTTTGATGTTGACAGATTCTCTAGAAAATGGACTGGATAAAGCCTAAGGTTACATGTGTAGTCACAAGGAGCGAGGAATCAGCCCATCCATTTTTAATAACTCTGAACAGTCTCTGATGAAATGCAGGGAGAAGTCTCCACCCAACACAGATAAAGCTTGGTATTCTACACTGGCACTGGAAATTCTTCCTTAATGGCTTACATCCCTGGAATCTACCTCTATAGATACTTACTTCTTGTATCTCATCTTCAGCTCTCTTGGACAAAAATTCAGTATCTTACGTAGATGCTCTGATAGAATGTATTGCATAAAACAAAAGCCACTTAACCTATGTCCCTCTCACATGAATGAATGAAATAAAATAGACTGGCACATGGCCTGTGCTTCCTCAGAGACCACAGTCAGTACCATGTCACTCAATGCTGTTCACCACAGGGACCATACACAGATAGGCACCCAGTTGCGGCTAATCCATTAGATGACTAACAAGCTATGACATGACCTGGCTGAAAAAGAGTAGGCAGGTCATAGTAGATGCTCTGAAATTTGATCTAGTAATCAAAGATTTTCTACAGTTGACTATGAATATTAAGCTGCAAGGATGTCATGAGAGTGTTAGGACTGTAATGTACCATAGTGAGGCAGAGACATAGTACAGAAAAATGCAGAGGAGACAGAGAGGAAAAGAACAGTAATGCAGAGGAGGCAGAGTTGCTGTAAGAAAGAACAAATGAACATGGGGGTTTTGAGAGAACCTGGAGAATGATCTCTGAAGTGGCAACATTTTATAATAGGTGAAGAATGAGATCCAGATTACATGCAGAGGGACTGGATTTAATCAAGGGAGGCTTTTGTAATAAGATGAAAGAAATGGTGGGTACAGGTGCAACCACATTTACAAACTTGGAGGGTAAAAGATAATTTTCCACCTGATGGTTTTTCTTTTTGCTACAGAGTAGAACTGAGTTCATCCATTGGAAATGAGTGACAAGGAAGGGATTAGAGGAGAGGTAAGGAGAGAGAGGGACGTATGAAACAATTATACAGGCGACCCCTTGAACAAGGCAGGGATTACAGACACCAACATTCCATGCAGTCAAAAATCCATACATAACAGAGTTGGCCCTCTCTGTACATGGTTTTCTCTATTTCTGGGGTTCCTCATCCAGTCATGTAGTATTTACTATTGAAAAAAATCCACATGTAAGTGGATGCATTCAGTTCAAACCTGTGCTGTGCAAGGGTCAACTGTATGAAAAGGTGGGAAAGTAAGTCTAGTAGAGAAACATCGTAGGTTTGCTGGACAATGCTAAACAGCCCCTTACAGGTAAAAGATTCCATATGCTAAGGAAGCAGAGATGTAGGACCACCTGGATGTGCCAAAACTGTAGTCATTTATTCCTAAGATTTTTAAAATTTACCCCTTTTCAGGTGATTGTACTTATGGACTGGAGAAAGCAAAAAATATTTTGTTGTTCATATTTTGGAAATCGTGATATTTCCAAAATATACACATCTTCTAATGGTAGCCAAGACCCAAAGCCTATATACCTCTAAGCCCTCTAGATACAATGACCTCTGGAAATATGTCCCCATGCCATCTACTGAATAGTCACCCCCTTTCCAAGAAACACACTATTGTAATTCTAAGAAACACACTATTGTATTTCTAAGAAACACCCATCTGTGCTGGACATGGAAATAAATTCCTAAAGAAGAGTGACTGATATGCGTAACACTCTGTTGACCTGAGGAATCATCCACCTTGCCCCTTCTGTCATATGCATGCTAGTCAGGTCATCAACAGGAGGCAGAAGCAAGAAGATTCAGAAAATCCTTAGGACATTGGTCCATCCAGACCATTAGAGTTACTGGACAACTGTTACTGGATGTGTTACAGTGAACTATCTATGAACTATCAATCCTACAAAAATTAAGCCAGCAATGAAAAAAAATCAGTAACTATGGAGGTATTTTGAGTAGAGAGAACTGGACTTTTGAATATTACAGAGAATCTCTTAGTGTAATTAACATCTTTATCCTCAATTTGGACAGATAATGCTTAATTGTCAAATCAGGAATCAGATTTTTATTTTTCTTTTTAAAATTAGACTATTAGGGGAGTTTCCGTTGTGGCGCAGTGGTTAACGAATCCGACTAGGAACCATGAGGTTGCGGGTTCGGTCCCTGCCCTTGCTCAGTGGGTTAACGATCCGGCGTTGCCATGAGCTGTGGTGTAGGTTGCAGACGCGGCTCGGATCCCGTGTTGCTGTGGCTCTGGCGTAGGCCGGTGGCTATGGTTCCGATTCGACCCCTAGCCTGGGAACCTCCATATGCCGCAGGGGCGGCCCAAGAAATAGCAAAAAAAAGACAAAAAAAATTAGACTATTAGGCACTCTGAAATATTTATGAAAAATCCTTTTTCCTGAGTGTATATAACAATAAATATTTCTTACCTGAATCATATGAATAAAGTCCCACTTCTGAAGTTCTTTTTCTGCATCATTCTATTTTGATATTCAGATGATGTCTCCTTATGCCAGGCAAACTTTATGTTCTCGAGGTTTGATGTCTTGGCTACAAGCTCTAAAATACAGAGAAAAGGTGGCACACCATCAATTTTAATTGCAAATTTGGAACCCATTTCCATTTAGAATTTTAATGCAATCAATGATATATACATAACAGATATAAAGCACATTTTTCTTTTTTATGTAGTACAGAAGACCAGATAGTTCATCCTAGTTTTTCCCTAGTATTAAATGAAATTAGGGAGGAATTAAAGAGTCAGTAAGAAATAATTGTGAGAATCCTGATCAGACATAGGTACCATTATCTCGGTATTAATGCAGAATCAATTGGTGATTTTACTGGAAACTAAGTAAAACAGGTGATACAATTCTGTAACCAAGGAAACAGCAAACTACAGCCCATGGGCCATATCTGTCCCACCACCTATTTTTAAATAGATTGCAAGCTAAAAATACTAATCTACTTCCTGACCTCATGCTCTGTCTTTCATATCTCGTGCCATTACACTTTTTTCCCCCCTTTTAGATCCACACCTGCAGCACATGGAAGTTCCCAGGCTGAATCAGAGCTGCAGCTGCTGGCCTATGCCGTGGCAACAGTGAATCAAAGCCACATCTGTGGCCTAGACCCCAGCTTGTAGCAATGCCAGATCCTTAATCCACTGAGTGAGGCCAGGGATTGAATCCACACCCTCATGGAGACTACGGCCGGTTCTTAACTTGCTGCGCCATAATGGGAATGCCCCATTACACCTTTAAATGGCTGAACACAATAAAAAAAAAATACTTCATGATAGGTAAAAATGATATAAAATTTAAATGTTAATGTTTCTTAATTTTTTTTTTGTAATATACCACACTCATTAGTATATGTATAGTCTACAGCTGCCTTTGTGCCTCAGTGGCAGAGATGATAAAAGATGTAATAGATCATGTGTCCTTCTAAATCTAAAATACTCTTTGGCTCTTTTCAGAGAAAAGTTTTCTGATTCCTGCTGTAAGCAATTAAGTGCAAGCCCTTTAAGGGCAGGGATTCTGTTTTAAATATCTCTGAATGAATTAATGACTCTGTCTCTAAGAATATATATCAAAAATAATAGTTGATGACCAGGGGATGGATGGAGATTTCAGTAGAAAAATAATAATAATAATTCTATTTACTATTCATATTCTTCATTGTTTAGTCATGCCTGCCAAGAAAACAAATTATTTAGGTTCTTCTCCCAATAAGCTTACAAAGAATATACCATAGTAACTATGTTATTACTGATTCAAGAACACATCTGGGATGACAAGCCTTTCAGAATAGGATTTGGTATAGAGCACGCACCATGGGTTATAGGTACCTTTGTACTTGGTTATTTGTTCAGCACTTGGTTCAACAACTTCATTGTTGATACGAATTCCTGGGTATTGAGCCCGTACTTTGGAGAGAATTTGAAGATCAATTTCACCTAGAAGAAAAGCATATGGAACAGATCACCTCAGTCCAGAAAGAAATGATTACGAATAATTTGAACTAGTTTACTATTTCTAGGAAAGCCCAGCATAAATCAAGAATAATACGCAGCTGTTGCCCTGCCACCATGTCTACAATGCAGAACAGCTAGGTTGTAAGTAGGAATCATAACGCAGTTTGAGAAGAGCTACGACTGCTATTAATTCATTTATTCATTCACTCACGTAACCTTTATTTAATATCTATTTTTTGTTCCAGTAAATCTAAGATGCCATTATATATAGGATGCATACAACCCTTCTTTTTATATCACTAAATCAGAAAAAACACTGTCAGTTATAATTTTAAGATTCATCAACTGGAAGATGTATGTCAGTTTCATAGATATTAAAATATGAAAAAAATGCTTTAGAATTGATAAATTAGGCTGGGCCAGAAGCATACCAAAAATAAGTCAGATACAAAATATGTCAAGTATTAAAAAAGGATAAAAATATATTTAGACCCGTGCCCTCAAAAACACCATGGTCTAGTGAAAGAAACAGACATGGAAAGAACCCTGTATGGGTGGGGCTATGGTGGGAAGAGGGAAGGAGGCAGTGAGGGAGAGGATTGGAGGGGAGGCTGAGGGGATGGAAAGCTTCATGGCAGGACATCACTCCTAAGTTCTCTGTTAAGTGGAAGTTAGCATGGAAACATCTGTGGAAATGGGAATTGCACATAGAGTGGACAAGAAGACAGAGGCATGACATCAGGAAGTAGAAGAGTATATGTGAGGCTACTGGAAATTCAGAGGTTTGGAGTATTAGGCAAGGCAGAGCCTCCAAGCAAGAGGTGACCCTAGAGAGGTAAATGAAGAGGAGGTTATAGCAGAATAGGTTCTTATTTATTAATTCATGCACCAATGATTAATTATTTATTATGCACCGGGCACCACACAAGACTAGCAAATAATGATAAGAGGAGCAAACAGATGCCCTCCCTGATGAAAATATAGCCTGTCAGCGATTATGAGAGATGGTGGCAAGGTGGATAACTTAATGTCCAAACCCCTCTGATTCACTTGGAATTATGACCTTCGGCAATTTACTTTATCTCTCCAAGCTATATCTTCCTTATCAGAAAAATAGCAATAATAATGGTACAGAATTTACTGGTTGTAAGGATTAAATGAGGCAATGCATATAAAGCACAGTGCAAGATAGAGTTGGCACCCAATAAATGTTAGCTGTTCATTATTTTTAATGTTATCACTGAGTCCCTCTCTTTAAAAATCTCTCTTCCTTCCCTATTATTGATGTCTCCAAATTAAGTTTTGCACTTTTACTCTCTTAGTTATGATATTGACCTTCACTAAAATAGACTTATGTGCTGGCAAGACTAGCATATGGAAATGACATTAGTCTTTAACATTTTGGCATAAATGGCATTAATAGAACCTTTCTAAGGTTAGATATGACAGGCAACAAAAGCAGAGCCATAAGACTCAGAGATCTGAAAAGAAGGAGATGAGGAAGATAAGTCAGGAACAAAAGATGGTAGTCCAGGAAAACAGGGCGCTCTAATAGTATAATGAGAGTCCCAAATACTGGTAATGGGTGATGGTGACGAGTTGGGGTAGAGTTAGGCAGAAGACATGGGAAGGAAGCTGAAGTGGTGGATGAAGAAGCCTATGTGACAATTTTGTCCAAAGCTGTCCCCACCAACATGAAACTTTTTATTCCTTCCTTAATTGTAATTCTAGCTGTCATTTATTGGTCACCTGGTATTTGTCAAACGCTGTGCGAGGCACTTGGCTTGAAAAATCTCACTTAATCCTGACCACAGTGCTATCACAAACTCCACAGCATTGTTCCCAATCAGATAAGGTGATCTGAGTGATTTGACACTCAGGAAATATTAATATGCCCAAAGTTTAAGGCATATTTGTCTAACTCCAAAGTGTACGGTCGTTAACTACTTTCTTATTCTCTGCATTAATTATTTTTGAAGTGTAACAAAGATAACTAAGGCAAAAAGCTGATAGGACAAATAGACTCGAGCTTGCTCCAAAGGACCAGAGGGCAAAAGTTCTGTTCTGGCCTCTATCAGCCTAGCTATATATTTTAAATAAAAAAATCATATGTTCTGAGGATTCCAAATCTAACATTTTATAATTCAGAGAATGGAAATGCAACATTTTTCCTGGGGCTTGAGGAGCTCTTCTAAGGTGGACATTGACATTCAGGATCTTCCCACATGTTAGAATGGATCTAGCATATCCCCAGGGTATCTCCCTAAATTGTTACTTCCCCAACCTGCAGAATTCTTCTACCACTGTCAGAGCCACCCTGTCCCACCCCCTAGGACAATGATAAAATGTTAGAATTGCAACTGAGACATCGAAACCACAGGTTTATCCAACAACCTCTAGGTTGTAAACCAAGTGTGGAAGTGAAACTTCTGTGCATTCACTGTTAGATTTCTAGCAGCAATGAATGAACAAGAGGAGATAATGACATTATTTCCTCAGGAGCTAGCATGTAAATCCAGTTCTAACATCGTTAAGTTTGGTGACCATACTTATTGTTTGCCAGGGACAGTTGTATTTTATGCTCTTGGTACTGATGTCTCATCTAGTTTTGTTCCCCAAGATTTTTATTTTTTATTTTTAAGACAATATTATTATTGCAATTTTATTTTTGAAATACTTTCTTTCAAAAGAACTATTATTAAAAGTTGTTTTTTGTGTGTGTATGTGTCAGTTTCTGTTGTGGCTCAGCAGGTTATGAAACCAACTAGTATCCATGAGGATGCAGGTTCGATCCCTGGCTTTGTTCAGTGTGTTAAGGATCTGGCATTGCCCCAATCTGTAGTGTAGCTTGCAGACGTGGCTCTGATCCCACATTACTGTGGCTGTGGTATAGGCTGGTAGCTGCAGCTGTTATTTGACCCCTCGCCTGGGAACTTCCATATCCTACATGTATGGCCCTAAAAAGCAAAAAAAAAAAAAAGTTTTTTGTATTGATATTTAGATGGTTTATAATATTATATTAGTTTTCAGATGTACAATGTAGTGATTCAAATTTTTTATATTTACTCCATGTATAGTTATAAAATATTGTCTGTATTCTCTGTACTGTACATACCTTTATAGCTGATTTATTTTACACATAGTACTCTGTAACTCTTAATCTCCTACCCTTATCTTGCTACTTGTCCTTTTTCCTCCCTGCTGGTAACCACTATATAATTCTCTATATCTGTGAATTTGTTTCTGTTCTATTATATTCATTTTATTTTTTAGATTCCATATTTAAGTGATAACAAATATATGTCTTTCTCGGTCTGACTTATATCACTTAGTATAAGTACCCCCTAGTCCATGCACATTGTTGCAAATGGCAGAATTTCATTCTTTTCTACAGCTGAGTCATATTGTGTTGTGATTTATGCATCACATGTTTCTTTATCCATTTTTGATGAACACTTAGGTTGTTTTCATGTCTTGGCTATTGTAAATAATGCTGCTATGAATATTAGGGTGCATGTATCTTTTTAAATTAGTGTTTTTCTTTTCTTTGGATATATTCCCAGGACGGGAATTGCTGGATTATTTGGTAGTTCTATTTTAGTCTTTTTTTAAGAGACCTCCATACTGTTCTCCATAGTGGCTGCACCAATTTATATTCCCACCAAATGACTCCTGGAGGTCCCTTTTCTCACATCTTTGCCAACATTTGTTATTTGTAAACTTTTGATGACATTAAAAATGATTTTATAAATTGACCAATATAAAAACAACTTGTTCAATCAATATTTCAAAAAATTATAATAATTTTAACTTCTTTTACCCACTCCCTTCCACTCTTACTCTGAAAAGTATCCTGGATTAGACAACAAACAATGTTTAAGGCATTTATTATCTATGTTATGTTTGTTATTATAACAGACTCTATTATTTCCTATGTGAGATTCAGATAGAGAGAGAAAGATATCCCATAAGACAATATATTCCTTGATCTCATTGCATATGTAGTTTGCTTTCTAGGTTCACTCAGAAATAAGAGAAATGCATTTTAAAAAATGATTTATACAAACCTCTTCTCCCCAAAAGAGAATCAATAGAGAAATAGTTCAGATGGTCTATAGTATTACATTCTAAACATTTAGCATTCAGTTATAAATAAATTTAGTTACAAATCTTTCTTGATATATCACCTATCATGTTCACTGTCCATCCAGACAACCAAGCTTTGCTCTTTGCTTCATCCTCCCTCTGGGCCATCTATAAATTTTCCTGCTAAATGTTTCTTTACTTTCTCTATTCTATCCCTATAAGCAATGCCCTTGTCCAGGCTCAAATTATCTATCTCTTGGAATACTATAATAATATCCTAAAATTCAGCCTATCACTGCTAAACTTCATCACCCTCAAAGCCACAATCATTTAAAACCCTGAGCTACGTAAGCCTATCACTTCCTGGCTTACAACCTTCTAATGACTAATCAACTGGATAAAGCCCAAGCTCCTTAACTGAGCACAAACCACCCTGCCTACTCCCTTATTCTCATCTCTCAGACTTCCTATTTTGATACTCTTGGCTCTAGAAACCCTGAATTTCTTGCATTTCCACCCTTTTCTCTCCTCCTTCCCATATATATATATATATATCATGGTTCTTCCGTATACTTTGTCCTCTGCCCATGCTCTCTCGCCTGCCTGGAATACTCTCCTCTCACTTCTGCACTTCATCTAACTCCTAGGCATCTTGCACACTTCTACAAATGACTGATTACCTCCGTAATTTTTTCCCAAAGAGCCTGGAATTAGCATCAGTACCCTTCAGACAGAAAGTGCACAGTTTCTGTGCAGAAAGTCAGTTGAGACTGAAGTTTGCAACACAGATAAAACGTTGTGTTCTGTGGTCTGAATTATTGCTTTCCTTCATTTGTTTTATTCACTAGCAAAGGCTTGATTACAGTGAGCTTGTTAAAAAGTATCAAGGACTCTAAAACGCTAGATAAAGCATGTGAACAGATTTGATCATCAATCACTGAAAAACTTGTGAGGGGTTATCAAACCCTATAGTACCATGAGTCAGCAGCAAAGAGATGCAAATAATGAAAAAATAAGAAAAAAGAAAAAGAAAAAAGGAGGACATTTGTTCTTTCTCAGCTGCATCCTTCTGAGTGGGAGCCATTACATCATGAATGTGTTCCAGTATCAGATGTTAAGTGCCCTACAAAGGCTTTTAAAGAGCACAAGGGCCAAACTAACATGCTGAAAGAATAGGGTAAATTAAACTAGAAATGAATTGATCAAATAATTCAGAAATTCTCCACAAATTCAAGGGTAAACAAAAGACATGTGGAAGCCAGCACCCTGCTGCTCTTATTGTGCATTCCAAAGCCTTCTGGGAATCTTAACTTGGAGGTCCAGAAAATAGCATTTAAGGGGAGTAAGGCAGTACTTGTTAATTTTTATAGTTAATCTCCTTTCACATATGATCTTTCATTAGGCATTGCTTGATCATAATTCTGACAATTGCAAACCACTTTTTTTGACATCCTAAGCCTTTAGGCCAACAGTTGTTTGAGTTAATAACTAAAGCCTTATTATCAGTTTCCTCCTAAAGTTTTGGAACAACATCTACAGTTTCCTGTGACAAATGAAAAAATTATAATAATTAAGCAACTCTATGCCAATATACCATCCTTCCTTTTTTTCTTTTTCTTTTCTTTTCCTATTTCCCTTCCTTTCCCCACCCCCTTTTGTGAGCACCAAGGCAAATTAGTGATTTTGGAGACTGGGCATTTTATGATGATTGATATGTGGAATTTGGCAAAATGAGGAAAATCCAGATATGTATCAGCATGAATCAAAAACTTTTTTTCTACTAGGCTAGGTTGCGGAGGTTTTTTTGCTTTGTGGGATTTTTGTTTTGTTTCATTATTATTATTACTATTTTTTTTTGTTCTGTCCACCCCTGTGCTATTTTCTACCAAACAATATACGTTGACTTTTTGATTTGGAAAGTTAAACGAAAACTAAAATTTTAAGATCTCCTTCCTTGCAAATCTCTTTCTTTTCTACTAGTCTGTTTGTCAAATTAACAACTATAGAATGATTTCCCATGTCTCCTTTCTGAGCTGAGTGTTTTACTTAATTTTTATAGTCAGATAATTTTATGGTTATAATATCTTGCTTTCATGTGGACCATATTTTAAATGCCTCAGGTCTGTATTTGAAGATGGGCATATAATTGGAACCTCTGACAATGCAACTTAAATAAAAAGTTCAAAAATAAGGAGTTCCCCATTATGTCTTAGTGGTAACAATCCCAACCAGTTTCCATGAGGATGCGCATTTGATCCCTGTCCTCGCTCAGTGGGTTAAGGATCTGGCATTGCTGAGAGCTGTGGTTTAGGTCTCAGACACAGCTCAGATCCCAACTTGCTGTGGTTGTGGTGTAGTCTGGCAGCTGCAGCTCTGATTCGACCCCTAGCCTGGGTACTTCCTTATGCCACAGGTGCAGCCCTAAAAAGGAAAAAAAAAATTCAAAAACAAGGGAAAGGGTAGAGATCTTATCTTCTAGACAACTTTTCTCCAACCCCTGAACTTTAAGGATATATTTAATGAGATAGCAGAGGAATGTTGCCTTTTTGCTTGAAATCCAAATCATTTGATTAAAAAGGAAAAAATATGAAAAGGAAAAGTTGGAAGCTATAGAGACAAAATTGAACTCAAATTTAGTATTCCCCAGAAATATCTTATGAAAAATTGTTAATACCTCTGCCTTTTAAATTTCATATCTGTAAATTAGAGATAATATAGTCTAAGATACAGGGTCATTGTAAATGTTAAAGGCATTATATGGTGATAATTAACCACAGTTCATGATGTATGGTAATAATTCAATAATTGAAGCTACTTGGAGTTCTGGTCATGTCTCAGTGGTTAATGAATCCAACTAGTAGCCATGAGGAAATGGGTTCAATCCCTGGCCTTGCTCAGTGGGTTAAGGATCCAGCACTGGCGTGACCTGTGGTGTAGGTCTCAAACATGGCTTGGATCCTGTGTTGCTGTGGCTGTGGTGTAGGCTGGAGGCTATAGCTCCTATTTGACCCCTAGCCTGGGAACCTCGATATGCTGTGGGTGTGGCCCTAAAAAGACAAATGACAAAAATAAATAAATTGAAGCTACTATGCATTAATTCAACAGATATTTTTGAGCACCTACTAAAAGCCAGGTTCTGAACACTAGAGACACAGCAATGAATAAAACAGACAAAAATATTCAACCTTTAAGGATGGTGATAAGTCCCATGGAGGAAGCCAAGGCAAAAAAAAAAAAAAAGCAAGGGGAAGTTATGAGGGGAGGCTTTGTGATTTTCAATTGGGTGATCATGTAAGCTCCCTGGACAAGGTACCATTTAAGAGAAGTCTAAAGGAGACTGGGAAAGAAGGAAATGAAGATTTGCTTTTCCAAATGGGCAGCTCCATAATACAATGACAATTTGAAAGAACACTCATCACATATGCATGATGGCTTGTTTTTCTGACTGAGCTACATTAAATGAAACACAAATCCCAGCTGGAGAACCCTGGGGCTTCCCCAAATAAGAACATCCTCCAGGTTAAGAAAATTGAGGATTAAAGACTGGTTGAGGTATCGCCAGCCATTTGATTTCTGCCTATTCTTGCTTCATTTCTCATATCAAAATATATGTGAATTCTTTAGATTATCAGCAGGAAAAATTTTATTCTATTACACATTGCATTGAGATTACGATCTTCCTCATTCCCTCTACTAGAATATCAGACACAATAGTTTCTAGGGAGAAAAATTGCCCAGATAACTCTCTGCTTAGTGATAAAAAATGATTTCAGCTATGAGTTTGCAAGCAGAGCAAGAACAATCTGATTTTGAGCTTCAGTACAAAAGATAAAAGATTCTTGACAAGATCACGTCTCTTCTCTTCTCTTTCTCTTGCTCTTTCTCTCCCCCTCCTTCTTCCCTCTTTCCTTTTTGATTTTCTTGTTTACCCATTGGTTTTTAGTATCATGTTGTTTAGTCTCCATGTAGTCATTTTTTTCTCATTCCCCCGCCCCCCGTGTTTGATTTCTAGATTCATAACATGTGGTCAGAGAAGATGCTTCTCACCCCCCTTCTCTCAATCTCTCTCTCTTTCTCTTTTTCTCTCTTTTTCTCCCTCTTGGAGGCCTCAGTATGTAGTCTGTTCTGTCAGTATGGAAAGATGAGAATAGAATATTAAAATAGCTGTAGGGTCTTGGGAAGGGGATTATAAATTCTGAGTCAAATGGGCATTGCCATTTGCTTTCATGTGTCTTCTGGCTGTTGGCCTAAGAACAATACTGCCTGAATGCTTTGCAACTGCAGAAGGCCTAAAAAAAGCCATGCAACTAAATTGTTCTATAAAACACAAACTTAGAGAAAATGCCCCAAAGGGTGCTGAACACTGAAGCATAGAGATATTTAATAGACAATTCAAGAAAAAAAGACCGAATTTTGCCCTACTTTTCAATCTATACATTTTAAATATACAGACTTAAGCACATATACATAGAGGTAAACTCTATGTCTATAATGTTGTGATGTTTAAGTCATATGAATTACCCTTAATAAAATGCCAGCTTTGTTCTACCTTCTTCATGCCCAAAGACAGGATTTATAAGCTGATACTACTTGAACTAGCAAAGGGAGTCCAAAATAATCATGCAATTGGTGTGATTACATCAATTACCAGTACACATGCCCCCGGGTGTGCTCCGATGCTCTCTTTCTAAAGTAACCCTCATGATCTGTTTTTCTCACCTTCACTCCACTGGCCTGCCCCACTAATAGCAGTTAAAACACTGAGGAAAACCATCAGTCATTTATACCCTAGTGTGAGTAGAGTCTGAAAGGCTGATGCCTTTGTGGAATAAAAAGCAAGAAATAACCAACAGAAAACATCAAATACCTGAAGGAACAGAGAGTGGACACCCACCATCCTCTTGACCCACATCACCTGCACCTTCATCACCATGGCTACCACCCCTCGCAGCAGCAATGGGAGAATCTATGGACTCTGAAGAAAGGCTCTGTGAAGTTACAACATAGGCAAGATTGTCCTTAAAGCATGGGTACAGGTATAATACTATTACTGGTGAAATATGGCCAAAGGAAAATTGTCATGAAAACATGTGTCAGAACAGTGCTTTGGGCATCAGCTAAACAGCTGAAGGAACTGTCAGAAGTCAGCAAGTCTACTCATCTCTCTTCAAGTATAAGATTATAATTTTAATTGGGTTTGTTTTTCCTGTCTCTGGCTGTAAAATTAATTCTATATAAAACTAGAAACACAGAAGTATAAATTAGAAAGTAAATCTCATTACTAGAAAGTAAACATTAACATTTTGTTTTGTTTTTCACTGTTGCTTTTTTTTTCCCCCTTTGAACAAATAATTTTCTTTACTCAGGTGAGATAATTTTTAGATATAGTTTTATAAATAGTTTTTTATATGTAGTTACTTATAACGTAGTTTTAAATTTTTTGCTATTATCAGGCATCTGGCAATGAACCATGAATTGTGCAAAAATTTTCTTCTCAGATTAATTCCAAAAACCAGAATTAATGGTTAGAATGAGATCCTTTGTCTTTGGTGATATTAACGCAAAACTGAACAGACCTCAGATGTCAGCTCCTGAGATAGGAGGCAGGTTGAAGAACTTTAGCATATTCTTAGAAGACCTCTGAGCAGGCAAGTCCAATCCCATTGATGGAGCTTTTGGAGGTGAGGGGCTGAGATACAGGGTGTGGGGAGGATGTACAGAATCTATGAGGAGAAGCTGAAGCATCAGCTGGGGCTGTGCTGGCATGGCAGGGATTAGTTATATACCAAGTATGTCAATATTTTAACAAGCATCACAAGGTCCTTGTGCTTTAGATGAATATCAGAACTTTTCTTGATACATAAAGCCATGTTACTTTCAGGAAAATTTCATTACATTTCCTACTCTTACCTTTTGTACATAAAAGCTTTCATGTCACTGTAACCTCATCCCTACTGCATATTTTTAAATCTTCCCAAATTGTTCTCAGTAAAAATTTGAACTTTTCTTTAAGTAGGTTTCTTATATTTTGGATTGAATATATTAGTGGCTCACTAATCTAATGTTTTTTCACCACTTCTATCAGTTTGTTATTGTTAATAAAAACAAAGCCTCAGAAGACCCTGGGCATTGACCCTAGTCTCTAGGACCACAAAGCCCCTTGTGGCATCTGTGATTAGGTTCACCAAGTATAAAATGAGGATGACAACAGACCTGCTCCACCAGGGTTATATGATTGTGTGTATTAAATCACAAAATTTTATTCAATAGTGTATGTCAAGTAGAAGCACATTTACCACCTGAGAGACAGCATCCCGAACTGGTATAAGGTCTTGGGAAGATACAGTTTTTCCTTCAGCAAAATTAGAGATAATCACATACCGTGGACTTTCTAGTACACTGTAAATAATCAAAGCCGTATATGAAAAACACGTGTTAAAAAAAAAGAAAAGTGGATCTACTATATTGCCTTTTTTTCCTGTTTTACGTGAATCAGGCCATTACTGCATTCTTATTAATTTTATGGCTGTACAACTGAGTTTATTTGCTTTTCTAAGTATACAGACATTTACACTTAGAAAAGTAGCAGATAATGGTAGTTTTGTTTTCACTCTGCTCATTATTCCCTGTTTTCCTGTTTAAAACCTTATTGAGTTAGCAAAACAATTGTTTTTACTTTTGTTTTAATGACAGTGGTTCCAGTGTTGTCATTATGTTGACCTTTCTCAACTCTAATGTGTCTATCTTAACAATACTTCCCTGTTCACTGAAAGTTTTAAATGTAATACGAGGCAAATTATTTTGGTAAATTTATATATGGAGAATAGTTTACTTTAAATAATATAGTTATGAATGCCTTTAACAAGTACTTTATATATGAGGCTCCAAACTATGTTTACCTAAAGTAGACAGTTCTAAATCCAGTAAATTAGTGATTGGCTAGAGTCTATAATCTTCTGGTTATTGAGTAAGTTTTATTCATGCTGCACATGAGTAAAACAGTTCTTACTAATTTCAAATTATAAGGCAATTAGAATCCAGACTAAAAACCACCTGCATGTCTCAAAGTCCTATTTAAATTCCACCTCTTCAATATAACCAAGCATGGTGTTAGCCACGCTACTCTAGAGAAATGAGTACTTCTTTCTAGTAGGTTCTTATAAAACCACAGATTTTCTGGACTGAAAGCACCTTTCATAGCCCAAACACCCAAGAAATCAATGCCTGAGTCCCTTCCATAGAATATCTGAAAAGTATTTTTCCAGCCTAGGCTGATATGCCTAGAGTGACAGGTAGCTCTATATCCCAAGATGTGTATTTTCACTTCTGAACAGGTTTAATCATTAGTAAATTCTAATACCAAACAAAGAAATCTCTCTCTTTCAACCACTGGCCCTTTAGGGAAAAAATATTCTGTCATTTGCTCAACAGGAAATATCTGAGGGTGGCAATAAGCACATTTAAATTCTTTTTTTTAGGGCAAAAAAAGTCCCCTGAGTCCCCATATTTCCTCAGTCATTCCTAAATTTCTTGTATAGACTGTTGGCTTACTCTGGACCATTGGTCATATAAACCTTTGCTTCCTCTCAGCTTCTGCTTCTAAACGAATATATTGGCTCTTCCAGCTCTTACATTTGTTCTATCTATCTAGCTTAGAAAATTCAACTTCAGTGTCACCCTAACAGGTCATTTATGAAAGGAAACAAGATTAATAATCAGATAAAGTTAGATTTTCAAATAGATCATCCTTAGTAAATATCCCACACCTCTTTGCCAGGTCAATAAGTAAATTTTATATCTGTTTAGTACAGTTTGTTATACTGCACTGCAGTCAAGAGACTGAGTTTGTTTGTTTTTCTGCCTTGTCAGTTCTCAGGTTTTCTGTTTGTAGAATGAGGGTTTGTTGGTCTCTACATTCACTCCTATTTTTTAATCTTGGTGGTAACACTGGTATCTATTATGACAGAATAAGAAAAACTGCTCTCAACATATGTCAGCATAAATATTACCCAAAGAGGGTTCATACCACATGTATTTCATATGTTAGTTGCTTCAATAGATTAAAATTTTTCTATAAATGTATATACATTATTATATATAAAGTATGATAACTGAGTTGGTACACAATAGGTTAATAAAACTAGAAGTAGAAAGCTGGAAAAAAATGAGATTATTTGAGTTATAGTCCTGTCCAAACCTTATAAAATTTTCTGGCATTTGAACATGAGAACTGAACAATGTACAGATAAATGATTCTCCTTTAAGCAGAGCCCAGAGCAAGGAGAACACATTGCCCATTACTGCCTTATGGAAAATTTTTCCAAGCATAAATGCATGCACTGTAAATTAATAGCATTCTCCCTCATCAAAAAGAATATGTGTTTCTTTTTCTCCATGTACCATCAAACATAAAGACAACACTCATTAAAAGTTGAATAATAATGGTGCACCATTAGGTGGTTTAATTTTAGGAAGCATCAGTGTTGATGATGGACCAAAAACCATATTCTGTGAGACTTAGAATTCAATGCAGTTGCTTTCAATATCCAAAAACAGTTACTGAAATGAACATGATATAAATACTCTGAGATCTTGAATAATGCAATTCCCTTTGCTCATTTTGTTCATTAGCACGCACAAACTCATGCACATACACACATAACTTTACACTTCCCTATTTGGAATTTGTAAAAACTACATGGTCTGTATTTCTGTACACAATTTGTTTTTTCCCCCAATTTCCTCTTTTTCTTTTGGGGGGTACACCTATATATTTCAAATATTAAACGTATAATCTATGAACAGCAATATTTCTTATTGATTGTATTTTATTGATGTGGTAAATCACTTACAGAAAACATCAAAAAGTTTTCCATTGATTTCCTTTCTTTTGAAAAGCTCAGAGCCCTAATAATTTCTTGGCTTCTGAACTGAATTGCCAAACACATTTTTCCAAAACCTTACATTCTTCCTTAAACTATGAATTCCTTCTTCATCCAAATACCAACCTCTATAGAAGAGGCAGAAGAAAAAAAGGGTGCATAGCACCCCCTGCTCATGTTTCTGAGAAAATCGAGCAGGTCCCCAAAGAACCCAAGCATTAAGTGATCTAAATGCAGAAATTTGATTTAGGGACATTCTTAGTGTATTTGCATTTAGAGTTTTTTTTTTTTTTCATCATGATGGTGAGAAGTGGTAGCACCATTTTGAATGCAGAGAGAACACTTGCACCAGAGATGTGCAGAATAAGATCTGTAGGTGTCTGGGCATCCAAGAAGAGAACATCTAAGGAAGTGAAACCAGAGAGGCTCCACAGCTAAGACCAGAAGAGAACTTTGTAAGATCATTATGGAAGCAGAGCACAAGATATTAGATGGGGCCAATGGCCTTATTTGCCAGGGATTGGAGTTTAGTGATAGATTGGGAAGGATATATAAGCCACAGGATAATGCAAAAGTCTCAGCACACTGTATATCGTGGACATGTGGGAAGACCATTTCTCCAAAGCTAGGACGGGAAGCTCCTCACTGTATACTAATACATTGTTCTTCTGCACATGTAGCACTTGGAGTTAGGCAAGGACAGATTACTAGGTAAGCATCTCCCAGATAGTGCATAAGCACTCATACTAACTGAGTGGGGTATCCTTCCCCCAAAACACTACTCTTTCATGCCAAGGAATTCTAGACCTAGGAGTTTTAGGTGCATTGCGTTTGATTTCATGTAACTTACTTGAGCAGAGAAGGCTAAGTATTTACAGCTGGAATTTCTCTTGGAGCTCTGATCAGTTTCTTATGAAAAATGACCTTAAAGGGCACCCACATTCTCCCCAAGGCAGGGCTTGTTATTAATACAGTGATAGGGCTCAGTCAAAAGAACACCAAGTGTTGCTCCCTCTGTTTTGAAAAGTTCTGTATTTTGGCCCCTCTGTGCGCCTTTACATTAAGGAATCACTGTGTGGGCCACATGTTCCTTTCTTTGGATAGTTTATAAGCATCAGAATAAATTTACATTAGAAATTCAATTAACTTTATATTAAAAGGTCAATTAACTTGGCCATGGTAGAGATTGTTTTTAATTACTTTTCCTTGTAGGACTTCTTGTCCAAGTACAAGTGACACTATCAAATGATAGTCTCATTGCCTGTGGTTGCCTGAAATTCATATGCAAAACACACTGGAAATGACTGTCTTAGTTAAATGAATTAATAGGATACTCTTTGGGCAATTCATCACTCTTATAATCCTCAAGACATAAAATATCACAAGCAATAATGGAGTATTTTAGCTTAAACATACTGTATTAAATCATTCATGACAATATCTTTCATTATCTGTCCTTGTTGGTTTCTATTTTCTTGCTGAAAGATGATAATAAGTAAAATTATTTTAAAAGCCAGTCTTTATTACATTATATCATAGTGTATTTTATGAAAAACGAGCAAATAATGACATAAAAAACTAGCTATCCTATCCCACTGGTTATCATTGCATTAAGATGACCACAATTTGGGAGTTCCCATTGTGCCCCAGTGGTAATGAACCCTACTAGTATCCATGAGGATGGTGGTTCGATCCCTGGCCTCACTCAGTGGGTTAAATATCCGGCATTGCCAGGAATTATGGTGTAGGTCACCGATGGGTCTTGGATCCCACATTGCTTGGCTGTGGCATAGGCTGGCAGGGCAGCTCTAATTGGACCCCTAGCCTGGAAACTCCAATATGTAGCAGGTGTAGCAGCACCCCCCCCCAAAAAAAAAGGCCAATGGCCACAATTCAACTCACTCATATGGCATTAGAACACTTACATTTAAGAGACTCAAGAGGTTACCATTTGGCACTATGTGACAAGTGTCCATCATTACCAAGTGGTAACTTATATGAAGCCATCACTTAGTGATGTTTCAAAAGAAAACAATAATAAACAAACATATAAATAATATATGTTACTCTATATATTGTTATATAATACTGTATTATATTATTATATATACTATATATATTATTATTGTATTAAGTCTAGATGACCAGCCACTTAAAAGTAAAGCAAACACTGCTTAAAGAGTTTGATATGAGTCTCATTATGGAGATGAATTTTCTTGTTTTATTTTTGCAGAAAAGACCTACCTGCATCTAATAGGTGTACTTTATGAACTTTATAAATCTCACTACAACCCTATGAATATAAATTCATTGTTCCCATTTTACTGGTGAGCAAATTGAAATGTGTTTCAGTCAAGTTCACCCAGTTCATTAGTGGGAGTCAGAAACTATACCCACATTACTCTGCCTTTCCAGACCTCCCATTTTCCCTAGAATAAATGCACTAGTTCTAAGAGTAGTGAGACCCCGAACTGCTTAGGAAAGGGAATTGAGGAGTGTGCTGATTGCTTAAAGGGAAGCTTTGAAAGTGAACCGGAGGAAGAGAATTATTTAGGCCTGTGCAACTCAGAGTGGGGCCATAAGAGTATGAATAAATGATGTCATCAAGCATATATTCCCCCTAGCAATTCTTTCTCAAAGAAAGGAACTGTGCATTGATTTACATTCTAATAATCTCTACATGCTTGTCTCCAAGTACACCAGTAACAGTCTGCAAAACAGCAACCAGTCTATGGACCTCACTTTAAGTAGCACAAGCTTAAGGAATGTCCTATGAAATTTTCCCTTTCCATGAAGAGTTAAATCATTTTGGATAAAATCATTCTATATTTTTTCCACTTTCTTCATTTATTTAAAAAAAGTAAGCCATACTCTTCCAAATGACAGGTAATAATGAAGGCTGATGTCCTAAACCTTATCAATCTATGGGGGCATTATTCTTAGTTGAAGTGATATGGCACTCACTAGTTTCAAATAAACTAATCTCTTCCAAAAGCAAAGGAAAATGGTTTTCCTAAAAGATGAACAATATTGCCATCAAACAGTATGATGTTGGGAGTGAAATACAAATTTTAAAATGTGTTATTCATACCTGCACCTCCACCAATGCTTAGAATCTTAATTTCAGAATTTGTGTCTCCAATGCTGAAAAAAAAAAATTATGTAGTATAAGAAAAATGTGCCATGCAGTTTGTAAAATCTGATTATCAAATTTAGTTAAAAAGAACAGACTAAAATTACAGTGAAAAAAAATTAGGCCAACATGAAAGGTCTCAGTCATTTCACTGTCTTTAGAAATCTTTAGAAGCAAAGGTTCATTAACAATCTTGAATTGGGAGACTTTCAGAAACAGCACTATACAGTAGAAAATTGACCAAACACTGTAAACCAGCCATAGTGGAAAAAATAAAAATCATTTAATAAAATAAATAAAAAGATTTTAAAAAAAGGAACAGCACTATAAACAGATCAGAGATAGGAGATAACATTTGTTTAAAGATTGTTTGGAAGGAGTTCCCATTGTGGTTCAGCAGAAAGGAATCTGACTAGGAACCATGAGGTTGCAGGTTCTATCCCTGGCCTTGCTCAATGGGTTAAGGATCTGAACTTGCAATGAGATGTGGTGTAGGTCAGAGACATGGCTTGGATCCTGCCTTGCGTTGCTGTGCTATGGCGTAGGCTGACAGCTGTAGCTCTGACTCAACCCCTAGCCTGGGAACCTCCATAGGCCTCAGGTGCAGATCTAAAAAGCGAAAAAAAAAAAATTGGGGGGAGAACAAAAACAGAAAAATGTGGGTCTTTGAGTTGGTGATATAATAAGCCATTCATGGGAGAAAGGCTAAGGTGATTCATACTATCTCTGTGTTTGCCTTCTTTGCTTCCTCCTGCTAGCTTCCTTTCAATAAACAAATGTTTATTAAACATTTATTATGTGCCTATCCTAGGCACTAATATATAGAAATGAATAAGATACCGCTTTGCTATCACATTGAAATGTGAGATAATAAAGCCTAACATTATAGCTCTAGAATATAAAGAGTGGAACTGATGGACTGGGATCTAACAGTAGAACTTTCATTAGACTAATTTAAACAAAGGGGTGGGGGGGTCAGAAAAAAGTACAAGGGGCACAATGACTGTCATATTTCCAATCTTGTTGACTATGTAAAGCATAGTATCCAAAAAGAAGCGGAAGGATGTAATTGTACAGCAAATGTATGTTTTGTTAGTTTTTTGGTTGCCGTGTGGTTTTTTTTTTGGTTTTTTGCCAAATCTGAATTCAACAAGAGACATTTTGATATGCAAGATTGAAGCTGGATAGGAAAGAGATCAAGGTCAATGATGTATTCTGGAGAATTATCAGAAAATAATGGTCAAAACTAGAGAAGTAGATTCTGTCACTTGAGGATATTGCAAAGAGAAGACCAGTGGGATTATGACACAATATCAGTTTTGAAAGTCACAGGATAGTGGGGAACACAAAGACAGAGTGGAAACAATAAAGCTCAGAGAGATTATAGGAGTATTAGAGAAGGAAAAGGCCATTGGTGGTGGCAGAGTGTAATACTAAAAAATAAAAAAGGAAAACTCTCCACTGAGTTTGGCAATATGAGCATCTTTGATGATAGCAATTTTAAAATGAGGATGAAGGCATAGTCTGATGGCAGTGGAATCAGAAGTGAACTCAAGAAAGAAGAAATCTAGAGATTTTTTTAAAAAGGTGGAAGAGAAGGTAAAAAGGAGACTGCTAGAGGGGAAACTTGACCTGAAAGAATGATTGTTGTTTGTGCTTTAGGATGATAAGTAAGCCTGGTTTTTGGCTAAAGTAAAGAACCTGCCCAGAGGAATAGGATGAAGACAGAAGTTGAAGCAAGGCTCCTAAGGACACTGGAAGGCAAAAAGTCAAGGATACCTGTGAATGGGTTACCTTCCTTAGTGCTAACTATCTTCCAGCTCATAATCATGAATCTTAATATACCCATTCTTGTCTGTGCTCTTGGTTAATTCCTAAAAATATTTCTATCTGTGAAAGTGAGTTTATGGAGCAGTGCACCTAAGTTGAAATCCCCCATTTACTAAGATGTAATCTTGAGCAAATTATTTAAATTTTCTATGCCTTTATTACTAAGAAATAGGATAATGCCGCCTACCCTGCAGGGTTATAGTAACCTTTTGACCTTATGGAGGAGTTGTGAGGATTAAATGATATAATTCATGTAAATCTTTTAGAAATGTGTCTGCACATAACGAGCACCCAACTTACAATTATTATCCCAGGCACAACTAAGTGATTTTCATGAAATAACTCTTTGAATCCTTATGCCACTATGCGATAGATACTATTATTATTATCCTATTTCATATATTAGAATGATAACCAACAATTATTAAAAATTTGCTACTTTTCAGGCAAGGCAATAAATGCAGTATGTGTGACAACAAACTTTACTGTTTACACCTGTTTACTATTACCCTCCTTACCTCCCCTCCAGCTCCAAATAGGGGATTGAATTATTCTTCCCTGGAGAAACAATCCATTTCAAATAAATTAATCTACACTGCCATTTGAGAACCTTCCCTCAAAGAGCTAAGTCCACATCCAATCCAATTAGTACCAGGCACTCAACAGACTCTTCCCTTACATACACAAGGAGTGTCTGAACCACTTTTTAGTGCCTCATTATTTGATTGGATGGCCAAGAAAGGCTAATCAGGAAGTTGGGGAGCTCCCCTACCCTGAGAGAAACCAAAAGAAACAGAAAAGGGGATTGAAGAAGGAATGTGCAGGGAGCAGAGGAAAATTTTATAATAAATATAAGAGGGTATCATATCTATGCAAGATGAACAGGGTGTTATAAACAAAGGGGCATTCTTGGAAATTAAAAATATAATAGAAAACAATAGAGGGGCTGAAAGTTAAAACTGTAAGAGCTGGAAATATAAGAAAATTAGAGAATCAGTTCAGGAGGTCTTCTGTTTGATGAATAGACATTCCAGAAAGAGAAAACAGAAGAAAGAATGATTAAATCATATCACAGTTTCCCTGAACTGATTCTTAATTGAAATGCTCCAGGGACTACTCACAAAAAATGGGTGGAAAAGATCCATGCAATAACCCATGTCTTAAAATTGCAGAATTCTAGATAAAAATATTAAACACACACACACACACAAACAACAAAAAGTCATGAGCCAAAGATGAGAAATTTGAACGGCATGAGATTTCTCAATAGTAACTCTAGTAGCTACAAGACTATGGAAAAAATATCTTTAAATTTTTGATATAAAAGCATTTTCAGCATAGTGTTTGTACCCAAACTAACAGAGATGAGTAAAGAGTGAAAGCATTTTTAAGTATACAAAGTCTCTCAAAAATTTTACATCCCATGCACTCTTTCTTAGAAAACTTGTAAAGTATGAGTAGCAAAAACAAAAAGACTAAATAAATAAAGAAAAGGACAGCATGAGATTCAGAACCAGGGAATTCTTACTGGAGAGAGGAGAGGAAAATTCTACAAGGTGAAATATATTCCCTCATCAATGCTTGTATAGCAGGCCAAGAGCAAGACACCTCAGACTGAGGAAAAAAAACAAAAACAAAAACAGAAAAGATGTTTCCATGGGGAGAAATTAATAGATTACTTGATCTGTTGGAATATATGTGAAGAGATTAATACTCCTTCTTGGGGACTAAGTAGCAATAGGTTCATAGAAAACTAAGAAAATAAATTAAAATCGAGACAATAGTTAACTCTAGGAAAAACAAAAAAAAATTGTACATAAAAAGAAATGTAATTATAGTATAAATGCATTGTTCAATTATGAACAATATGTACACAGGCAAAATGATATAAACAAATTATTTAACCAAAACTTGGACATATATATTGTGTGTTTATCTGTATCTATATATATTGAATTGACATGGTAGGGGGGAGGGATGTGCATGTTTATTTAGCTATTTTAATATATCAAAATTAAGAAAGAATAATTAGGAATGAAAATTCCATAAGAAACAACAAAATGATGTAGAGTGTTGACAGTGGTTTTCTCTGGGGATCCTGAATCAGGACTGAGAGTGGGTATAGCAAGAAAGCACTATTTTTGTTGCTGTTATAAGCTTTTTAGAATCACTTGACTTTTAAAAACATGAGCACATCTTGCTTTAATAAAAATGTAAGATTAAGAAGGCATGTTGCCTACTTGTAACTTATACACAACTTAAATAGCAATTTTTTTTTTTTTGGTCTTTTTAGAGCTGCACCTGCGGCATATGGAGGCTCCCAAGCCTAGGGGTCCAATGAGCTGCAGTCACTGGCCTACACCACAGTCACAGCAAAGCCAGAACTGAGCCAGGTCTGCAACCTACACCACAGCTCAGGGCAATGCCGGATCCCCAGCCCACTGAGCAAGGCCAGAGATGGAACCTGCGTCTTCATGGTTACTACTCAGATTTGTTTCTGCTGAGCCATGACAGGAACTCTGAGTAGCAATTTTGATGCCCTTTCAGCTAAATCTCATTCCCTGTCACCTTTAGCAAAAAAAAAAAAAATGCTGTTTTTAATAAATGGTACTTTGATTCAGATGATTTCTAACTGTATATTACCACTATAGTGCAAGCTTAATTATGCCTTTGAAAATTCTTCAGTATTTCGCAAATTTTACATTCAGTATTTCCAATTAGATTGTATACACCTTGAAGACAGGGCAGGGGTCATAATCATTTGTTGTATTTTGTGCATCCAAAGTACATGTTCAAATCAAATTGACAGCTGAAGTAAACAAAGGATCTGCATAAGCCACAGACATGAACACAGATACTTAATACTGCACAAGAACTCAAAATAACTCATTACCTTTAATTTTTGAAATGAACAAAAAAAAGTGAACTATGATTAGGTCCTAGATAAGAAATTATATTTGCTGTCTGCTTTGATTTTTGCATTGTTACCCTTTCACTTATTGTTAACATATTATATAATACTCATTTTTTTAAAAAGCACACAAAAACTGAACCACGAAAAATAGAAGATAAAAGGGGAAACAAAATTCCATATACATCCAACAATGCCTTCTCTGGTCAGGCAGAGTTAACTATCCTGATGAAAGAAGTGCAGGCCTACAATAGGAAAATCCAGCAAAAGATAAAAATATCAGTTTCCTTTGCTGTTGCAAATTGGATCCATAGTCTTTTCTCCCCAGTTTTCCATCGTTATTTCCTGAAGCAGAGTAAGTTACAGCAACCCACCCCCAGATAGGTTATTTGATTATCTTTAGCATGTGGAATCTGTTACTCTCATAATGCTTATCAGCTCTGGCACAAATTGAACACATTAATCACCAAAAAAAGGAGTCTGGAGAAGGATAGGAACTAGCAAGTTTCACTGATAATGGGAAAATGCTTTTTCAGGGCCACATAGCTAATATTAAGTTGAAAGTAAAAGGCAATTTTTTTTTTAAGAGAGAGTGATAACTATAATAATGGATAAGGAAAATGAATTTAAATGGATATTAAGAGAATTGAGAGGCATCCACCCACTCAATCCTCAGGGGTAAATAGTATTTGGTAATTATTTTGATTCTAATGAAAAGAACAATAGACTCCATTTGGGATTTTTTTTTTAGAGGGCTGAAAAATATGAGCTCAAAGATTTGGATATTATCTTTACCCCGAGGAACGTGGATTTGTGCCTTAAATGGTTAACGCTTATCTCCCTGCAGCTGGAAATCCAGCACAAATCAGAGCCTTTGAATGTTTAAAGAGAGCATCGAACTGAAACGCGGCAGGAGAAGGGGGCAAGCAGAGCTGTTCTTAGTACCTGCCTCGTTCTTATCCCTGCACCCAGCCTGCAGAGCCAGGCTCAACCCCATCTATCACTGCACAGAATGAGCCCGAGGCTCGTCCCTGGGATCAAAAAAGGCCTTGTTTTGTTACCTTGCTATTATGCCTGGTAGCTGCTTGTCCATGAATTCCTGCATGCACTGGTGTTCCGTGGAATTGTTGAGAAACCTCCGAAAAGATTCAACATATCTGCCGTGGTCAGAAAACAAGCTCCTCATGGAAGATGCCATGTTTGGTTTTCTGAGAAAGACAGGGAGGGAAGGAAGCTTTAACTTCCCTCTTCCCTTCTTTCTCTTCCTAGTTCCTTCTTTCTCTTTTCACCCCCACCAGTCTCTATCAAAAAAAAAAAAAAAAAAAAAAGTCTTTTGAATTTAACGAGCTGGCAAGCAAGGCTGGGTGTGCGAAGCTCATTTCTGAGTCAGTATTTGTACAGGACTTTGGACTTGGCCACTGAGACTTTAACCCCTGCACAGGTGTTTTAAATTAGTAGGAAAGCAAAGCAGTAAACCTGCGGCTAAAACTTGTTTCAGAACTCCAGAAGTTCAGAAAGTCCGAAAAACAGACTACATTCAAATCACTTCCTGTTTTGGCAGCAGCCGCCCCTAGTGAAATTCCAAATGGGAATGTGGCTGCTTTAAAGGGCCAAAGGCCATAAACACAGGAGTAAAGCAGCCTGTGGTAAGGCTGTAAACCACTTCCAGAAATCTACAGCTGCTGAATCTTTGACAAAAGACTGTCATCTGCCCCCAAGCTTTCTTACCCTTCACTAGAACCTTACACTTCTTTACTTCATTTCTTCACATGCTGATTGACTTGTGACTGGGGGGGTTGGGGGGGGGGGGCAGAAAATGAGGGACCAGAGAGAGGATGCTCAGGGAAAGCAGGCAGGCCACCGAAATTCTTCAATCCATAGGAAGCCTTTCCTAAGTGCTTCTGAACATGGACTTACAGAAAAATAAGATTGGAATATTGGAAGAACTTTTGGAGACCCAGTGGTGTCACCAATCAAAAGACACAAAGTATTTTGAGTATCCAGGCCTTTTACCTGGGAAATGGTGTGTAAAAAAAAGCCACCCCTTATCCAACATGGGACGTTAATAATAGTGTCGAACTCCTGGAGGAGTTACGGCAGTTAAATGAGTTAATTCCTCTCGGAAGTGTGTCTGTCTAAACCATTCCCTTCTGTTGTGGTCTGTGCAGGTGGGTTGGAAGAAGTATTGGGATGAAAAGAAACAAGAGTTTGTTGAGCATGGTGAGGTGGAGAGAAAGTAGAGTTTATTGAGATAAGAGACTCTGTAGGAGCAGTAGGACAACTTCCTGATAATCGGGGAGATACAACAATAAGCACATAGTCCTGTCTGTTTTTATAACCCTGGGAGAAGAGAGATCTCTCAATAACACCTGCTGACCTGCTAACTGGTTGGGGAAAGAGGGGTCTTCCGATACACTTGCAGGTTGGTTGGGGGTATATAAGTTCCCAATAGAAGTCAGTGAGGAGTGGGCCACATAACTTTTCTAGCTGGGGGCAGGAATGAGTAGGCCAGGTTGCTCAAGGTAGGGAAAGGAGCCTTACAAATAGACAGGTGGAGTGATGATAAGGGTCTGGTAATTCTTGTCTTGGCCAGAGACTTTGAGTTCAGTCTCCTCCAAGGGGCCTTGAAGCCCAACAAATTCCTCTGATTCAGTTCCAAAGCTGCCCTCCAAGCATTTAGCACTCACCTCAACCCTCTCCTATAAGCAATTCATGGTGTCACTACTCTGAGAGCCAGTGCTTTTATCCTAGAGGAAATAGGAAGTCTGGAAAGGCAGATTAATGTGGGTGTAGCTTCTGATGCTGCCACTAATGAACTGTGTGATCTTGATTGAAACTTAAGCTTCAGTTTGCTCATCAGAAATGAGAACAATGTATTACCTCTCATAGTGTTGTGGGGAAAATTATGTAGATAACATTTAAAGCAATTGCTTTATGGATATTGAGAACTGAACTTCACGTTATTTGCACATGTCACAAAATATTACTCTTCTCCGGATTTTTCCAATTGTTTAAAATGTAAAGCTTATTCTTGGCTCATGGGCTGTGCAAAATCAGGTGCTGGCCTGGTCTGGCCCACAGGCCCTAGTTGGCTGACCCTAATCTAGCTCCTAGGTCTCCATAAATGAGTTACTTAGCTTCTATCTCTCTGCAACTAGCTTGGCCTTCCTCATACTGACTCTTGCAGCTTTTAACTCATCTGTTACTATTTTCCACTCTTCTCTTTAGAACTCAATCCAAATCATTCACTCATGTATTCGTCTACCAAACAAATACTTAGTAAGGGTCTACTCTGTGCTATTCTGCTGAAAAGAAATAAACTTGACCTCTATCTTCCTACTAAAAAGCTACCTTGAACTCAAATCTTCACCTGAGGCTATCACCTGCCTCACTTGTGGCATCTTTCCCAACAATTTGCTCTTCATGTTGCTTCATTAAAGATTTCCTTTCCATTTGCACTGCTTCCATGACACTGAAACTGAGCAGGGCCTTGTGGGGCTCTTGCGCACAAGCCTTTCTGTGTCCCCCATTTCTTGTTTTTAGGGAATAAGCTTCAGCCTCCTTGACCTTCCCTGAGTTCCAAAGGACAGGCTCAAATAGTTGCTAATCAGGGAAGTGTGGGGTGGCGGGGAGGAGCAGTGAAGAAACAATAGTGCAGCCTTGAGGCAGGGTCCTGGTTCCTCTTCAAGGAATATATAACAATATCTTTGAGTTCTTCTGCCCAACTGAAAACCCCCAACAAATGAAAATCAGAGAGGAGGACCACCAGCACCAGTCCTGGGGCCATTAACCACCAACTCTGAAGAAGAATGAAAGCTTGCATCTACCCCATCTTTATGTGTCCTTGTCCTATTTTCTACTTCTGAACTATAAAACCACTTCCTATTCTCTCCCAAAGGAGTGCACTGTCTTTAAGGCATCAGCCTGTTGTAGTCTCCTTTGCCTGGCAGAGAAATAAAGCTATTTTTTCCTCTTTCACCCAAAACTCTGTCTCCACATTTTTATTCAGCACTTGTGGACAGAGGCTGAGTTTTGCAGCAATACTTTGGGTCTGTCTGTCTCTCTTTTTCAACTGCAGTGCTGGTTTTCTCTCAGGCTTTCCTGCATTGGGAGTCATGCAGATCCTAGACAGTTTAAAAACAAACAAACAAACAAAAAAACCCTGCCAATTTCAGTTTCTGAAAGCAGAGTTTTGATAGCACTCCTCTCCCCCCAAACATTTACTATCTTCTCACTGTCTCTCTCTTGTTAAATCCAAGACAATCTCTGAACCCTCCCTCCCCACAATTATCAACACTTATGTTTCAGCTTTCTTTAGACTTGCCATTGCATCCCTGCAGACTGTAATGCTTACCTGTATGTGTCCCTGTGCTTTCCTCCCCTCACAGCAGATCCTCCTATAATGTGCCTACTTGAGCAAAGGATAGGGCAGGTTGGACATGTAAGTCTAGTCTATAAAATCCCCAGACCAGTGTTCTCATGAGAGTCTGTATTTAGCCAAATTCTGGCTCCCTAGAATTTCTACATAATACTCCTATCTCTGGTTGCTTAAATTAAACAGAATGATTCTAATTCCTTCTCCATATAACTAGCCCATTGAAAATTTTGAAGTTGGCTCCTGGGATAGCCCTACTCCCAAAAGTGTCTCTTCCATAGTTCTGTAATTCTTAGTCTATTTGGAGTGCTATAACAAATATAATGTCTTACAAAACAAGCATTTATTTCTCAAAATTCTAGAGACTGGAAAGTCAAAGATCAAGGCTCCAGCAGATTCTGTTCGATGAGGGCTTGTTTCCTGGTTCTTAGTCAGAATCTCTCTCTCTTTTTTTGGCTATATCATGTATTTTCTTTTTGATTATTTTTAAGTTTTATTGAAGTATAGTTAATTCAAAGGCTGTGATAATTTCTGCTGTGCAAAAAAGTGACCCAGTGATACATATACATATATCCATTCTCTCTTGTTATCACAGAATACCAGGTAGAGTTCTCTGTGCTCTACAGCACCTCCCTGTTGGAAAAGAACTAATCCAATTCACGAGGGCTCTTCCAAAGACCACCACTTCCAAATACCATCACACTGGGGGTTAAAATGTCAATATATGATTTTGAGGGGTACACAAATATTTAATCCATAATATTTCCTAATGATTTCCTTTATAGTATATCTTATTTTGTAAAATATATAGCTTTATTTAATAGATCACATGGGTCTCCTCCTTTGGACAAACTCTAGTTTCTAAGAATTTCTTAAAAATTAGTTTTTGGAAATAAACACAGTAATCTTAAAGGCTACTTAACCAGTGCACAGTATTACTGTCCAGGGTTAGACTAAACTAGTGCTTTGCAACAATGTTCTGCCTAACCTAATTTATTTCACATGTTACTAGCTGCTCTACCAAAAATTGGGTCAAATATTTGACAAAAAATCTCCAATAATCTAGACAGTACTGTATTTAATAGCTTTCTCTGGACACTCATAATGTTCATAACAGGCTTAAGGTTTCCGAACCTTTGTCACATATGCTGTTGAAATGCAGATACACAAAGTCTATGGCATTTCTCAATTATTCTCTCAATTCTTCCAAGAAAACAGAGGAAGTCTTGTTGCTTTCAGCATGACTTGCACTTGACTAAATGCTGGTTTTAGCAATCACAACTTCCTTTTAAAACTGCATATAGAATATCTGTTTCATAATGCATCTGGTATGTCTCTGGAGATTAAAACATCTAGCTGGCTGGTTGGACTTACTAAGTTTTGAGAATCCTCTTTTCCCCTCTTTTTTGAAGACTGGGGCAGATGGTCTAGCACACCTATCATTTGCCATGACTCCTGAAAGGTTATTGGCAATAGCACATTATTGGTTTTATGAATTACTTCAGTACATGGGGATGTGATTTTCTAGGCCTTGAAAGATTGATAAGTTTAGACTTCTTAAATATTCTTTTACTTACTTTGGGCTTCTGTCCCCTGTAACCTATCACTTATTAGGCTATTACTGCGTCAAATTACCATTCATACATTATCTCAGTTAATACTCCTAGCCCTCTGGAGATGGAACTTTTGCTATCATCAAGCAAGACTCAGAGCAGATAAGTTGTACAAGATCGTATAACTCATGAGAGAAGAGTCTGGATCCAAATTTATGTTATCGAACTCCATGGACCATTTTTCAAAAGTTTCATCACATTACCTCTCACCACTTTGTACCTTTCCAACATGAAGATTATTCTCTATGTTACAGAAAACTAGACCAAGGAAAAGTGGTGTAATTCTGTACAATTCCTATCACCTATTAATGTAATACTCTCCTTACAAGGTCCAAAAAGCAAAGGGTTTCCCTTATTTAGTCTTATTGCTCTGTGTGTGCTATACCAGAAAAGCGAATAAACACAAGAGAAGAATACACATTAGCAAAATTCTAAAGACCCGTTTTATTGTACCAAGTACTCTGGCTATTTTGCTCAACCTGGTATATAGTCTTCTGAACACTATTCTTATTGAACTGGCTTCTTATCCTTAGTTATATGCCCCATTACATAACATATATGTATATGATAATATTGTTAATTTATCATAACCAAATAGTTAGAAGAGTTTCATTTTATTTTCTCTTGACAAGAAATGAGGAGGACTATGTTTTATACACATTGATTGGCTCACTTGGATGTGTTGGTTTATTTGACATTTAGCAAGCAGGTGACTCTACAGAGGTCTTGAAAGGAGGTTTGAAATCATAGTACATAAAATTTTAAAGCTCAATTAAACTGGCAATTCCAGGAAAATACAATATATATTAGGAATCTTAGCTTCAAAAAGATATTTGGCTAAGTTTCTCAAGAGTATAGAAACAAGCCAAGAAGCAAGAGACCTAAGTGCTATACAAGCTTAACCTCTTACTAACCAAATGGCATCAGATAAATGATATAACCCTTCCAAGCTTCCTTCCCCCTGTCCCTGTTATGTGTAAATGTGGGGAGAGAAGGTGATCTAGATGATCTTTGACATTCCTTGAAGCTCTGATTAGTCTTCATCTTTAAAAAATATATTACTGTGGGCTTGTGAAACTAAAAATAGATTCATAACTAATAGAGCCACTGTATCTAAAGACTACCTATAAGTGATAACCTGAAAATACTCTCTGGATAGGCAGCCCCTTGATGTTATATAAAATGTCATTGGCCACATTTTATCAATCTAAAGCGCTTAAGCTCACACAGGTGATAATATGACATATGTTTTGTTTTAATGTCATAGTTGTTTCAATTGTGCCTTATTAACATAGAGTTTAGGAATTCCTGTCATGGCTCAGTGGTAATAAACCTGACTAGTATCCATGAGGATGTATTCATGTATTTGCCTCACTCAGTGGGTTAAGGATCTGGCATTGCCATGAGCTGCAGTGTAGGTTACAGATATAACTTGGATCCCACCATGCTGTAGATGTGGTATAGGCTGGCAGCTGCAGGTCTAATTCGACCTCTAGCCTGGCACCTTCCATATGTGGTAGGTATGGCTCTAGAAAGACCAAAAAAAAAAAACAAAACAAAACAGGAGTTTTAATGATTTTGCATTAGTTAACAACAACAACAAAAGGCTCCAAATATCCAGAGAGAAAACAAACCAAACAAAATAATGCAGAAGTATTTGTTATCATTAGTTAGGAGGGAAGAAGGGTGAATGGGTCGACAAATAATGTTAAAAGTAGTAGATAAGTAACTAGTAATATTCTAGAGATAAAATGCTTATATGAACTATTTAAGGGGGGTAATGAGACAAGGCAAAGAGGAAATAGTCTGTGAACCTAATTCCTATTTAATATATCAAATTTAAAAGCTACCAGGAAAGGTCTAGATACTCTTCCAAAGATAGAGGTTGGTAAGTATTTAGAGCCTGGCAAATTATCAGGAACCAGACAGTTAGAAAAAAGAGAGAGAGAAATAAAGAAGGAAGGAAGGAAAGAAGAAAGAGAAGGAGGGAAGGACAGAGGAAGGGAGGGAGGAAAGGAAAGGAAGGAAGGAAAGAGAGAGAGAAAGGAAGAAAGAGAGGTAGGGAAGAAGAAAGGAAGGAAGACATAAAATGCTAGAATTCATCAAATAACCTTTGTCTGAGTCTGTGATACAAATCATCTGTTACTGACTCAATGACCCTAAGGAGTAGGTCTAACATTGAATTAGGGATCTGGTGAAGGTTAAGAGTTCATGTAAGAGAAATTTTTATAAAGAAAGTGGTAGTAGTAAATAAACTTCTATGGCATTTGATGCAGGCATGTGCTCAAGAATATGCTGGACCAAAACATCCTTCCATCTGGGACCTTGCTTATGAAAATTCAGAGACTGAAAGGATACACATATCTGTGGGGCCCAAAGACTACCTTTAAAAAAAATCAAAGCATAATTTACATATAATAAAATACATAATCTTAAGTTTACATGTTGAGGAAGCCTTATCCATAAATACATTTTAGGAGATTCACTCATTTCTACAATCAATAGTACTCACTCTTCACCCCACCCCAGATAGCCACCATTCTCATTTTTATCCCCATAGATTAGTTTTTTCCTGTTCTTGAAATTCATATAGAAGCTCTACATGGAATATATTCTTTTCTGTCTGGCTTTTTCCACTCATCATCATCTTTTTTTTAAAATTCGCCTATATTGGGGGGGACATTAGCAATTTGTTCATTTTAATGCTAGACATTGTATAAGCATCTCATAATTTTTAAAGTATTTTTTTCTCTTAATGGACATTACTGTTTGGGACTATTATGAATAAAACTGGTAGAAACATTCTTGTACATGTCTTTTTTTGAGTGCAGCATATGGAGGTTCCCAGGCTAGGGGTCTAATGGGAACTACAACTACCAGCCTACGCTGCAGCCACAGCAACATGGGGTCCAAGCCGCATCTGAGATCTATACCACAGCTCATGGCAACGTCGGATCCTTAACCCCCTGAGCAAGGCTAGGGATACAACCCACAACCTCATGGTTCATAGTCAGATTCTTTTCCTCTGTAGTATGATGGGAACTCCTTGTACATGTCTTTTGATGGATATAGGCACTTATTTTTGTTACCATGAGTAAAATGTCATAGGATAAGAAAATGTTTAGCTGTAGAAGGCATTGAAAAAAGTTTTGCAAATGTCCACTGTCAACAACAAAATACAAAGATATTAGTTTCTCTACATCCTTTCCAATCCTGGTATTCTTAGTCATCTTTGCTTTAACCCCTCTGGGGGTATATAGCTGTATCTCTTTGTGGTTTTAATTTGCATTTTCCTTTGAGTAATGATTTTGAGTGCTTTCAAATACTTGAGCCATAAAGTTGCATACTATTTTATGAAGAACCTGTTAGAATCTTTTGTCTGTTCTTAAAACTGTGTTGCTTGCCTCTTTTCTTATTGATTTATATGATTTATTTATATATTCTAGATATTTTGTCATATATATGTATACACATGTGTATATGTCAACTTAAAAAAAATTCACAACCTAAAAGTTGAGAGTTTTGTTTTATTTGGGGGACTTTCTGAGGATTTCAAGCCCAGGAGACAAGACTTATATATCACTCTGAGGGACCGCTCTGTAGAGACAAGGGAGAGCCCAGGATATATAGGAGTTTTTGCAACAAAAACCATGTAGTTGGAACATCAAAATATTACTGTTGACTTATTTTTATTTTTTGTCTTTTTGTCTTTTTAGGGGCCACACTTGTGGCATAAGGAGGTTCCCAGGCTAGGGATCTAATCGGGGCTATAGCTGCTGGCCTATGCCATAGCCAAGCCATGTCAGTGACCTACACCACAACTTACGGCAATGCCGGATCCTTAAGCCACTGAGCAAGGCCAGGGATCAAACCCACAACCTCATGATTCCTAGTCGGATTTGTTTCGGCTGCACCACGACTGGAACTCCAAAAGATTACTGTTATTTAAAGAAAACCAGATATCTCAAGTTAATGATTTAACATTTTTCTACATATGGAAAGGTGAAAAGTCTAGGCTCACTGAAATCATTCCTTTGATATATACCTGTTGACCTAAAAGATATGTACCACCTAAAAGTTGAGAGTTAAGTTTTATATAGGGTAAAATGAAGACTATAGCTCATGAAGCAGCATTTCAGATGGCTCTGAAAAACTGCTCCAAAGAGGTGTGGAGGGGGTTGGATGGGAAGATCAGTATATATGTGATTTTGATGAAGGGGAAGGTACATGCAACCAACCACACATTTTTACAGAAGGTTACTGCTACTCATGAGGGACAGATGTGACCACTAATAGTGCTTTTCTAGATATTATGAAGAGATGCAAGAAATGGGCTCATAAAATCTTCTTCTAAAAATATCTAACTATCTGAAGTTCTGTTCTGCCTGTTTTCCCAGAGCACAGTGTCTCATTTCTGATATCCACCCTGATCTCCTTTCAGGGGGTGTTAAAGGTCAGCACCTGTGGTGGCTCATGATTTAATCCCTGTAGAGGCAGATGGCAAGTGCCAATCTCCAGTTCACAGAGCTCCCTCACGGTCATAAGTTTGACCATAATTTTGGGGTGAGGCATTTTATGACCATTTCATCCCATGGTGCTAGGAATGCTCATTCCCATGTGTGGCAAAGATTTTTTTTGACAGGCCACTCAATGTGCTATTACTGGACTAGGCCTTATTAACAGTAGCCAAAAGTCATCAGACCACCTGTTTTACTAGTCCGTTACGGTCCAGGAAAAATTCCCTCTTGTTGCATCTTCCCATATCTAGAGTTACACTATTACAATCATTTATATGGTAAAGAACTATATATTTCATCATCTGATACCAGTTGCCTATTCATCATCATTTTTGCTGAAGGATCAGTAACACATTTGGTAATACAGGAAATAATAATCTTGCGAAGAAGGAAAAATATAAACAATAAAGCTAATAACATTAATAGAGTTATAAGTAAATATTTAAGCCAAGGGCTTTCGATGCCAAACCAGCTTTTTTTCCAGACTAGGGAGTGGGTCACTTAAAACAGCATAAAGACATCAGAATTCAGTTGGCTAATATCCTGATTACTGTCATTTAAAGCCTGTTGGGTGAATTTTGTTAAGGCTTCAATATGGCTGATTGCTAGCTCCAATCCTATTGAGAGTACAAAAATAGCTGCTAAATTGTCTAACCAGCAGAATACGGGTCTCTTAACTGATTAGGCTCATACCATGGTGGATTGGTTGGAGTAATCTTTAAATTGTTACATATATGGCCTTGAGTTTAAGGGAATCCTAGAGTATATCTTCCTATCCATTCCTGGTGGAAGGCAAGGCCATAAATTAGTACCACAAACCCACTGAGTTCCATTAGCTGCAACCCAGTGAATCTCTGGTCATCTGATACAGTTTGTTCCATATCAGTCATTATCTTTAAGGGCAATATCATATAGGCCTTATTCATAAGGCACCCAATCTGATTTCCTAATGTTGCTAGGCTGATCGTCCTTAGTATGATTTAATTGTTCCCAACATAGAGGAGCCATTAAACTTAAATGACCATAGCCTAGTGTTAAACACATAAATCTACCCCACAGTTGTGTGAGGTTCCCTTCTAATAAACAGGAAGTTACAGTTTTTGATTGAGACTTAGCTCATTGTTCTGAGTTTTGAGTGACCCTAAAAGAAAATCCGTATTATGGTCAGAGTCAGAGCAGGTATTATTAACTGGCCAGGTGAGAAAACCCCACCTAGGAATAAAATAAATTTCCTAAAGGTGATCCAATCAGGGCCTTGAAGGGTGAAATCCACCAAAGTAATACAGAAGTACAAGACCCAGGTAATTGGATATAAACCCAATAATTAGACTGATTTTTAAAATTAGCATAGGATCATGCTCCTGAAGGAAAAACATTTGATTCATATGAAAAAGTTCAAGAAGTCAAGAAAATTCTTTAAATTATCGTATGAGTCAGGTCCAGCATCTTAGGCCAGCTGTCTATGTCTGATGTCCTCTTCTCATCCTGGTGTAGTTTGTCCTCCATGTGAGCATTATTTAAAGATGATTTGGAGGTCATCATTCCTCTCAATAAACCAGTCTAGTACAGGGGCCCTTTTTAAAGTGGAAAATATGAATCAGTTCCCTTTAGTTTTGCTGCACAAGAGCTGGTTCAGAGTACCTGGTCAGAGTCTTTCCATTTGGCTTGAAAATGGTCCTTTAAATTATGTCTTTTACAGTATGAATAATCCCCTGGTTGTAGGTCCTGGGATATCTGATTGTTATCCAAAAATAGATTACTGAGATAAGTTTTAGAAACAAACTTAGACTGTCCTCTTAGAATCTCAACTAAACTTTGCAACAATAAAACATAATAGCAAAGAACTCTCCGGGAAGTGAGTTTTAGTGAATACAAGACCTCAGTTAAAGGGTTAGATTAATAGATTAAGAGGTGTCCATTGAAACATCTCTTTCTCTCTAAAACTACTCTCATTTTTATCAAATATTGCCAAACTAGGACTAATTTATTTGCAAATTATGACTGGTCTCAACAAACTTGGCCTGAGGATTTATACAAATACAGTTGATCATACAGCCTTTCCTAAAGAAATGGCTTTGCTAGGACTTTTATAAGGAATCTCACACTGAGCTTTTAAAGGCTTCTCAGGGCTAGGAAAAGGCTTATCAGAGATTTTGCCTTATAGATTTAGGTGAATTCCTCCCTTTTCAAGGTCCCTAAAATACCTTGATATTCCCGTAGGCTACCTACAAGGTGGCCCTCCTAATTTATCCAAAAATCTGCCGAGAACCTAAGAGTTTCCAGTCTCTAGAGGAATCAGGTAGAGGGAAAAGAGAAATGTTTCATTTCTGCTTACAAACATGTAATTTACCAAGATATTGTAAATCATAATTAGATTGAGGGGAAGAGTTTCTTTATACCTGGAAAACATAGATTAAAAGCCAGTACTATTTCAGATAGAAACATAAACATTATAACCATATTCACCAGTTCACTCATTCTAATGTAACTAATTCTTTAACAGTTTTCGAAGCCATCAGATTTTCTTTTCTTTTTTTCTTTTTCATCTTTTTAGGGCAGTACCCACAGCATGTTGAGTTTCCCAGGCTAGGGGTTGAATCGGATCTGTGGCCGCTGCCCTATGCCACAGCCACAGCAATGCCAAATCTGAGCCACATCTGTGACCTACACAACAGCTCATAGCAATGTCGGATTCTTAACTCATTGAGCGAGGCTAGGGATCAAACCTGTGTCCTCATGGATTCTAGTCGGGTTCATTAACTGCTGAGCCACAATGGGAACTCGCAGATTTTCCATTAGAATTCTTTAATTTCTTACCCAGTTCAACATTATGGTCTGAAAGTCAGAAAATTGTATTTTTCAAAAAAGTCCTTTGTATAGATCTTCTTGAAGAGGAAGCATTTTTGCAAAGGCATCAGAGTAAAATCATTAACTCTCTATAATAACAAAAAGACATAAGGTATATTTAAAATCTGATTACAATGCAATTGACAGAAAAACTTGGTTACTGATGTGACATATAGCACTTTAAGATAATAGCTAGAATTATAGCATGATACCAGGACATATCCAAATTTCAAAAATTATCTAATTTCTAGACTGTGTATATTAATAATATTTATTCACACTACACAATCTGAGGAGACTATAAATTATAATTTGGTAATGTTCTCCATATATTTTAACATACCAAATAACTTTTTTTTCCTCTGAGATGCCTCAGGAGACCTATGAAGCATCCAAAACTTAGTTGAAGACAAAGTAACTTTAATTAGAATTCAATAAGAAGTTCATCAAATATATCAGTTTTTAGGGAGTTCCCATTGTGGCACATTGGAAATGAATATGACTATGATCCATGAGGGTGTGGGTTCCATCCTGAGCTTACTCATTGGATCAGGATCTGGCATTGCCATGAGTTGTGGTGTAGGTCACAGATGTGGCTTGGAACCCATGTTGCTGGTTGCTGTGGCTGTGGCTGTGGCTGGCAGCTGTAGCTCTGATTCAGTCTCTATCCTGGGAACTTCCATATGCTGTGGGTGTAGCCCTAAAAAGCAATATATATATATATATATATATATATATATATATATATATATATATATGAGTTTTTTAAAAAAAGCATTTGTTCAATAGAATCATAGGTCACTGTGGATAATACTTTTCCCTTAACCAACATTGCGATAGATCTTAAAAACAAACACAGATCACTTAAAGGCAAAGAACTTCATATAATCTGTTGTCAAAGTAACATTCCAAGAAAACTTTGCTGTCCTAACAGAAAGCCCACATTCAAGTTTTGCCAGATTACTTTTAAAATTAATTTCCTCAATTAAATTATTCTAAACTTAAGTCAGTCCTGACCATGCACAAAACTCTTTTCACTTTCTGTATCCATATTAGTCTGTACCTTATTTTTCTACCCAATGCAACAAGCTGTAAGACAGACTTTCTTTCCCTTAATAAAATGAAATTCCATTTCTCATACCTTATTTACTGAAAACACATATCCTACTTTCCTTAAGCAACCATGATCAGCACTCTGTAGATTGGGAAACATAAATACCAATAATTTCTAAAAGCATGTGCTTTCTTATAGAGAATATCTCAGACTGGCACCAAACATATACATCAACAGTCCTAAATACCTTTAGTTTATCTGTTTAGTAATGTCTTAGTTTCTTGTTTTATTTAGGAATGGCCCAGCTGTTCAATAAACATTCATCACTGAGCTTAATTTAGCACAGCTCTAAAATTTCAAGTTGTCAAGTACCTGGAGAAATCTTAAATAGACATTCCTAATATATATAATTACTCCTTAAATGTTCACCCAAAAGTTCTTATCTTTACCTGTAAAAATTTCATTATACTAAGTTGCTTTTCTTGCTGGCAATTTTGCATCAGATGTAACAAGACCTTATTTAACTACTAGTAAACTTAGGTACAATAAAGGTATTATACTTAATACTGATGACTCTAAAGACATGTCTATATTAATTATAACAACAAACTCTAACTTTAATACCAGATATTAATTTAATACTGAATATTTCTCAGTTCACATATAAATAGTCACAACCAGAGATCTCATCGATACATTTTCTAAGCTTAGCAATGAATCAGATATTGCAATATAAAACCCACTAGTTTATAAATAACAGTTGGAATAAATTTTAAAAATACATCTTTCACCATTTTCCCCCCTCAGTCTCAGGAATTAGAGATGGTCTAGATGAGATAAGTGTTCCCGAGAGTCCTGGTTTTAAGGCTCAGGGAGAGGAAGAAAGTTCTCCTTGTAGGACTTATTCCCTCCAGGTCAGAATTCTGAAAAGATTTTTTTTTCCAAGCTAGCTTTCTCTAATAACTGCATATACAATAAAAGAGCCCATTTTTGGCTATTTGGGGGGCATTTTTTTCCTTTAATACCCAATTAAGTAGATACTTGCAAGTATAAGTTTTTTATGTACCTAAATCTGACTGAGAATTTAGTTGGAGGCTGGTTTCCTGACACACATAGTTTCTCTGTTAGAGAGACTCTATTTCCCATTTAAAGTTGAATTCATCAGGAATAAAATTTACTAATGAAATTGTGTGGTGGGCCAGCATGCTGCTTGAGCACTTAACTCCTCTAGATTTTTGCCCAGAGTTGTTTCAGTCCCCTCTTATGTGTCTCGGATCTCCCAGTAGCATATAGAACAATATGGGTGCTCAGATCGCCAAATGGTATTCCTTGTTTGAGTCCCCAGTTAAGCAGATTTTAATTAATGAGTGGGTTTTCCTATAGAACCACTGCATGGCATGAGGACTTGGCCTCCACCACTCTCTAAGTTTCTCAGTTGCCTGAGAAAGCTGTAACCATCCAGGAGGAGTTTTTGTCCCCTTTCTTCAGATCAAATGCTTTTATGTAATTTCTTCACTTTTATCCCAATAAATTTGATTAAGGCAGCCAAAATGAGGAAATGTGTCAGATCAGCCTCTTACCTAACCACTCAGCCCATTCAGTCTCTTTCAACTGCAGTATCTTTCAACCAAGCCCCCCTTTGTATCTTTCATCTAGGGGGTATTCCCTGATATCTTTCAACCAGACACCCTCCCTCATTTCAACTGAGGGGACAGGTACCTGTTACACAGCACCAAACAAAACTTAAGATCATCAGCCAATATGGGAGATCCAAGATCCTGGAGAGACCCAAGTTCATCTGGGCTCCCTGATGAGGCAGATGGGCACAAGGGGTATCTGTTGGTACCAAGGTTCTGGTTCCTCATAGAGTTCAGGTGAAGGAGAGAAGTCTGCTCTGGGTCCCCTCATGGTCACCAAAACTGTTAACTTAAAAAATATGCAGACCTACAATTTGAGAGTTAAGTTTTATTTGGGGAAAAATGAGGACTATAGCTCAGGAGGCATCATTTCAGACAGCTGCGAAATACTGCTCCAAAGAGGTAGGGGGGAAAGTCATTATATATGTGATTTGGTGAAAGGGGAGGTACATGCAGCCAAGCACACATTTTACAGAAGGCGGCTGCTCATCTCATGAAGCTGGTCATGCAAAGCGGACATCACCGTGAAGGATTTTAGTGTTTTTCTAGATATGAGGAGATGCAAGAAATGGACTCATAAAATCTTCTCCTAAAAATATTCAGCTCTCTGAAGACCTATTTTGCCGGCTTTCCCAGAGCACAGAGTGCCTCATTTCTGATCTCCTTTCAAGGGATATTGAGGGTTGGCAGCTATGGTGGCTCATGATTCAATCCTTATAGAGGCAGATGGCAAGTGTCAATCTCCAATTCACATGTCTCAGCTCTCTGGGGCCAGAATCCTGTTTTCTCATCTTGAGTCTCTCCAGGGTGCACTGTTGGAAGTGGTTTCAGTGGCTGAGGACTTTGCAGTGGGCAGCTCATTTGTCTCCATCCTGAGTTCCCTCAGGGGTCATCATCCTGTCAGCTGTGATGTGATGGCTTGATGGTTGCAACATTCTTTGTTTTCTAATATGGCAGGCAATATTTTTAATTTATATATATATATATATATATATCTAGTTTGTGATGTACCGTTCCTTTTTTGACGATATCTCTCAAGGAATAGAGATTCATTCACTTATATTTTAAATCCTGACTTCATCTGAAAATACATGCATTTAATATAACCAAGTCAACTAAAACTACCCACATGCCTTTTATTATGTTTGGTGTGGCGGAGCTGATTATTAGAGTTTCAGGAATCTTGTGAGGTGGTTGACATCACATCAGTAGCTTGAAAGAAGCATTAAGGAAATGCTTACATTATGGAAATTGGTAAACACATTGGAACAAGACTTTTTTTTTTTTCCTGGAGGGTGGATTATTAAACAATTACCAGCACACCACTGCTTTTAGCTCTGTGATTATTTCCAAAGCAACTGTGATGAACCTTGTGATAAACTGGCTAAGTTGTGGTTGTCCAGCAGAGGCCTCCTTTCTCCAGTCTCCAGCATGAACTTCCTGATGAGCTTGACCAATCAAACTCTAGAAGAGGTAGTAACATCTCTCAGCATCTCTTAATTAATTGGTTGTACTTCATTGTGGTCTAGACATAGCTCCTAGGTCTGACACTAACTAGTAAGATGTTAGGTAGTTTATTTATGTTCCCCGAGCCTTATTTATTTGTCCATGAGATAGGAATAAAAATATCAACCACATAATATTTGGGAATATTAGGGAGTTCTCTTTGTGGCTCAGCAGGTTAAGAACCCAACTATTATCCATGAGGATGCGGTTTGATTCCTGGCCTTGCTCAGTGGGTTAAGGATCTGACGTTGCCACAATTGTGGCGTAGGTCACAGATGTGGCTCCAATTCAACCCCTAGCCTGGGAACTTCCATATGCTGTGGGTGTGGCCCTAAAAAGACAAAAAATTAAATAAATAAATTTATCATTATAAAAATATAATAATATGTGTTAGGATTAAATGAAATATTGTATAAAAGTATTTGGCATAGTGTCTAACACTTAGTACTCCCTCTGGTGTAAGACAGGCTTCTCTACTCTTCATGTTCTTCTTTTAGAGGATGAGGACAATGATGAGATTCAAGTCCAAATGGCAGAATCTATGTCAAGTGGTCCAGGGGGAATTTTTAATACTTGGCACTAATTGTAAAAATACTAGAAGAGCTGAAATGGCCAACAGTGATGGTGAGGCAACCCACCAGGAAGCTCCTGCTACCTGTAGGGCTCAAGGGATGCAAGGGTAACATGGTGTTACTGATGCCCTGGAACCTAGGCTGCATAGTGAGAGTTAGAACAGTAAAGTGGACACAGCCCCTCTTGGAGATGCTGCCTGAAATCACAGGAAATGGGCAGAAATATCCAGTGTCTCCCCTCTTCCTACCTTCTCCTCTTTGTCACCTTCCCTCTTTACTAAAACTAGCTGAAAACCAGTTGGCAAGAAAACTTGGATGATGTAACTTTCAGGATTCTACCCACTTCAGTATTGCAGAGAGCAAGGGAAAACCAGAAATGGATCTGACAGCAAACAGGCAATAAGCAGCATAAATGCCTACTAGATTAATTTGTTGTGAGAGTTAATTTTTTTTAAAGACACATATGAAGAAAAATACCTGGAACATATTAAATGCTCAATGAATGCCAGATAATCACAGTAAAATAGTGAAAATGAAAACTATTTTAATTGTCTTATGCTATTATTATAGCTAGTATGATATTATATATGTTATATGTTATATGATATTATTATACTTATTATCATAGCTACAGGGTCAGAAGAAGGCTAGTGTTCATAAAATCTTGATAAGGAGCTGAGATGGTCTACTTGGATCATTAATTCTCTCAGGTAATCAGGAAGTTAGATTTGATTTATGAGGAGGGTATTTGGTTGATATTTCTTGGTCATCTATCAGGGTTCAATAAGCTCATCAGAGAGAGCCATTAGTGGACACCTGGAACTCTTCTAGCCTCTGAATATTTTAGAGCTGGCCAGGAGCAGGATTGGTAAGTCCCTTTCTTCTCTGGCACTCAGATGCGGTGATTCAGTAGAGCAGTGTGTGACCCCTGGTTCTATTTTTTCTTTTTTTTTAGTTTTTAAAATTAAAGTATGGTAGATTTATAATGTTGTACCAATCTCTGCTGTATAGCAAAGAGACTCAATTACATACACACATAAATAAATATATATGTATATTCTTTTTAAAAATATATTACTTTCCATCATGGTCTACCCCAGGACATTGTATATTCCCTGAGCTATTCGGTAGGACCTTGTTTATCCATTCTAACTCAATTTACGAGTCCCTTTTAGACTTTGAGCATATACTTAAATTAGTTGGGCTTGAGTTTCTTGACATGTAAAGCTCTCGATCTTGGCATCTACTCCCAGTTCTAAAATTTTAAGATTATTTGGGTTTAAACCTTTTATTCAGAGATATGGCTGAGATTTCAGGTGGGAAGCAGGAAGCCCCTTCTCAGAAATTTGGCACTCTGTATGCCTCCTTCTGACACTTTGGTGCTTCTCCGTCCCTAAATTCAAAGCTCTTTTCCATTTTTAAGCATGAATACATCATCATGCAGTCATTATTTGGAGAACATAAAGAGGTTATAGTAATTACCCATATGCTCCCAGGCAGTAGAAAATAATTAAGACCTGTTTATCAATATGGCTACTTAAAAACAGAAAGCATGTATATATAGCAAAGTCTGTTTTTAGTATTTCTTACATAGGCCTCTAAGAGTCATCAATACGGGACCTGAATATTCTGTAATCAGACATTATACATGGAGTGTCAGCCAGTTGAAGTAGCTCAAAGATAGCCTCCCATAAACACAATTGCTGTTACATTTCAGAGTTATCAATTATGAGGGCATTTTGTACAGTCAAGTGAAATCTGCAGTCAATGAACGCACGATTAAAGGAAGAGGCATTGGGTATACAAAGTGCATATGAAACCTCTCTGTTCTGCTGGTCCAGAGAAATATTTCCACCTGGTATAGTTCTAGCAGCGATGAAATTCAGATCAGGTCAAAGTTGCTGAAAGTATGTGGAATTACCTCAGTCACTTACAAAAATTTGCTTTGGGGAAATCTGAATACATAAGTGGGCTATCTTGCCTCTGAAATGTCATACCACGCCCCCGTATTCCCCTCCCACAAAAAAAAAAAAGATCACAGTGATTTTTGCCTTCAACAAATACCTGCTCTGTTTTACAGTCTGCCATTAATTTGGAAGCTGAAGGAAACACTGGTTAAAATTTCAAAGTTGATTAAAACTTTTCACAGAATTTGGCCCTTCACTAGTTGGATAAACATTGAAAAGCCCACCTGTTTTTCATAAGACTGCTACTGGAATCATTTTCTTAAGGTTCATTTTATCACGTTTTTATCTCCAGTCTGGATAAGAAATGAATGCATATTGGAATTTAATTTGTGTAGGGAATTCACTTTGTTTAATTTGGTTTTAAAATACTAACTGTAATCCAGTATTGAGAAGAGATAGCTCAAACTCCTTAATAGCCTTATCCAGAGAGCTTTTTTCTTAGTGAAAATGGAGGCAGAAGGGGAGATAGATATTGATGATATTCAAGCAAATAATTTTAGAGAACACATGGAATGAACCAAAATTATGTATAAAAACTCAAATTGGAATTCAAAGCAAGGTCTCAGTGAATATGGGGCCCTGCACACTGCTGCTGGATGGCAGACAGAGAGAAGAATAAATGAGCTCTAGCTTTTGAGAAACTTAATTAAAAGTTATATCAAACCTGGGATTCTCCTGAAAGAATGTGTACTTTCTTTAATAAAGGCTGTTTCTCATTGAGAAGCAATTCCAATTTTATACCAGGTTTGCAATTCTGTGCTGAAAATGGTCTTCCTATGAGGTCTTGTTCATTTTTTCCAAACACAATATATCCCCATCCCCAAGACCTTCTTCTGGCACCCAGACAAGAGATTGTTTGCCAAAACAATGATAAGAATGTTTGGAAGACAATAAATAGCTCTTCTTGGAACTTTATTACTGTGAGCTACAGTACAACCAAAAATCCAGACCAAGAGCAATGCTGAGGTAAGAATGAAACCACATTCACCACCCAGATGGGAAATTTTTGTGTCCACATTTAAAATTCTGATAGAGCCAGAGAATCAATCATGGTGGCAAAGGGTTAGAGGTCAGGGGGAGGATTGGACAATAAAAGAGCAGCAAGAGGGGGTATTCTTGTGTGATGGGAGTATTTTGTATCCTGAGGGTGATCGTGGAATTTGTCAAGACTTCTAGAATTATACACCAGAAAATAGGACACTTTACTGTATGTAAATTTAAAAATATATAAACAGGCAATTATGGTCGACTTTGATGTTTTTTAAGTGTGTCATTTTAGCTTTATGTTACATGAGTCCATCAATATACTTGACACTTTATTGCTACTTCTCTGCCTTCCTAATTACAATTTCAAAGGCTCCCTCCCTCCCACCTCTCCTCAGTTTCCCTTCTTCCTCAGGGCTTGCTGTGATTTCCTGATTTCTCCTCTTTTGCAAAACAAAACAAAACAAAACAAACCACCAAGATGTCAAATTAATGGTGATGATGAAAAGAATTCAGACCTGGGAAAGACCATTTTGATGGCACAGAAAATGTGCTGATGGAAAAGCACCTTTCCAAAAGCCCCCAAGGGAGCTCCTTTTTCCACCCTGCAAGGGGGTAGGAGGATAGGAAGGAATGAAGAAGAGGATGATGTGATAGTCCTACCTTATATTTGTAAAGTATGTTATAGTTTACAATAGCCTTTTTAAATTTTTTTATTGTTATTTCCCCAATACATTTTTTTTTTCCTACTGGACAGCATGGTGACCCAGTTACACATACATGTATACATTCTATTTTCGCACATTATCATGCTCCATCAGAGGTGACTAGACATAGTTCTCATTAATAAGCCTATGCATAACAAATGCTGGAGGGGTTGTGGAGAAAAGGGAACCCTCCCGCACTGTTGGTGGGAATGTAATCTGGTACAACCACTAGGGAGAACAGTATGGAGATACCTTAGAAAAGTATGCATAGAACTACCATATGACCCAGCACCCCCACTCTTGGGCATATATCTGGACAAAACTCTCCTTAAAAAAAAGTTACAACAACAACAACAACAACAACAACAACAAAGTTACAATAGTCTTATATTAGCTACTTTAATATTCCATCCATTTGCTCATATAGGTAGAGGTCATCGCCCCCATCTTACAGAAGGAAATGATGTCCCAGAACAGTGGCCTGTGGTCACAAAGCTAGTGGGTGAAAAAGCTTGTGTTTGAGCAAGGATGACTGTGTTGAAAGAAATAAGAACAGATAACATAGGAGTTGTGAGGTCCACTTTTATTTGGAGACTGTAGTTCCTGGAGACACCCTCTCAAATAGCTCTGAGGAACTGCTCTGAAGAGGTCAGGTCACTCTATATATGTGATTTTGGTGAAGGGGTATGTGCAGTCAAGCAAACAGCTGGGTAGAAAATACCACTGGGCACAAAGAACAGATATCTTAGTGAATGATTTTAATGCTTTTCTGAGGATACAAAGATGCAAGAATCTAAGTTCATAAAAAAAAAAAAAAAGAAATCCCTCCAGAAATATTTCTAACAATCCAAGGGCCTGTTTGGCCTGTTTTTCTGGAGCATAGAGTGCCTCATTCTGATCTTCACCCTCAATTCTTTTCAGGGCGTGTGGTAGCTTGGCGACTACAGTGATGAATGACTTGATTCATGTAGAGCCGGATGGTGGGCAATTCTTTGTTTTACACCTGCTTCTGAAGCACTGGCTTCCATCTACAGCCCCACGTAAGCTTTGCAAAAATACTCTGAGTCCAGAGCTGTTGACAGTAATGTCACCACCCCCACTCCCCATGAAATCCTTGTGGCAGTTGTCCAAAGGGTGTGGGTGGGATATGAGTCAGCAATCTCCACTTTAGTTGTGCCCTTTATCCATGGCATTGCAGCTAATGCTGTGTTGATGAGTTTGCTCTTGATTGTTATAACTTGGTCTAGAAAAGCCACAGAAATAGGTAGCTCAGGCTGGGACAGTGTGCTCTCTCAGTCAAAAGCCACCTCCACAACCAGCAGCATCTGTTTGAAAATCTACACGCATAAAAGACTGCCTAAGATCACATATGCCATGTGTTGAAGGAGAGGAGCTTGTCAGGATGAACATGTCAAGGCAGGTTTTCCTTTATGAGGTAGGAAGTGATTAACCAGAGATAAATATCTTTGATTATTCTGTGCCTTGTTCCACAGACGATTTGAGAAGGCTGGCTAGGAAAGCCCAGATCTAATCCTATTAAGCAAACATAGTTCAAGGAAGACGGGCCCCAGCACTTCCCTAGAAATATCCTCAAGAGACTTCGGTTTGGCCCAGTGTTGTGTGTTTTGCTCTGTGTGATGAATTCGGTATTTCTCAATATGTTGCAAAGTATAAATAGCAAACCAGTTGAGCAAATCCCTATCCGGTTGTCTTATCTCCTCTTTTTAAATAGAGAAAAATAAAGTGACTTTGGCTTAAAAAAAAAGAGAGATTTGGTGGCTCTATTTCAAATCTGCTCTGGCCTCATTAACTCATACCTGAAAGTCATGTTATCACAGGGATAATCCCTGGCCTCTATAATCCAGGCCCTGTCCTGGCCTCCTCCAAACTCTTATTCTCCAATATAACTTAAATCCTTTCCCTTCAAAGCATATATAAAAATCTCCTTCATTAGACTGAATACCAGAAGGACCAGCACTAAATATTTGAGCCATGGTAGATCTGGGTGTTTCTCCATCTCAGAGTCCCTGGCACATGATCTAGTTCGGGTGAATAATTGGAGCAGACTACTCTGGAGTGTCCATAACTATGTGTCAGAAAAGCTGGGCTGCCTTCCCTTTATAGGCAGAGGAAGATTATTCGTGCCTCCCCTTCATCTCTCATTTTGCACAGTAGTAAGAATATGTCTCATATCAGATTCAGGATATGTGGGCAGCCCCCCCAGAGGTACATGCAGCTATGGGAGAAGAGAAAGCTTCTCTTCTACCTTCAAGGTTTCCTCTTGTGAAGGTTGGACAGGCTGGAAAGCAAAAACAATGATGATGATTCCTGGGCTTGGATCCATTTTGTTGAGAAACCCAGTTTCCTAAGAAGTAGAATGTGCACAAAGTTGTGCAAGGAGTCCTGGACTTGTAATGAAATCCTACAACCAGAGCAGGAACCACTTTTGGGACCATTGTGGCTGGAGGTTTTCAACCCTCACTGTGTATTAGAATCCCCAGTAGAGACAGAAATAAACATATGGATGCCTGGAAACCCCGTTCAGAAATTTGCATTTGATTGGTCTCCATGGTATTTTGTCATGTAATTTGTCCTTCAAGCCCCCCAGGTGCTTTGTCCGTGCAGCCAGGTTTGAGAATGATGCCTATGACTCAAAAGTGAATATACACTGTTATCATTTTTGGCTGCCTAGCAGCCTCTGACCCCTGGTTCTGTGTTCAGGGAAGTCCCCCCTCCTCATGAGTTGTGGTGGAGGCTGAAGCTTTTCCCAGGTTCCCCAGCCTCCCTTGAGCTAGAAGAAGGTCATGAGGGCCTGGGAGGGAAGGTATTTCAATCAGACACATAGGCCCTGGACTTGGAATGGGAACAGGAGATCCCAAGATGTTAAGGTCACAGCAGGTGTCTCTGCTGGAGGCGGCTGTGATGCCAAGAATGACTTCCTTGGGCCACAGCATTAGTTTCAGCAGTAGCACCATTATCCTCATAAATTCTGTCAAGCAGCCCTCAGATCCTCTTCTCCAGGCCTCCCTGTGTGGGAATCAAAATCTTTCAAAAGATTAAAGTGAATAAATGCCTTTTCTGCTTCCATCAGCCAGACTCGGGTTCTGGTGCTTGTCAAGGGGGAGCTTGAATACTACAAATGCCTTTTTTTTTTAAATGACTGTATTTCTTGGACTCTTGGGGTTCAGCAGGTACCCTGGGAGCAATGTGGAGAAGACAAAGTAAGCCAAGCCTGCATTTCTCTGGATTTTTTGTCCCCTTCAACCACAGCAGTTTCCCATGAAAAAGGGTTTCTGCTGCCAAAAATAAAATGTTTGGATACTACATTCGGATAGCAGGAAAGAAGTTTTTTGGTCTCTACCAAATTCCATTAATTTTTCTAGCCTTTTCCTGGACCCCAAGACTGAGATGTTCTTCCAGACTTGGGTGAAAGATTCTAGCAGTGAAATGAGCCAAAATTACTTCCTGTTCCTTTTCTGACATTCAAAGTTTGTTCAGCTTATATTTCAACCAGGAGTCTGGAGACCTAGTGCAGATCATATTTCTGCCATTTCTTAGCCAGTCCACCATAGACAAATACCTTCTTTCCACTAATATTAAAGTCCCCTTTGTGAAAAATAGAAAAACTAACACTCTTCTGTCAACCTCATGTAATATCTGTATAGCTCAAATGATAGAAAAACTTCAAAAGATATAATAAGACATCTTATGTACATGTAAACTATTCTATGCTTGCAAGATAAAATTATTATTACTATTACTGTACCCATGGAATCTTAAATCACCTGGTGAGTTTATTTTCCTGGATGTGAATGAACTAGTTTATCCAATGGAAGAAAAATTTGGGTCTTATCCCAGGAAGATGTGTAATGTTATATCGTGGGTCTGTAGTTAAATTCTGAGGTGGTACTGAAATTTTACAATATATAATCTTTATACTTAAAGGGCCTGTAGGGGAGTTCCCATTGTGGCTCAGCAGATTAAGAACCAGACTAGTTAGTATCCATGAGGATGCAGGTTTTATCCCTGGCCTTGCTCATTGGGTTAAGGATCAGGCGTTGCCATGAGCTGTGGTATAGATCACAGACACAGCTCAGATCCTGCATTGCTGTGGCTGTGGTGTAGGCCAGCAGCTGCAGCTCTTATTCGACCCCTAGCCTGGGAACTTCCATGTGCTGCAGGTGAGGCCCTAAAGGAAAGCAAAAAAAAAAAAAAAAAAAGGCTCTTAATGACTTCTTTGTTTTTGATATACTATTCTCAGAGAGATACAGAAGTAACACAAAAGGTTGAAGGACATTATCATCTATATTTTCATTTAAATAAATTTATGTATTTATAATTATGTACAAATATCAGTTAAAGAGCAAATTTTGTTAAACACCTTTAAAGTGCAATGCCATTGCCATGTGATTCTATGGTTATATAAATGTGGATCAGCATAGATTATTAGAGCTCTGGTTATTAGCCAAAAGTGCTTGGATCTTGCTCATTTGTTAAGCCACTGGAAGTATTTGAAAAGATTCATATGGTAACAGCAGTGTTTTAATAAGAAGTAAAGATTAATTGGATAATAATTAAAGAATTAGAAGTTGAAATATAATTCACATTTCCTGAGAAACTGAGAGAATGTCATTGCCATAGAAAAGAAAGTTCTGGCTTGGTGTTTTAGATGAACTTTAGAATGTGTACAGGTCTTCAACTGTGGCCAGAATGAAAAGAGGGATAATGAGTACAGAGTATTTTTGACTTGCATCCACTGTTAACAACAACTGCCAGCTGGTAGCTTGTGACCCTGTTTCCACTGAAGGAAAAATCCTGTTGATTTTTGATCCTGTAGATCTAAGCAGGGTGAAGCAGTTAGAAAAAACACTGAGCTGGTATATTAGAGATCTAAGGTTTTGGAGCACAAGGGTTTAGAGCCATGTCACCTTGTGCAACATTATAAAATATCTAGTCTGTACAGATCTTCTGGCTATAAATATCTACATTTTAATGATTTCTTATGAAACTGACAGCCAGAGCTGGAACTCAGCTTTTTTTTTTTTTTTTTTTTTTGCTATTTCTTGGGCCGGTGCTGAGGCATATGGAGGTCCCCAGGCTAGGGGTCTAATTGGAGCTGTAGCCGCCGGCCTACGCCAGAGCCACAGCAATGCGGGATCTGAGCCGTGTCTGTGACCTACACCACAGCTCACAGCAAGGCTGGATCCTTAACCAACTGAGCAAGGCCAGGGATCGAACCCACAGCCTCATGGTTCCTAGTCAGATTCATTAACCACTGAGCCACGACGGGAACTCCCCAGCAAGATTTTTAATAGCACTAGATGTGCATTAAAACTGCAGATCCCATCAGGTTTGTTTGGATTACTCCTTTCCATTTCCTTTCCTTCCTCCCTCCCTCCCTTCTTTCTTTCTTTCACTCTCCCTTCCTTTTCTTTCTTTCTTTCTTTCTTTCTTTCTTTCTTTCTTTCTTTCTTTCTTTCTTTCTTTCTTTCTTTCTTTCTTTCTTTCTTCTTCTCTCTTTCTTTTTCTTTCTTTCATAGTATGGAGAACTCTACCCAATATTTTGTGATAAGTTATGTGGGAAAAGCATCTGAAAGAGAATGGATGGGTGTACATGTATACCTAAATCATTTTGTTGTACAGCAGAAATTATCACAACATTGTCAATCAACTATATGTCAATAAAACTTTTAAAAATGAAAAAAAGAAAAATAATACTATCTTAAACAATCTCAAATGGATAAGCGAAGCTATTCTATCTGTAGGACTAGGGTGCTATAAAAAGGCCATTAAAAATACAATGGCAGCAACAATGAAACTAGAGACTCTCATACTGAGTGAAGTCAGTCAGAAAGAGAAAGACAAATACCATATGATATCACTCATATCTGGTATCTAATATACAACACAAAGGAACTTTTCCACAGAAAAGAAAATCATGGACTTAGAGAATAGACTTGTGGTTGTCTGGGGGGAGGGGGAGAGATTGGGACCTTGGGGTTAACTGATGCAAACTATTGCTTTTGGAATGGATTAACAATGAGATCCTGCTGTGTAGCACTGAGAACTATGTCTAGATACTTACAATGCAGCATGACAATGGGAGAAAAAAATTATGTATACATATACATGTAACTGGGTTCCCATGCTGTACAATGGGGAAAAAAAGGGTGTTGGGGGAAATAAAAATAAAAAATAAATTAAAAAAAAATAAAAATACAATAGCCAAGATCAATGCAATAGAAAGTTTAGAAGATAAAATTAAGGATATCTTCTCAAACCTAAAGCAAAAAAGCAACAACAACAACAACAACAAAAAAAAACCCAAACAACAACAACAACAAAATTGTAGAAGGAAGCAGAAGAGGTAGAACTAGAGGAAAGACATCAGGAGAAAGTTTTGATGGAAGGGCCCATGAGCCAAGAATGCAGGCAGCTTCTAGACACAGGAAAAGGCACAAAGATGGACTCTCCTCACCTAGATCCTCCAGATGGAAAGGCAGCCTGGTCAACAACTTAATTTTAGCCCAATGATATGCATTTGGGGCTTCTGGTCTTCAAAACCATGAGATCAAAAATCCATGTTGTCTTAAGCCCCTGGTCTATAATAATTTGTCACAGCAGCAATAGAAAACTAAAAAGGGCCATGTTGCTTTTGTTATTTATTCTCTTTCTTGGTTTCTTTAGGACAGTTACCCAAGTCCTGCTGTCCTTGTCTTTAATCCTTGGTCCCAGAAGTCTGTCCTTCCCACAGAATGTGGTCTCTGCTTTGCTGAAACAACCAGCCACATCCACTCCCTGTACTTGGACCAGTCCTGCCTCCTCACTGGCACTGAAGAGTGTCAATGAATTAGGCTCTGGCTGTCCTAACTCAAGCTCATCTTAAGCCCCTGATGAGGACAGCATTGACAATGATCCCAGACCTTCTGAGATTCTTTAGCATCATCACATGGATTAAGAACATTCTATCCTGTGTCTTCTTTTCTCCTCTCTGGCTTAAAAGCACTTACATGACTGTTTTCAACACATGGATGAATCTTAGTAATCTTGCTTAAATTCTCCCTGCATGGCTTTAAAACAAAAACATCTTTCATTACCCAGCTCATCTCTGACTTAATTCCTTGGCAGTGGTCAAAAAAAACTATCCTACTGGGGTCCAGTTTTTGCCAGTCCACAAAAGCTATTAAGTTAAGAGTGAGTAGAGTTGCAAAGGATTGCAAAGACTGCTAAAACCTGGGATCCTGAACCAGACATCTGAGGAAAAAAGAGTCGGTGGGCCCTATCAAGAATATAAATAGGAGTTCCTGTTGTGGCTTAGTGGGTTAAGAACCCAACTAGTATTCGTGAGGATGCAGGTTTGATCCATGACCTTGTTCAGTGAGTTAAGGATCTGGTGTTGCCACAAGCTGTGGCATAGGTCACAGATGCAGGTCCGATGCAACCCCTAGCCCAGAAACTTCCATATGCCACAGGTGCAGCCCTAAAAAGAAAAGAAAACAAAACAAAACAAAACAAAAACATAAATAATGACTAAGAGATCCCCAAAGTTGATAATGGGGGAGCCATCAGGAGTGAAAGGAGAGATGCTATAGAGGAAGGAATCGGCAAAAGAGGCCAAATTCATTTGGGTTCAGAATCTAAGTCACATGCTGAAGTGCCTGGCTTGATTGCAGTTTGCCCCAATTACCCATTTCTCTTTGACCTAAGGCTAAAATGGAATTATACTTAGCATGAAAAGAAGCCTGGTGGAAATTTAGTACCCACCACCTCTCTCCCATCTCTTTTATAGAGTGCTAAGAGGGGGTTCTGAACAGGCGAACAAAACTTGCAACAAGGATTTTGCATCAGGTTGGCAGAGTTGCATTTTAAGAGACAACCAAACTGTCAGGTACAAAGAACAGGTTCTGCTATCACCTTTGATTCTCCCAGGTTGTTTTTTATTAAAATACAGCTAGCCAGGGATTTAGGCATGGCTCACATGTAGGTAAAAGAGCTGCCTCACCGGCCAGTCTTCTCTTATTCCTGGACTCAGCACTTGGCGGTCCATTAACTAACAGCACACCCTGTGAGCATAGCATTTCCAGACCATGGGATCCTAAGCAATTCCTTGATGAATGCAGTGTTGCCTGCAAGAGTATCACTGCTCCTTGTTCTGGACTTTAATTATAATTTTACTCATTTTTCATTTGGCACATCTGGGTTGAACTGCTAGTGCAGTAAGCTACTTTATTAGCTGGTCTGTAGGGCATAGAAGTAAATAGGATGAAATCAATGCTCCCGGTACCAAAAGTGCAGCTGGGGGAACCCCCAGCGAAATTGTAGAGTGTGTGGCCATCACCTTAAAGTTAAGAGTACAAACCCCAGATTACTTTCCTGTGTCCTAAGTCTTCTATTTTTACTTTCAACAAGAAATTTTGTCTTAGTGATTTTAGTTGCAAAATAGATTCAAGAAATGTTTGGGCACTCCTTGTTTTAAACATGTGTACCTTATTTTAGGTCAACTATATCTCAATACATCTGCAGAATTTTTTTTTTCTTTTTAGGGTCACACCCACAGGCTAGGAAATTCCCAGGCTAGGAGTTGAAAATGAGCTGCAGCTGCTCACCTATGCCATAGCCATAGCAACACCAAATCTTAGCCACAACTGTGGCCTATGCCACAGCTTGCAGCAGTGTCAGATCCTTAACCCACTGATTGAGGCCAGGGATCAAGGCCAAATCTCCATGGACACTATGTCAGGTTCTTAACCCACTGAGCCACAATGGGAACTACTGCAAAATTTTTTTTAGAAAAGGGAAGGTTGGACAATGATATTAAATTCCATTGGATATTCCTAATAGCCTTAGGATGAAAATGATATAATTTCCCATCATATATAACATGCATTTCCCTAGTTTCCATGAAACTGTCACACATGAGGCCAATTAGCTGGCTATCAACTACATTGCCACCATTCACCAGTGTATGATTTTTGTGAGCATGTGTGTTTCTAGTCAAAAAAACCCATCATTCATGCAAAATGAACTCGAGACTGTCTACTCCTCGTGGGCTCACACCACTGGCCTTGCAGAGCCTGCTCTACTTTGGGGATCCTTGCTTTGCAAAGATGAGGACGTTTGGGCTCTGCGAAGTACCCAAGGGCACCCACTTCTAAGAGACAGCCCTGCAGTTTGACTTCATACTTCTGACTTCAAGTGCAGTGTCTTCTCTCTACCTCAGAGCCAACCAATGTCTTGCCTAGATGCAAAACCATCACACATGATCCTACTCTTGTATATTACTAGGTACTTTCACAATCACATAGATTAGTTTCCTATGGCAGATAAACTGGAATTACAACAATTGACTGCCAGGCTAGGAGAGTAGGGTGGGGCTGAGGAGGCTGATCCTGAAAGCTGCCTCATAAGACCAAAGGGCAGACATGTCCGAGGACAGTGAACCACGGGGACTCTGTGCACAGACCCGAGGAAGAGGCAGTGGCCTCATTATTCTTCTGGGCTGAACCTAGTTTATATGATACTGTGTGGTTAACATCTGGCAGTATCTACTAACTAGACTGAAAACTTAATCACAAAGCAGAAATCCATGTAAGTATTAAGCTAGTGCCCATTCTGTGCTGAGCATCCACACCATGGCTTGGTGACTTTCATCTACTGATCAACCTTCTCCAAAGCCCATAAGGTCTCTTGGGACAGAGAATGTCTTTTGTTTCTTGTACTCCCTTCCTACCCTGCTTATAATACATGATTAATAGACTATTTTTCAGATTCCAAAGGGAGTGGAAATACATGTATTAGCCCAGTTAATCTTCCCTGAACAGAGCCAGTGCCCTTCCTTAGGGTGCAAATCCCAGGTACCCATTCACATCCCATGAGCAACTCATTGATGTGGTCATTTCTGCTTCCCTCTCCCACTTTGACCATCAGTGGTTGCATTTCCTTTTGTATTTTTACAGGATGAAGGAAGCCTAGCCCTCAGCCTCTTGGAGAAAGTGCTCATCTACTTCAGTGCAGATAGCTCTTCTTGGAAGGCCAGGACTTTAGCAAGGTAAGCACTTAACTTTTTCTAAAGCTGTGAACATTTCATTGGCCTTCCTGACAAGCACTGAGTCATGTACAATTGCTGCTTCATGCCCTATCCTGTTCACTCCTAGCTCCTTCTTTCTCTCTCACCTTCAAGTGAGAGCTCCTGAAGGCACAGGACCCTAATGGCCCACCATCCTTCTTAAATTCTGACATTTCTGTGAGCTTCAAGTTTACCAGAGGAAGATGCTGCTTCTCTGTGTTTATCAACTGATGGTGTGGACAGAAGGGTGCACCCCACACATTTGCTGCAGCTCTTTCTTAGGATCAGTCATTTTAAAGCAATACACCTCCTCAGGCTCTTAAATATGTCATGGCAGGAGCTGCTGCTCCCTTTCCCCTTCTTCTCCATCATGCATATGCGAGACATGCCTTAGGCCTGCTGGGCATCTGCTGTGCACTAGGGGCCCCTTGGTCAAGTCCTCTGAGGCCTGAGTTATGGAAAACACAGAAGCCCTCAGGGAAATCATCTGAAATGTTTTAGTTCCCAGCTTGGCAAAAATAGGTAGTGAATGGACTGAAAGTTGGCTCACTGCAGGCTCTGTTTATAAGCATCACATTTAAAATTTAAGGGTAAATAACTCCTTTGGCTCCTCTGGTCTCTAAAGTGCTCTGGGTAGCTCACAAGAGTGATTTTATATGTTTTCTTTAATCATTTTGGGAGCAAGAAGCATTTTATATAGTTCTGGTCATATTTTGATGAATAAAGCATGGACAAAGCCATAGACTTATGGGAGGACACAAACATATAGCAAGATCCTTAGGTCAGAGTGTGGTTAGAACAAAGGCAGTGCTGTTTACCAATAGGAGTGCAGCAGAGGGTCACTTAATACAGCCTAATGGAGTGTGAAAAGGAAGACCCAGAAATTCTCTGGAAAGCAGAGGCACCGACATTGAGAGTTAAAAATTGAATAATTAGCGTCTTTTAGAATGGGAGGAGACTAGTAGAAAGGGGCGGGGGAGGAATTCTTCTATCTGTTGTCCCCCAGCTCGTGGGTTTTTATTAGCATACTCTGGAAAATCTTTATCATCTGCTTCTTCAGAATTTGTTACACCTGGTGAATTACATGGACCTCAGTCCCCATGTAATTTCTATGCATTTGCTTAATTAAGACACTGTGATAGACTGGGCAGACATTTCCTTGCAATTAATAACCAGCTGGAGCAACTTAAGTCTTGAAGCAAAGCTGTGAAAATATGCACTTGTATTTGTATAAAAGATCGTCAAATTATTACCTTTTCCTGTCCCAGTCAGCCAAAAGTTGAAAAGGAACATTGTTATGGTTGACAAGCTTGCATTTATGGTTTGGTTCTTTTCCTAATCACTAAAAGGCAGTAAACAGGAAGAGAGGAGCACACATTCCTTCTGCATTAGGTATTTGGAATCCAGGTTCACTTGGAGAACTTTCCTAAGAGTGACTTCTGGTGAATACTAGGATTAGTTAGATTTTTGGTGCAACCATCAGAAAGACATTTATAGATGTTTTTATTTAATTGAGAGAGGTTAGGCAGAGTTCTGCATAGAGATAATGAAGTGGGCAAAATGAGTCTGATGATTGTCTTAGAAAACAAATAAAATGTATTAGGCTCACCAATTCAAAATGTCCTACTTAAATTACACGCAGAAGTGACCATATAGTATGTATCAAAGTTGCCTGTCGTGAATTCATAGACAATCCCGAGCTTTGCCACCCACCAAGTGCTTTCCATCTACAAGAATTATAAGGTTTTGGAAAGAGTTTCTCATTTAAGATTTCCTTTCCTTTCCTTTTCTCTCTTTTGTCTGTCTCTGGCCCCATTCCCAGGCCAGGGATCAGATCCGAACCATAGCTGTGACCTACAGTTCAGTAACTGCAACACCAGATCTGTAACCCACTGTCCTGGGCCAGGGAGCAAACCTGTGCCCAGTGCCTCAGATACACTGCAGATCCCGTTGCATCACAGCAGGAACTCCTCACTTAAGTTTTCTTAAGGGTGGACTGATTGCTTGCACCCCATCCCACCATTTGAACTGAAGCACAGGCTGTAGTCTTAAAGGGAGTTAGAAACGAGGAGCAGGTGATTTAGGACAAGCTCCGTTCAGACAGGAAGGGAAAGTAAAACAATGAGTTTACCCCTTCCTGCTCTGGGGGATCATAGAAGAAGAAAAAAGAAAGAAGTAGAGCAAGAATGTCCTCATTCCCACTGCCCCACCTAAGAATCGTACATCAATACAGAAATTTTTTAGGTGAGATCCATTGTAGCCCTGTGGCCATGCCACGGGGGAGACTACACGAGGGATTCACATGAGATCAACACAGAGCTCCTTCCTGTCTGCACTTGGTGTGACAGGAATCCCAAACTTCCCATATGCCCCAGAGGGATGTGGATGTATCAAGAAAGGAGGAGCACAACTTTTCAAGGCTTGGCATCAGAGTGAAGAGGAAGTGAGGACAGGATTGGAGGACACACATGGATGCCTGGACCAGATACCTGAGTCCAGAGCTAGGTACTAAAGCTTCCCTCTGAAAAGAATAACAGGTCAGACCTCAGCCTTCATCAGTATAGGGAGAGCTGGACCAGTCTGCCCACAGTGTGGGGATGGAGGGCATTGGGGGGACTCTGCGTGATCTGAGCCTTCTCTCGCCTCTACCACAAGGGCATGATAGACCCCTCCTATGTAGAGGTCATCCCAGGGCAAATTAGGGGTTTGGGAGGGAATCTGAAATTCTGAGCAGCATGGAGAACAGATTGTGTTACCTACATGACTTTCAATTCCTGGATCAGACCATGGTCACTTGACTGCTGTCAATTCAATTGACAGTTTATATAGACCAGATGAGCTGTAGAAAACTACGAAGCTACATTTTTTTTCACCTGAATTTGACTGCAGTCGTAATTGTACTGCACATGTGTTTTCTCATTAAATTTCCAGAATACCCTGTAAATCGGTATTACCATTTTTCAGATCATGAAACAGACCTATAGTTTCATAGCTGTAAGTGTAATATAGAGTAGAATATAGATCAGCCAGAATCCCAAATCTATGTTCTTCCAGTGATGACTCATGAGTTCCTCTTCTTTCTTTCTTTTTTCTCTTACATGGAAACATGCTTTGTATCTGGCAGAAGGTAATAAATGGTGGGAATTCATTGTGCCTGTTGTCTTCAGGGACTCTTACTGGGACCTGTGGGGAGACATAAATGAATAAGAGTTGCCTGCTAGTAGGTCTGAAGGTCACTGTAGGCATAACTGGGGGAGGGGTGCAGGCAGGACCCCCACAAATGGCAGAGTTGAAGGCTGAATGGTGATCTTTGCAGCTATGGGTTGGAAAAAGGAAGAACCACAAAATTATTGACAGCTCAAGAGGTAGAAAGCAGCATGTGGTGTTGGTTTAATTGCGAGCCAACAGAGCTGGACAATTCAATGCAACAGACATTTATTAAGCTCCTACCGTATACAATGTGAGAATAAGGTGATGCACAGACCATAAAAGTGTAGTGAGGATAGACTACAAGCCACTACACTGAAACAGATGTGTTTGTTTTTTACTCTCCCTCTGTAAGCAGCTTTTTTCCTTTGCTCTCATTTTTGCAAAGCTAAAGGCAAAATCGGCACCTGTGTGGAGATAGGGCAGAGGTCTCTCAGGAAGGACTGAGCCACTTAATGAATTTGCAGCCTCTTTTCACCCTGTCACAACCCTCCTCTCCCTCCTGCTGTATCTGCAACCTCTATTGCATATTATGCTTCTCTCATTTTTCTTCACACTATCCTGTGCACTGTTGTTTGTCAGCTCTTATGCAATCCACACAAGTAGAATTCTCCTTGTACTCTTCCGACTCAAACATAAATTGAAAACCAGCAACTTTGACAGTGGCCCCCCGGACACATTTCAGTGCACTCAGATCTCAGCCAATGGAGTCAGAGGCCAGCTTATGTCCACTGACAATCTAAAGACAAAAGCACCTCAGGGTGAGGAAGAAGGCTTGCTTTCTTCCTTCCCTTCCCTTCTCTCCTCTCCCTTCCCATCCCTTCCCCTCTGGCATATGGACATTCCCAGGCTAGGAGTAGAATCAGAACTGCAGCTGCCAGCCCATGCTACAGCCCCAGCAATGCAGGATGTGTTGCAATGCAGCAATGCTGCAGCTCACAGCAATGCCGGATCCTTACCCCACTGAGTGAGGCCAGGGCTCAAACCTGCATCCTCATGGATACTAGTTGGGTTCTTAACCCTCTAAGTCACAACAGGAACTCCAAGAAGGCTTACGTTAAAAGTACAGTCAAGGGATTATATGGGGAGGAAAGAAACTCATAGCAATAGAATTTTATTATTGTCAGGAAACAAAAAATTACATTGAGATTATACTCAAATTGCTGGTGAAAAAAAAATTAGGCCTTCATCTGTACCTTTTAGAAAAGAACAAAAATTAGTTTAATTATACTAGGAGAATTAACTAGAAGGGGAAGTATGTTCTTGGGAATTTCTCACAGGGCATGAATGGCACACCCAGTCTACCTGCCTCGCAGCTGGACCAGCCTGCTTCCTTGGCTGGGAGGCCAGATCATCATTTCATCTTGGTGGCACTGGAAGGCCCCATACATACTTGCTGGAACTGAAAGCTTATGCTTAGAGCACTGTCCTGAAAGGACCCCCGTGGCATAGGGGTGTGACGTGGGACTGTGTTGTTGGGGAGATAAACTTGTCTGAGCCAGGACTTTTCAGTGTGCACAGGTTTACGTGAGATTTCATGGGAAGATAGTAGAGGGGATGACAGAAGGGTATCTGTGCTTGGCCACTGACTCCTTTGCAGGGGTTTTATTCTCACTCTCTCCTACCCCTCCTTCTATGGCAGAAAATATGGAACCCACACATGGATTTCTGCTTGTTCACATACACGGAGATAACTGTATGCAACTCTGGTGACTGTGTGTGCAGTATGAAGGCTTCAAGACTTCTCACATCTAAAGTGGGTGAAGCTCTTCACTATGTTTTGCATGTACACCCTCAAACTGACCTCTTCCATCACTCTCTAGACCTGAAACATAAGCTGTGTGTGGTCTTACATTCTCTTTTCCTTATATGAACACAGTGCTCATGTACTTCCTGAGTCACATAGGTCTATAGGCAAAAGCAGGTGCAAATTTTGAACTTGAAAGTAACATGAGCCAGAGAACACTCTGGAAGAGCTAATAACAAAGACACTTTTTTTTCATTAGTGATTGTAAATGTATTTTATTTTAATTTTTTATTGTTATTTCCCCAATACATCTTTTTCCTACTGTACAGCATAGTGACCCAGTTACACATACATGTATACATTTTTTTCCTCACATTTTATCATGCTCCATCATAAGTGACTAGACATAGTTCCCAGTGCTACACAGCAGGATCTCATTGCTAATCCATTCCAAAAGAAACAGTTTGCATCTATTAGCCCCAAGCTCCCAATCCATTGCACTCCCTGCCCCACCCCCTTGGCAACTACAAGTCTATTCTGCAAGTCTGTGATTTTCTTTTCTGTGGAAAGTTTCATTTGTGCCTTATATTAGATTCCAGATATAAGTGATATAATATGGTATTTGTCTTTCTCTTTCTGACTTGTTTCACTCATGATGAGAGTCTCTAGTTCCATCCATGTTGCTGCAAATGGCATTATTTTGTTCTTTTTTATGGCTGAGTAGTATTCCATTAGTGTAGTGGTTATCATGTTCGCCTGACACTTTCTTTTTTGATTTGATTTGTCAGCTCAGGCCACCATAACAAAATACCACTGACTGGGTGGCTTAGACAACAGAGATATATTGTATCACAGTCTTAGAGGCTGGACATCCAAAATCAAGGTGTCCACAGGGTTGGTTTTTGGTCTGGCTCCACTCTTTTCCCTTCCCTCCTTTCTTCCCTCCCTTCTCCTCCCCTCTTCTTTTTCCCTTCCTGCCATGTCTAGGAGTACCAAGGACTAGAGTAGAGATTTCTTTCATTCCAGGCACACACTAGACAGCATTTCTCCATTTCCCTTGCAGTGAGGTGATATATGACTGCATCTGGCTGGTAGGATGTGGGTGAAAGTGGTGACTTCCCTTGGGCCCTTACCCTCCTGAGCTCAGTCCTTTCTCTTCCTCTGTTAACCATTGGATGCTGATACTCAGAGAGACCTTGGAAGCTCTGCACTAAAGATGTTGAATTCTCTTTTAGTCCAGATCTCTGAAAGATTGCATACTGATTTGTGGCCTCCCCCTGCCAAAAAAATATTTATACTTTGAAGGCTTAACCCTCCATGTGACTTTATTTGGACATAGGGCCCTTAAGGAAATTATTAAGTGAAATCAATCACATGGGTAGGGCCCCACTTTGATAGGACTGGTCCTTATAAGAAAAGGGACCACAGAGCTTGCTCGCTCTTTCTTGGTGCACCCACAGAGAAAAGACTATGTGAGGACAGAGCCATAAGGTTGACATCTGCCAATCAAAGAGAGATGCCACACCAGAAACCAACCCTTGATTTTGATTTTGGACTTCCAGCCTCTAGGACCGTTAGACAATAGATAAATAAATTTCTGTTGTTTACTTCACTCTGTGTGTGATGTTTTGTTTTGGTGGCCTGAGCTAACAGATCAGACATAGATCCCACTATCTTCCTTATCCTGTTGTGTATTGGATTTTACATGATGAAAAATAAAGCTTTTACTTTTTGTTGTTGTTAAGCCACTGAGATTTCAGGCTTTATTTTTTATTTTATTTTATTTATTTTTTGCTTTTTAAGGCCGCACTCGCAGCATATGGAGCTTCCCAGGCTAGGGGTATAATCAGAGCTGCAGCTGCTGGCCTATACCATAGCTACAGCAATGCCAGATCCAAGCTGTGTCTGTGACCTACACCACAGCTCATGGCAACACTGGATCCCTAACCCACAGAAGGAGGCCAGGGATCGAACCTATGTCCTCATGGATGCTAGTCAGATTTGCTTATTCTGAGCCAAAATGGGAACTCCAGGCTTCATCTCTTAAAACAGCTAGTGTTTATTTTCCTAATGCAAAAACCAAGCAGAGCTTGTGATATCCCTTTTCTCAAAGTGTATAGTTTGGAATTTATGCAAACTTTACCTCAGTGCAAAAGGTTCCTTAGGGTCAGCTCTTCAGATTATTTTTTTTTAAAGGGACGAAAAGCTATTATGCCTCTTTGTTTTTGTTCTGTTTTGTTTATGGTGCAAGACATGTTTTAATGTACATAACACATTGAAAACTGATTACCACAATCAAGTTAATTAACACATCTGTCATCTCAGTTACATTTCTGTTGTTGTTGCATGTATGTATATGTGTGTATGTACATATACCATATTTTCGTTATCTGTTTAGTTGTTGATAGAAACTCAATTTATTTCTATATCTTAGCTATTATGAATATGCTACAATGAATATGAATGGACAGATACCTCTTCAAGATACAGCTTTCATTTCCTCTGAATATACGCCCAGAGGTGGGATTGGTGGATCATGTGGTAGTTCTATTTTTAATTTTTGTGGAACCTGTATTCTGTTTTCCATAATGACTATACCAATTTATATTCCCAGTACAGTGCACAGAGATTCCATTTTCTCCACACCCTTACTAATATTTGTAATCTCTTGTCTTTTTGTTAATAGCCATGCTAGCAGCTGTGTGGTGATATTGTGGTTTTAACTTGTATTTTCCTGATGATTAGTGATGTTAAGTGCCTTTTGAAATATTTGTCGGCTATTTGAAGTCTTCTTTGGAAAAGTATCTATTAGATCCTCTGCCTATTTTTTAATCAGGCTATTTATTGTTTTTCTGTTGAAATGTATAATTTTCTTATGTATTTTGGATATTAACACCTTATCAAATACATGGTTTATAGATATTTTCTCCCATTCCAGAAGTTTACCTTCTTTGGTTGTTTCCTTTGCTGTACATGAGATTTGATATAGTTTCTTTGATGTAGTTTGATGTAGTCCCAATTGTCTATTTTTGCTTGTGTTGCCTGAGCTATTTGTATTATATCCCAAAACATCATTTCCAAGACCAATGTCAATGAGCCTTTTTCTTATTTACTTTAAGAGGAGTTTTATAGTTCTAGGTCTTACATTTAAGTCTTTAATCCATTTTGTGTTGTTTTTTGTGTATAGTATAAGATAAAGGTCTAATTTCTTTTTTTTTTTCCCCTCATGTGACTATACAGTTGTTCCAGTACTATTTGTTAGGTATTATCCTATCTCCATTGGGTATTCCTCATGCCCTCACCAAATATTTGTTGACCATATATGTGAGGGTTTGTTTCTGGGCTTTCTATTCTTTTCAACTGTCCTATGTGTATATTATCATGCCAGTATCATACTGTTTTGATTAATATAGGTGTTTTTATTTTTTTCTTTTTAGGGCTGCATCTGCATATGGAGGTTCCCAGGCTAGGAGTCAAATCAGAGCTATAGCTGCCAGCCTACACCACAGCTACAGCAATGACAGATCTGAGCCATATCTGCAGTCTACACCACAGCTCATGACAATGCTGGATCCTTAACCCACTGAGTGAGGCCAGGGATTGAACCCACAACCTCATGGTTCCTAATCGGATTTGTTTCCACTGTGCCATGATAGGAACTCCACTATAGTTTTGTGTTACAACATGAAATCAGAAAGTCAGGAGACAAAGAAGGTCACTATATAATGATAAAGAGGTCATTTCATCAAGAGGATTTAAAAATAATAAAATATATATGCACCCAACATTAGAGCACCTAAATATATAAAACAAATACCAACAGAACTGTAAGGAAGCTTAGCAGTAAAATAGTAGTAAAGAAATTTAATACCACACTTTTGACAATGGGTAGATCATTTAGACAGAAAGCCAATAAGGAAATAATGCAATTAAATAACAATGTGTACAAAATAGACCTAACAGACATACAGAGATTCCATTCAACAACAACAAAATAGACATTCTCCTCAAGTGCATGTGGAATACTCTCCAGAGTAGATCATATGACAGGTCACAAAACAAGTTTTATCAAATTTAAGAAGACTGAAATTGTATCAAATGTTTTTAATAACCATAATGGTACAAAACTGGAGATCAATAATAGGAAAATTGGAAAATTCAAAATATTTGTACGTGAAACAATATACTCCTGAACAACCATCATAAAGGCCTAATGTTAACTCGGCTTAGTCAGAAGAAGCTTCGACTACAGGGCTGGACTAGGGACAGATAGATATAAAGAATCAAAAAATGTATCTAGGGTGTTTATGAAGTTCAAAAATGTTGTAACATTCTTCAGAGGTTGTCTGTACAGGTTGGAGCCATTCCCTCAATATTTATAAATAAAAAGCATGTTTTAAGTGTAGCCAAAGGACTTTGTAATTAAAGTGTATTTTGAGGGTAGTAGGATCAAAGTAGAATATATAAATTTGAAAATAAATCTGTTATTCAACCACAGAAAATAAAACTCATTTAACTAGTGTACACAGAAAATAAACCATCTTCTAAATATACCAGTGATTTTAAAGGAACTGAAGTATGGGAGAAGGGAATGTAGTTGTCTTTAAGAAACTCCATCTAACTCCACAAAAGCTTTATGTTTTTTAGAAGGGAGTATTCGTTAAAACAGCCTGAGAAACAAGAGCTTATGGTATTCCATTAAGCTCTTCATTAATGCTAAGGCATTAATAAACTGTGTAGCCTGAGTAAATCCCACAACCCGCCTGACCCTCATTTTACTCATCTGTTAAATGAGGGGTATATTGAAATTGTTATGTGTAAGATATGTGTATGTGTGTTTATGAGCAATGTGAACATATATTTACAAATGTCAAGGTTTCTCAGTTGTAGTATAAATGTGATACAACACAGAAAATAAAGCATTTCATTTTCATGACAACTAGCACATCTCATCAGGTAGTGCAGATCTTTAGATAATTTTGTTTCCAGTTTCCAAACCCTAGATCTTATGTCTCAAAAATACAAGTATTTGGAGTTCCAGTCATGGCTCAGTGGTTAACAAATCCGACTAGGAACCATGAGGTTGCGGGTTTGATCCCTGGCCTTGCTCAGTGGGTTAAGGATCCAGCGTTGCTGTGAGTTGTGGTGTAGGTTGCAGACGTGGCTCAGATCCTGCATTACTGTGGCTCTGGCATAGGCCAACGGCTATAGCTCTGATCAGACCCCTAGCCTAGGAACCTCCATATGCCACAGGAGCAGCCCAAGAAATGGCAAAAAAGACACACACACAAAAAAATACAAGTATTTAACTAGAAATACTTTGTGTATACATGTTGCAGTG